>NC_136482.1:145269850-145307350 GCF_053919585.1 Euprymna scolopes
CGATGCCATCCAGCAATGCTAACCAAGCGAACAATTAATGATAGGATTTTCAGAATGGGAGAGATTATATATAATAAATAGCTCTTGTGTGCTGCGACGTTGTTTGGCTGTGGAATTTATGAAACTCCTACTTGTGATACATCGGCTTGGTTGGATGACCGCGTCCCTTGTCGAGACGAAGTTGGTTTATTTATAGATTAATATCCAATACCTATTTTTTATCACAAAAATTGGAATACTTTCACGAAGGATTTCCACCCTTTTTACGCTTCTTATAAAACTAAATTAAACTAAATAGAGTTCATATTCGAACCCTTTACGTCTAGCAGCTGCGTAAAATGCTTTATAATGATCAGTTAATTGGATGACTCCGTTCAGTCTCCAGAGAAAATAGAAACCTTTGTAAGGGTAGCTGCGCATGTAATTGTGAGGCAAGGATTGCGGAATCTCTAATCACACCTCTACTGGAGTCGAGTGACTAGGAGAGGCTGAAGGCTGGCTGGGAATTATGCCGAGATGAGCGGAGAGCACACGCAGAACCTTGAAATAATGCCGAGGTAAGCAGAGAGTACAGATAGCAGCTAAAATTGCCAAATGGTCACTCATTTTAGTATTGGACAGGCTGAACGTTGCTTAACTTCGGTGATTTGACGGGAATCCGAGCGTTAACGTGATTATGCCGTCTATAATCAGATCTGGTAATTAGTTTATAATTAAATCTTATTCATTTAAATATATGTACGCACTTTATTCATAAAGATTAGTTTATCTATAATATAAATCTCACCTGTCTGTTTGAATGTATGTACGTATGTATGTTTGTGTGTCTGCCTAAAACTTTCGACAAAGGCGACGGATTTTCACGAGATTTTGATCGTTTTGAAACTCTTACCCTTCTGACGACAACTATCGAAAAATTGGCTAAAAACATTAATTTCTTCACCCTCAACTTGGCACTTTTCTACAAGGGGGATTGTTTTTTTTTTGTTTTTTTTTTTGACGATATTTTCGAAGTCATTCCTTCTTTTTAATTGACTAGCCTTAATTAAAGCCTACGCTAATTCCGGTTTGGCCATGGACGCAGCGGCGAAGACGTCACTTTTTTTCTTCACTTTCTTTTCCTCCGCGGTACGAGATCGAGTTTGCCTGTGTACTGCCATTTTTAATTTTTTTTATTTATTTATTTTATACATTTATTTATTTTTATTATTTTTTTATTTATTTATTATTTATTTATTTTATTTATTTATTTTTTTTGCTCAACACACATCTTGAAACACCCGTGCAACGCCGGGCACCTAAGCTAGTTTTTCATAAAATGAAAAACAATCTGTTAGCTGGTCAGTTATAAAAGCTATAATTCACTAATTCGTACTAAAATTGAGAGGGAGAAGAGGCCGTGTGTTACTGGTCAAGCGAAGTAAGCACACTAACCCTTTCTCTGTAGTCCAATAAGCAGCAACATGTTTACGCTGAATACCAATGAACACAAACAAATACTTACTACGCTCGTAGGCATGTATTCGCGTGTTATTACATCCCTTTTTATGCCAAACGTATGCAATATGCAAGCCTCCTCGGAGGAAATAAGATATTGCACACTGTATCCTCTTTCTCACTATTCACGGTGGTCTTAGTAATTTAATTATCTGCTCTTTGTAGATCTTATATAATTTTTTTTCCTCCTTTTATACGAATTTTTCTCAGTTCGTGCCAGTTGAGAGGGGAGACCTAAAACCAGCCGATCCCTTGTTACCAGATGTGAGCAATATTTCGTTCAAACTTTTTCTGGATAGCTTTCCTCTGAACAACCGACCGGAAATTCCTTAGCTTTTTATTGTTGGTAGTGTCGTTTTGCTGTTTTTTTTTTTTTTTGTTGTTTGTTTATTTTCAAAATGGGTAGGAAATTTTCTTGTCCCATTTTCTCACTTATTCTATCAGTTGTGTGATATTTTTTTTACATGATTTCTTGGTCGTAATGTAACGTTGTCCGGGAAGCAATACACGTTGCGTCCGGTTTCAGTCGCAAAGAAGACCAATTGAAGGAAAGGAAATAACTCCAACTCGCTTGTTCTTTCCAGCAACAAAATGTATTTCCTTATTATCTCTTTATTGCTGTGATGTGCCGCACGTGATCGTCTTCTCGAGTGTCCTTCACGCCTAGTACGTGATCGCGAACGTTATCCGTGTTTCTCACGTGATCGTCCCTTTTCTCTTTTTTATAGCCTTTTTTTCTTTAATCCATTTTCTTTTGCATCCATTTACATACGCGCATTTACGCTATATTACTGTAATATTTTCATCAATAATTGACGGATGTTTCATTATTCACTTTCCTTTTTGTTTCTTCCTATATTAGAAAACAACTTTTTGGAAATCCGTTTGTCTTCAAACTAGGTTCTTTTAAAGGTACACGAAGAAAAGCAGATATATTTATCATAATGAGCAGATCAACAAATAAAAGGAGAGTATTCGGACTACTGTCTTCATCTTGCATATCATCTTACAACGTTTCGATCGATGTAACCCCGGCGTCTTTTAACGGCGTCTTGTTAAACTTAGAAATTTTTATGTAATCCAACAGCATTTCAGAATTTACTTTAATCTCTATATGTATGCATACGTATATATTTCTCTGTCTATATATATATATATATATATATATATATATATATATATATATATATATAATGTATGTATTTATATGTATATATATGTATTTATATGTATATATATATGTATATATATATGTATGTATATATATATGTATGTATGTATATATATATGTATGTATGTATATATATACAGATAAATACATATATATACACATATATATATACATATATATACATATATATATATACATATATATATGTATATATATATATATATATATATGTATATATATATATATATAGTCATCCACATAGAGTACTGGTTCTGTTTCACAACTCATCAGTGCGGATATATATATATATATATATATATATATATATATATATATATATATATATTAGTGTTTATACGATTAATCGGAATCGGGAATCGGAAAAATCAGAACATGTGGGAGTACCGGAATCGGTATCGGAATCGGAAAAATTTGTGCATATTTTCCGATGGAAAAACGATTCTTTTAATTGACTTTTTTTATTTGAATATGTTCAAAGCAAGATCTTTCTTTGCTGGTAATAATTATAAAATAATAAATATTTATTGGTTTTTAACTATTAGTAAAACTAAGATGGATAGATGATTCTCACAAGTGTTTTTTGGGTTTTTTTTTTTCGTTTAGGAAAATATCTCCAGATTTAGCATGCGTTTTTACGGTAAATGGGGAAAAATAACAACTCTATATATTTATAGATTTATAAATAATCAGAATCGAAATCGGTAATATTATCGATATCGTGAATTTAGTACGGAATCGGTAATTGTATCGGAATCAGGAAAAATGTTGGAATCGTCCCATCACTAATATATATATATATATATATATATATATATATATATATATATATATAAAATGGGTTAATAAATTCCAACGAAAGAAAGATTTATATTTAAATAAGGGTGTAGTCACCAACAATGTGTATTTTTTAACAGTATTTTATTATTCCGTGTCTTGGTTTTTCATTGAGAATTATGTTTGGATCATTGTAATAATGTTTTTAAGTCATTTAAATCGTTTACGTACGTTTCAGACGGTCTGATGCGTCCTCGTCAGAAATTATTTTCAAATGTGTAAAAATGGCGATTTTCGTAGTTAGTTTGAAGTTTTTCCAAGGGGTGGAGGCTTGTAAGTGTTTATTATACATTGGTATGCTGAATTTTTATTGCTTTTTTATTGCTTTTTTGTTTGGTTTGTCCAGGGAGATTTTGACCTCGCTGTAGTCAGTCGCTATCTCTTTCTGTCCATAGACGACACAACCATATCTAAAATAACAAAACTCTGCACAACATACAATAGTACATTAACTAAAAAAGAAAAAGACTTCCTTACAAACTTCACAACAAAAACAAACATCTTCTATGGGCTACCCAAAATACACAAATCTAACCAGGTAAGACATGCCATCGACATATAAAAGTCAGAATACATAAGCACCCCAAACCCCAACGACCTCACATTCAGACCCATAGTAGCAGGGCCATCATGCCCAACAAGCAGACTTAGCAACCTAATAGATATACTATTACAGCCCTTCACCAATCTAGTCAGAAGTTTTGTAAGAGATAACACACACTTCCTTAGCTCCCTACCACAAACAGTAGACGATGGGACTATACTAGCCCCATTAGACGTTAGCAGCCTATATAGCAATATTCCACACAATCTAGGAAAAGAAGCTATCGCATATTGGATTGACAAACATACACAGACTTTACACCCCAGATTCAATAAACAATTCGTGATTGATAGCATCGACATAATCCTCAATAACAACTCCTTCCAATTCAATAAAGACAACTACATCCAAATACTAGGCACAGCAATGGGTACCAAAATGGCACCGACATATGCCACCCTTACACTCGCTTTCCTAGAAGAGACCCTTTATGAAAGGATAGAGCAAAAGTACGGGCACAATATAAAAACACTCTTCATAAAATCTTGGAAAAGATACCTAGACGACTGCTTTATCCTCTGGAGAACCTCATGGGGAGATATCAAAGAACTCCACACTTTACTACAAAATCTACACCCAAAAATAAACTTCACACTAGAACAAAGCCCCACAGAACTACCTTTCCTAGACATCCTAGTAACAATAAAAAACAACAACATAATCACAGACATCTACCACAAACCCACAGACACTCGACAATATCTCCACTTCAAAAGCCACCATCCTAAAAACTGTCTAAAATCAATACCCTACTCCCTAGCACGTAGAGTCTGCACCATAGTAACAGACAGACACCTCCGTTCAACTAGACTTAATGAACTACAAATAACACTGCGGAAAAGAGGATACCCACTACCAATAATACAGAAAGGTATTGAACTGGCTGACAAAAATTCCAATAGACCAACTAAGAACCCCAAAAGAACACAACAAAGAACAAATTCTAGCATACGTCTCTACACACAACACAAACAACCCAGAACTATTCACACAGATAACAAAAACCCTTATCCTTCTCAATCAGAACGACAAACTAAACAACATACTTAAAACAACAAAAATAATAAAAAGCAAACGCCAACCCAAAAACTTAAAACACATCCTAACTTCCTCAAAACTCGTCCCACATACTACAAAAGGAGTTACAAAATGCAACAAACCGCGATGTGGAGTATGTGACATAATAATAGAAGGTAACACATACACATTCAAAAACCCAGCACAAACATTCAAAATAAAAAAGGATCTAAATTGCACCTCCAGAAATGTAGTATATGCACAAAGATGCACAACATGCAACAAATCCTACATAGGCGCCACCAAAAATTTCAGCAATAGAGTGGCCTTACATAAGAGCAACATCAAAATTGCAGATAACAGACACCTCTATGTTTCAAAACACGTTCACACATGCAGTGGAAACAGCTTCAAAATAATGCCAATCTTCCAAACAAACAATTATTTTTATTTACTTACACAGGAAAAAAACTTCATCACCAAATTCACTCCTGAACTGAACAGAACCTAATACCATCACACAAAAACATGAAATGCAAGGTACACTCGCATGCACACCCATACACATACACATACACACACCCACACATAAATTAGAACCGACACATTAAAACACACACACGTGCGCGCATACAACCACACACAGACATAACACCCCTATCTCTAATACAACACACTGAACAATACCAACCCTACTTAACCTCGAAACCAACAACACTAGGAGACACCTAGAACCATAGTATAATATCTGTTCCAACACCTCGCTCCCTCCTCAGTCAGAGGAGGAGAACCCCCTCATGACTGAAACGACTATCTTCCCTTCTATCATCCCTCTCACATACCTACACCTCCCAATTCCCCCCCCCCTCTGGGGAACAAAATCTTCCCCACACTAGGAACCGATCCTGGGTCTGGCCATACCCACATGAGGAGACAAATAAATAGAAACATTAAAAAATCCCCTATTTTAAATACACCCCTCTTTCTAAACAAACATAATATAAGACTAAAACGAAAGATCACAATACTAAAATCCAAGAATCCAAAAAATAAATATCAAAATAGAATGAAAGCACCCCTACCCTTACTTCAGAAGAGCCAGACCCCCTCCCACACATACACATTAGTAACGACCTCGGACCACAGCCGCCTTCCTAAGAAAGCAAATAACCCCAAAATACTATAAAACAATATACACATTCCCAAACCAATAAAAGCAAACACACACACGCACACACACGCGCGCGCACACACACACACATAAACACACACGCACACACACACACACACACACACACACATACACACACCCTACCCCACCCTAAAGGAAAAGAAAAACACATTAGCAGAAAGAGATAGCGACTGACTACAGCGAGGTCAAAATCTCCCTCGACAAACCAAACAAAAAAGCAATAAAAATTCAGCATACCAATGTATAATAAACACTTACAAGCCTCCACCCCTTGGAAAAACTTCAAACTAACTACGAAAATCGCCATTTTTACACATTTGAAAATAATTTCTGACGAGGGCGCATCAGACCGTCTGAAACGTACGTAAACGATTTCAATGACTTAAAAACATTATTACAATGATCCAAACATAATTCTCAATGAAAAACCAAGACACGGAATAATAAAATAATGTTTAAAAATGCACATTGTTGGTGACTACTCCCTTATTTAAATATATATATACATATATATATATATATATATATATATATATATATATATATATATATATAAGAGAGAGAGAGGGAGAGAGAGAGAGAGATTAAATAAACGCATACATATTAGGACTATGTACATTCGCACATACACACAAATAATTTTAATGTTGTTATGTTGTTTAACGAAACAGCTGTGCTGTCAGCAGATGAGGAAACGTAATATTAGTTAATGGAATGATTTTCCATCTTCCCTTGGAGTAGTGGTTCACGTCAAGAAGGTTATGATTACAATGATAAGACGATGTTATATCGCCTCCAATTCCGCGCACGTAACAACAGCGCCGCGCGAACCTGGTCACCGATAAATATATATTTAAAAAACACCCGTCTGTTTAGCTCCTCTGCCACACCCATCAAAGTAGACATAGGCACTCGCAACGGGAGAAGTGGGGTAGATTCAGCGTCCACTTTTGCCTTGACGTATATAAGCATACGGTGGTCTGTTTGTTTTTAATTAGAAAAGAAAAGATAAGAAACAAAAGCGAGTCCTTCTCCTACGCACAGTCGGGAGGGCGTACGCCAATATGTCAGCTCTGATTCCTCCCATTATCTACGACATACGAGAGAGAGTACCTCTTAAGCAAATGAACAGGTCAGATTTCCTTGAATGAACAAGAAAAACAACAGAAAATGTTGTGCGTGATTACGTTTTATTATTTAAGAATCATAATGCTTTGCTTTATTTATTTCTTTTTTTTAATTTTTATTTTTGTTTTTTTTTTGTTTTATTTATTTATTTATTTATTTATTTTTTTATTTTTTTTTTCATTTATTTTATTTTTATTTTATTTTTTTTTGTTTTATTTATTTATTTATTTATTTTTTATTTATTTATTTTTTAATTTAAAAAAAAAATTTTTTATTTATTTATTTATTTTCTTTTATTTATTTTATTTTTATTTTATTGTTTATTTTTTTTGTCAGGTTTGGAAAAATTATTTTGCATGACTGTTTTCTCAACAGTTGTGTCATTAATATCTCCATGTTTTGAACCTTCGCAATGTCGCCATCTTGGCTTCTATCATTGGTTGGAATTTGCACGAGAGAAATGAGCTAATAAAAACGAAATATAATTGAAATATTGACAACATACACATTGAATCGCTGAATTATAATATACTTAAACGCTTTTTTTTATCTATTGTAGACTATTATCGCCATCTTTTTTATTAGTTTTTGTTTCACGCTGTTTCGGCCATCTTTCCCTCTGGCCTTCGTCAGGTGGTAACCGCGACGAGATAGGAACTGCAAATCTTCCAACTGCATCCTCAGCAATTACTGCCTTCCATAGTTGTTGTCGTCTCACCACGTTTTGATCAAGTAAGCCTCTGGCCGGCTTTGGGTAGGAATGAAACCGCTATCTACAGACAATGCTCACCTGGATCCGTAGAGTTTCAACGTCTCTACCCACTGCGCCACGGGCCCGAAGGGCGATCAAGTTTGAATTTTTTTGGTCTTATGAATCCACATTTATTTATTATCTGATCTTCCATATATTACTTTTTGATTGGAATTCAATATAAACATGAGTATTATTTAATTATTTATTTATTGCGGACTATTATTCTCATCTTTTTAGTTGTTGTTTCACGACGTTTCCGTCAACTATTCCTCTGGCCTTCGTCAGGTAGAAGGCAGTAATTGTCGAGGATGCAGTTAGAAGATTCGGAGAACATTTTTTTATGGATTGTTTACAATGCATATGATATTGAGCATAAAAAAAGAAAGTATTATTTTAGAGCAAAGCCTGGAAAATCATAGATTACATAGAAAAAGGCGAGCATAAAAAGGAATATGGTTAAGATTTAGCTTAGAAAAGTAAAAGGACTAGTTGTTAAAATTGGAAAAGAAAAAGACAAGATATTCCAGTAAAAAAATATAATACTTTTATGACTTAAAATATTGCAGCATTAAGAATGTATATATAATGTTAAATTGAACTTAAAAGAAAAGTTTTAATACTGCAATATTTTAAGTTATAAATTCATCTACAAAATTCAGAAATGTACGATTTATTTTTATGTCGAATATTTACAGGTACGTCAACAAGTATAAAAGCATTTCAACATATACATTACAATTGGAATCAAAAAGTTACATTTTGCCAACCTACGACCTGTCTATAACTATCAGATCGTTTTTTGTCAGGATAAAATATGAACCCGCTCAGTTCTAAGAGTTATAATCTCTCAGACAATGCATACTGAAAGATATGCGTCCCTGTATGCTGCAACATTGTCGTTTTCAAACCTAATGCCAACAAATACTTGTCAGAAATTGTCCTAATAAGTAAACATATTTTATTCTTTCTATTCATAATTTTTAATTTTCTGGTAATATTGTTCATCAATCAGTTCATCCGATTTATTTATTCTTATTTTTTTACTTGCTTTAACTATTGTTAATATATATTACATAGAAATACATCAATATCTGAATCTTCCATTAAATCTCCTTTACGTCTCAAATGTTGAATTAGTAAAAAAAAGTTAAGAATATTAATTTTCCTTTCTTGTAGTCTTTTAGCATTACTGAATTCCAGAACAAGAACTCATCTAGTCTGGTGGTGTATCCAGCTTAGTACTGTTACTATTGGCAACATCACTTGAAGAAGGTGTGTTATATTGTCGTCTATATATGTTTTAGACATATTTTTACGAAATGCGTACGAAAGTATATACACTATGATGACTGCGATTTTTGTGATCAAACAATAACTTGTTAAATCAACAAAGTTTTATTTATTTTACAGTGAAGTATGACAAAAGAAAGTTGGATTGATATGAGGGTGATGTGTGGTTGGTTGATCGGGCGACGACAGAAGTGCGTGCCTAGCTTCTCTCTCTCTTCCCTCATATCTCTTACTGCTTTTGTTCTGACTTGTATTTAAAATTCTGTTTGTTGAAATTACTGTTCAGTTATTTTGTCATTTTTCTATTATATTATATGCTTTGTACTTTTAGCAATTTTAATCCAGAGTTAAATATTTCTCTCATTGTTTTCTGATCTCGATTCTTCAATCGGAATATGCGGTTGACGTCATCGCCAGCAGTCCGATTTACATCTGGTTTTGCCCGGCTCTGATATTTTTCAGCGTTGTCCGTCACCTGTGGAACAGGTGCACTATTCTTCGTATTACCGACTGTGAGTTAGCCATACCTAGGAGATCTTATTTCGGCCGCGAATATTATATGATTTTGAATATTAGTCAGGATTTACTTGTAGGGAACAGTATCCTCATACTAGGTTATTATTACTAGGGCTATGACAACAGCATATTCTTTTCATTGTTTTGACTCTCGAGTATATATCTGACACAGTTAGGCACAGTTAATCAACCGAGAAGCACATCATTCTATATAAAAGCATATAAGATACCAACGGGTACATATTCCGGAGTCAAAACAATCCAAAGAATATGCCGTTGTCCTAGCCCTAGTCATTAGAAACTCCTGTATAGAGAGACCTTAGAGGAGAGTGTCTAGTAGGCGTTCAAGTTATTTAATTGCATAGTAGGAAAACAGGTGCAATGTAAAGCCGAGATAGATAGGAGCACGATTCAGAAGGAACGTTTGCCTAATGGAAATGGATACCTACGATTAAACTCATATAGTAGATATAGTATATAAGTAAGAGTAAAATTACTGTTTTCCTCTTTTTTTATATTTTTAAATAACCCGACTGGAGGGTAAATAGTATTAAGACAGCATTTTTCATTTTGACGCGTGGGAGGGACAAGCAATCAGCGTAATACGCCCCTTCTTTTCCATCAAGAGCGATGTAATACACGTGTACAAAATGATCGATGTGCTTAATTTTGTCACGGACTCTTTAACAATGCGTATTAACATCTGGTGTGACACATGATTGATTGAATAAAAAAGACATTTTTATTTTCCTTTTTTAGCAAAATGTTTTTTGGGGTTTTTTTGGGGATGAGATTTATGTCTAATCAATATTAAATCAGACAGATGGGGATATAAGATTTTTCTCAGAGCCTTAAGTGTTGACAGGTACAAATTTGAACACGACGTTCAACAATGCCAACACATTGCTATTTGCATTCATTTTAATGTATATGTTGAAATGCTTATATACGAGTTGACCCACCTGTAAATATTCGACATAAAATGACAACGGAAAAAAATCGTACGTTTCTGAATTTTTTTAGATGAGGATAGATTATTCTTATTATTTAGATTTTTTTCAAGCTACTGTTCTCATCTTGAGTGTTATTTTCACAAAGTTTCGGTCGATGTAACCATCGACATTTTTCTGGTTGTCGAACTCGGGAATACGTCTGTCGAACTCGGAACCCTTTATTTATTTTACGGGGTAGCATGTTTTCGCTCCGTCAGCCATGACTTGATAGAGATCCTAAGTAATTTGCAATTGTATTTTTTGGTTGCCCACACCGAGAATTGACCCTTCAACCTTAAGGAGAATATCACTTACAACTGAATATTTCCAAGCACTCTGACCACTGCCCTCACGGGTCCTTGCGGACGGCCGAAAATTACAATTGCGAATTACGTGAAGTAAATAAAGGGTTCTGTTCGAGATTCCGTGCAGATTCCAAAGTTCGATAGAAACATTCCCGAGATCAACAAGATATACCTGCAGAAGATCAAAGGTTACATCGGCTGAAAAGTTGTGAAAATGACACTCAAGTTGAGTAAAGTTGTCAGCAGAATTCAAACAATACGGAAATAAATTACCCAGGAATTAATGTGGACCAGGATCTACTTGTAATCATACTTTCAACATTGAATCCTATTAGATCAGTTTTATTTTAATGTTTAACATTTATAATGTTCAATTTCTAAGCAAATAGAATAAAATATTGCCGTAGCCGTTATTTTTGTTGTTGTTGTTGTTGTTGTTGGTGGTGGTGGTGGTGGTGGTGTTGTTGGTCGGCATCTTTTTTTCATTTAGTATCAATCAGATGATTATTGTTGGTATCCGTTTCCTCAGTATATTTCTAGTTGGAATTTTTCTTGAGAAAATAAAAACCGGTAATTACTTACGGGAGAAACCTCGTGAAAGTTGCAAAAGTCCTAACGTGAAAGTGTTTCTATGGAACGAACCAGATTCGAACTTGGCACACCCACGTTTTCAGTCCGTGTCGTTAACCACTTAGCAACCGTCACTTTCTGTTGTTTTAAAGGGAGGAAGAGGAGAAGAATGAGAGAGTTGAATCGCATCTGAATACACCGTATACAATGGGACTGTTGATATCGTTTCCTTTTCATCGCAGTCCTTCTCGTAGACGTGGAGCATTTCATGTGCTCGAACGATTTAAGGTCACCTTAGACACTACGCTCTAAGTCAGTGGCTGTCCTGTCGTCCAGGATGACCGTCATTTATAGGTATTGAGTTGCAGTTTCATGTGCGCCAAGGGAACGTTGTCACTCTCTTTTGCGTAACTGAACGTCCTTGCGTATTGTACATTAATACAGCTGTGACAACAGAATATTTTTTGGTTGTTTTGACTCTCGAGTATACACTCATGGGCAAAAACATTGGCTAAGAATGAAAGAAGGAAGAAATCGATTTTTCAATATTTTTCAATGAATGTTTGTTAATTTTAACTGAAAATTTCTATTTTGCAGATCATTATTATTATAGCATGTAATAATAAGTGAAAAAATTAATCCTAAATATAGTAAGACCGCATCTTGGCGAGGATATAAAAAAAACCGAATTGCAGGATTAAGGCCGTCCAAAATGACTTACAAGCAGAGTGAAAACATTTCTTTCTTTAGTGAAGCGAATTGGTCAAAGGTTCGAAGTGGAATGCTTGGTAAAAGCGAAATCTGGATCTGGTCGCCCTTAGAGCATTCACTTTGAAGGACGACCACATGCTTAAATAAACTATTTTGAAGGATTGAAAGAAAACTTATGTTGACCATAGCAAAGAATTCAAAACAGAGGCTGGAAATCCTCTTTCTAGATATACAATATCTAAACGAATGAAAGAAATTAGATTTTCTTCTAAAAGGTGTGCAAAAAGCCATTTTTATCTAAGAGATTTTTCTCGTATTTTGGCAAGAAAGATACAGACTGGTTCAGGAATGTTTTCTGGTCAGATGAATCAAGATTTTGTCTTGTTATTGATGCTCCCGAATGGTGCAATAGAAGACCTGAAGAAGGATTTTCACCAAGTTGCATAAAAACGACAGTTATATACGGGAATGGAGAGATAATAGTATGGGGATTTTTTACTGTAGCAGGATTTGGGGAACTTATTAAATGTGAGAAGTCAATCAATACAAAGGAATACATTCGAATATTAGAAATAGGACTGTTACCAAGTATCCAGAAGCTGTGAATATCTCAGAAGATTACTTTTCAACACGATAATGCCCCTGCACACACTGCTAAAGTCACAAAAAATGGTTTTCTGATAATTCAATTAATGTGATATTTTGGCAATTCAAACCCCCGATTTAAACCCAAACGAGAATATTTAGTCCATAATATCTCGTGCATTGATTGGAAGAACTTTTCGAACAATGACAAACTGTAGGAAGCTGTGCAAAGGGAATGGAATAGCATCTCCTCTTCACAGTGTTCCACTTTTGTTGAAAGCATATCTAAAAGGATTGGTCTTTTAAATAATTAAAAGGAAATGCGATTCCATACTAAGCATTTATACAAGTAAACGTCTTGTTCTGTGTTATTAGTCTCTTTTGAGTTTCCTTGTTCAATTGTTTTTTTTTTTAATCAATATAGCTTTTAGTGCAATAAAATGTATAAAATTTGTTTGACGCATTTTTTTTTTTTTTGTTGCTCACGAGTGTATATCCGACACGGTTAGACACAGTTAATCAACGGAGAACGACATCAATCTATATAAAAGCATATAAGATATCAACGGACGCTCACTAGGGAGTCAAAACAATGAAAAGACTATGCTGTTGTCCTAGCGTTAGTCATCACATATCAAGGGATCAAAGTAAGTCACCAATCTGGTATTGGCCAAGCTCATCGTTGCTTAACTTCGATGATCTATCTATACCGTAAGGGGCTTAGGCTCATTACCGCGGGGTCCGGATTTCGAATCTCGCCATATTCAGCCACTCTGATGAGTCGTAGACGACGAAACACGTGTCAGTGGATAATTACATTTTAAAAATAATAATATATATATATTATTATTATTATTATTATTATTATTATTATTATTATTATTACAGATTATCCACATACGCATTGCCAAGAATGACCAGACGCAACCGGATCCGGATCCCGGTGCAGACACCTTTAGATTTCAACAAAGTCCTTTAGCGGTGTGACTGTCCTAAAACAGCTGTTATGCCGTCGGTTCGGGGCAATGCCGGAAAATAAACGAGTCGATTATTATTATGATTGAGTTTTGTAAATCTAAACAGAATTTCACCCGAAAAAAAAGGTATTTTAGAATAAAATATTTATAAACAATAACGTAGGAATGTTAACTTGATAAAATGGAATTTTATCTGACAATTATGTTTTCAATTGGAAGAGGAATTTGGAAGTAAGAGGTCAGTTTGGAATGTGGGAATAATAGCAAATAGAGTATGTGAAAACTATCAGGTGATGGCGTAATATATTAGAAAGATAGTTTTAGATATCATTGTGAAATTTTTTTAGTTGGTAAGGAGAGTTGAGTATCGACCTTTGGCCGGGCCAGATATAGATTGAGATAATCCACTCGGTACGAGTTGTGTGGAGGCATAATGAATTATATAACGGTAAAAATGCAACCCAAGCCGACTAATTAAAGAATTATATATATATATATATATATATATATATATATATATATATATATATATATATATATATCTTTATAATAAGCTCCTTCAGTATTTGACAGACTATGGATACTCACGAAGTGGTGCCAGTGCGTGAAATTTTTGTGGCAGAATATGCGCAATCTCCAACCATACCTCTCCTGAGTCGACATTGTTAAATATCAGTGGCAAGTGAAGTGTATGTACAGGCCGACTGGAAACAAATAAGCGGAGAGCACATACAACGCCTAGAATTAACGAATGTTTACTCATCTGGTGCTTACCAGGCTCAACGTTGCTTAACTTGGGTGATCTGACGGCGAGATTATGTCATATAATTGAAGAATAAAAGATTGTGAACTCACAAATTGTCCTGCGTTGTTAAAAAGAATAGATTGTACCGTGACAGGAAACAAACGTTTTGTTATGCGTGTAAATATACTGCAGACTATTTTATATATATTTACATGCTTTTATATATGCTATATATATATATATATATATATATATATATATTATATATATATATATATACATTTTACATTATATATATATACATTTTACATATATATATATATATATATATATATATTTTATATATTTTATAAATTACATTTTATACATTTTATATTTTTAAATATTTTATATTTTTATACAGTTCTGGTCAAAATCATAAGACCACTTAAGAAAGTAAGTATTTACGCATATTATCGAATTTTTAATCTAACAAATAGTTGAAACGATTGTCAAAAGGGAAAATATGATGGAAAAAAAAAAATGAAATCTGCTTCATTCGAAACCTTAACCCTGATCTAATAATTAGTTTTTAAAAAACATTTTCACCTGGTCAAAATGATAAGACCACTTTAATAAAATCGGCTAGTTTTGAAAAAAAAATGAATACGAAAAGCTTTCTATGTTACTAAAAGCAACTTGTTAGTGGATAAAAAACATTTTATTAAATTATAAATGGCAAAAGGGAAACCATTATAGGAGTTTGAGAGAGGAAGGATCTTTGAGCTTAATAGGGGTGGACTCTCCCATAGATCCATTGCAAACGAAGTGAATCGTAGCAAAACGGTCATCACAATTTTTTAAAGAAATCCAGATCAATATGGGCACAAAAAGAGTCCAGGTCGACAAAAAAAAAATAAATAAATAACCCCATCACTGGATCGCCGTATCAGAAGAAGTTTAAAAAAAAAAAAACTCCAGTATGAGCTCAAGTCGATTGAAAAGCCAAACAGCAGCAGAATGTAGTCCTAAAACCATCAGAAAGCATCTGAAAATGAAGGGTTTCAATCATTTAAAGCGACTGCAGAAACTACGTCATCTTGAACAGCACAAAACTAATCGACTTAAATATGCCGACAAATACCAGACTTGGGATGAAGAGAAGTGTGAAAATGTAATTTTCTCCGATGAGAAAAAGTTTAATCTAGATGGTCCAGATGGATTTCAACACTATTGGCATGATAAAAATTTGCACAAAGAGACTTTTTCAACTCGGTATAGTGGAGGAGGGTCTTTAATCATCTGGGGTGCTTTCTCGTCGTTTCAATTTCATAAACGAACAGACAAACAGATGTATCATACAGTATGAGCTAAACACTTTTTGAACTGTAGTCCTCATCTTTGTTTATTGGGTAGTGTCGGTTAACGGCGCAGATTGATGACTCGACATAACGTACCCGGGTTCTTTCGGATACATAACATTAATTTAACTGTAGTAAACTTCAGGTTGTTCCTGCTTAGATTAACTGATTTTAAAATAAATCAGCTATGCCTATGTCAGTAAGCAAGTTAAAACCTCGTAACACAGCTTCATGGTATTTACGTATATTTTTTAAGTGTTGTACTATCATGACTGCGCTAGATATTCTTTCTTTTTTTTTTTTAGAATTTCAAACTGACTTTTATCTTATCCGCACTGGTATACAGTCCACGAAATTAAATAATGGATCCAGTTCGAACTGCCAAGAAAGTTAACGACTGTATCAAAGAACATCTGAAAAGAACGAAGGGTAAAATAGCCGAAATTGTGTAAACTTAACAACTGAAATTAATTTAAGCGATTTCTTTTTTATTTCCACATAGTGTCTACTAGCGTTTCCTTCATTTACAGAAACAACTGTTCGGCTCTCTCATTAGTATGTAATAATTAGGGCTATGACAGCAGCATATTCTTGTCATTGTTTTGATTCTCGAGTGTGTATCCATTCATATCTTATATGCTTTTATATAGACTGATCTGGTTCTCGGTTGATTAACTGTGTCTGTGTTGGATATAAACTCGAGAGTCAAAACAATGAAAAGAATATGCTGTTGTCATAGCCCTAGTAATAATTAGTTCATAGCGACATCTTACATCATTGGTGATTTATTCTGTTTTTGGCTGCATTTTTTTTTTGTGTGTGAAAATCTCCCTAGACATGTCATGAAGCCATTTGATGTAAAAAAAAAATACAACTAAAAAAATAGCCAATGATAAGTGGTATATAGATGTATTTTGACCCAGAAAGCAGCTATTATTCGGTTATTCTCAGAAGCATCAATCATAGAATGTGAGGAATAAAGGGCTTACATAAAAGGAGCCGGAGTTACGAGGGTGCTGAAAGTTAAGCCAAAATTCACTTTCTACCAATTAAAAAGAACAACTAATTACACTGTGCAACACTAAAAAAAAGTACAGGATATCTGCAGCAATTTTTGTATACCTAGTAACGTGGAAATTTTATTTCTGGCTTTCTTTTTGTTGAATTAGGTATAATTTGTGCAAAATTGCCACAGTCGTAAATTTCAGTAAAAACGTCAAAAATGGGTTACTGACGACTTTGCAGTCACATATTATGTGTATTAAATTATAAATCCTAAGAGAAAAACACAGTTTAATATACACATATTATGTACATTATTTGTTAAATCATTTATTTGAATCATTTATTTGCTAAAGTCAGCCGAAATGAGCTATTTTTCCAGATTTAAGAGAGTTAGATGACAGAGCTAGCTTGGTTAGCATAATATTTTCTAGACCAAGGGCTAATTTTTTCAAAAGTAAAAACATAATGCTGGAGCACATGGTTTGGTGTTCACCACCTTCCGAAAAGCCATGGTATTCGTCAAGAAAGGCATTTTTTAATGCAGGCTAAAAAAATCAAGGAAAAGAAGCTAAAACCTGCCTCAGAACCTTATTTGTAGGGCACGGGAAAAAATCTGAGGGTTAAAAATAGATATCCATTTAATAAAGTATTTTTTTAACTAAAAACTACAATAAAGACCGGATTATTGTGTATTTTAATGTTTTAAACATAAAGGGGCATTTTATACATTCTTTTCGGAAAATTTACTAAATTAAATGCAAAAAAATAGAAATGAAATTTTATCAACCCCTTACTTTATGTACAAAAGAATCTAATAACTTGCTAGTCGGCGTTTATAATGGCTTAACATGTTCATATTATGAAATCCTTATTTTTCTTTATAAAACAATTTACTTTTTTTCTTGTCTTTATTCTTTAGATGCAGTATAGGCTTTGACGATGACTTCAAGACAGTGCTAAAATGATCCAAGCAAATTCTGCTACATATGTGGCGAATTAACATTTGCTAAAGAAAGGCGCAGCATTACCAGCCATATCAATTGTACAAGGCGTACTTTCATTTTGATATAGGAGACACAGACAAGTCATGGGCTCCTCATGCCTGTTGCCTTACATTTGTGAAAACATTGAGCGCATGGTATACAAAAAAGAATGTTCACATGAAGTTTGGTGTGCCAATGATTTTGCTAGAGCAGAAAGATCATTCTAATGATTGCTATTTTTGTCAGCAAGACTATACGGGCTGTACAACAGCAAAAAAAAAAAAGAAACACGTTGTTTACCCAAATTTGCAATCAGCAATGCGCCCAGTTGAGCACTCAAAAGAATTACCTGTACCAAAACCCCTGATCAGGAAATGTGGAGTTCAAGCAGTGGGGATGAACATTACAGTGATGAAACAGTAGAATTTTCTAATTCAGAAAGCAATAATAAACCAATACTATTTTCTCAAGATGCACTCAATGACTTATGCAGAGATCTTTATTTAACCTAAGACAAAAGTGAACTTCTTGCATCAAGGCTTAAAGAACGAAATCTTCTTAGAAAAGGTGTGAAAATAACATTGTCCAGAAAATGTGCACAAAACTTGCATGTTTTGTTCACTTTGACAGATGATCTATGCTTCTCCAATGACATTGTTGGACTTTTTGAACAGCTGGAAATACAATATGATAACACTAACTGGCGACTTTTCTTAGATGCATCCAAGGAAAACATAAAAGCTGTTTTGCTTCACAATGGGAACACCCTGCCATCTGTTCCTATAGCTTACAGCACAACCATGAAAGAATCATATGAAAATTTAAAAACAATTTTAGCAAGCATACATTATGAAGTCCATAAATGGCATGTTTGTGCAGATTTCAAGGTTATAGCCATGCTCACTGGCCTTCAGCCAGGCTATACTAAATTTTGTTACTTCTTGTGCTTATGGGACTCTAGAGCAAGAGCTGAACACTATGTACGCAAGCACTGGCCTGCTAGAGATGAAATTGAGCAAGGAAAACATAACATCAAACACAAACCACTTCTGCAAAGTGATAGAATCCATTTACCACCTTTGCATATTAAACTCGGTTTGTTCAAGCAGTTTGTGAAAGCACTAGACAAGGATTCCTTGGCATTTGCATATCTTGCAGAAAAGTTTCCTTCATTAAGTCGAGCTAAAATAAAAGAAGGTATCTTCATAGGTCCCCAAATTCGAAAAATTGTTCTTGATGAAACTTTTAACACACATCTCACAAGAAAAGAAAATGTGCCTTTGAGTCATTCAAGAAAGTTTGTGATATCTTCCTGGGAAAACATCGTTCAGAAGACTATGTGCAAGTTGTGAATAATCTATTGCATCATTTTCATGATATGGGATGTAACATGTCTCTAAAAGTTCATGTGCTCCACTCTTATTTGGATTTTTTGGCTGAGAATCTTGGCCATGTGAGTTATGAACATAGCGAAAGGTTCCATCAAGATATTTCATGAATAGAAAAACGTTTTAAAGGAAAATGGAACACTGGTATGTTGGCAGACTACTGCTGGAATTAAAAAAGGATGATGACACTCTACACAAGAGAGTTAAGAGGACAAATGTTGTTTAAACTGGTGAATTCGTTGTTGTTTTTTTTCAAAATAATAATAAAGTACATGAAAATGGTACCTAATCCAGAGAAATAAATGTCAGATTTGGAATCAGCATACTTTTCTTACACCGAAACAGGTCTTATATGTCTTGTACTTTTTTTCAATTCAAATTTGTTGCACAGTGTTATTTTATGTAATATTTGATTTACCTCATAATAATAATAATAATAATAATAATAATAAATAATAGCATCAAGTACTTCACGAAAAAGTGCATCTTTTTTCTTATCAATCCTCGAAAACCGTGTCCGTTTACCACTAATTTTTCAGAGGCAAGAACTTTTTAGCTTTTTCGATACGTACTTTCGCGCATAACGTAGCTACCAGTACACGTCAGTCTAACTTCTAGTTTGACTTATAATGGAGTACCGTTGCCACATATGGGCAGGAGTTGCTCGAAGGACTTTATCCTACCTTGACAGAGTTCAAAATAGACTAGATGCCCCTTTTCTTTTCCCTGCAACCTCTTTCCCACAGAAGAGACGTTGCTAGCCTATATCTGTTCTATCATTATTTTCATGGCAAGTGCTCGTCTGAGCTCTAATCTATGATTCCTCCCTTACCAAACTTTCAAAAAAACACACGTCTAGCTAAAACCACTATCAAAAAATTCCCCCACTCTTTATCTGTACCTCAACATGGACTTTATGAACAAAGCTTTTTTTCTTAGAACTGCGCGCCTGTGGTACTCTGTTCCGTCTGCCTGTTTTCCAGCTGATTAGAATATGGTTGTCTTCAAGTCTAACGTAAACAATGATAAGCCGTCCCTTTAAGTAATCCAATTCATCGAATTTCCACACCTAACGATTGTCCCATTAACTACCATACACTCATTAACCCTTATCCTTGAGTGGCATCCGGCCCTTGATAAGTGATGACTCTTTTGTAAAAAAAAGTAAAGACGTGCAGGTTCGTAAACTAACTGTGGAAATGTCTATTTTAACCTTATTTACATACACCCACACAAGCATTTAAATATTTATATATATGAGTTGAGTATATTATTTTCTTATTGTAATTTATTGAGTTGAGTAATTTGTATACTTATTTATTTCAATTGAAATGGATGGCTTTCGTCTTGGAGAGGCTCCATGTTTTGACAAGCTTCTGAGTTTGATCTTTATTCCTGATCTAAAATGGAACACGTACATCAAATCTGTTGCCAGGGACGCTGGGAAAATGGTGGGATCCTTCTACCGCTCCAGAAGATATCTAACTACTGATGCAATTCTCTATCTGTATAAAAGCCAAGTACGTCCAAGGATGGAGTACTGCTGCCACATCTGGGCAGGAGCTGCTAAAAACAGCCTATCCTGCCTTGACAGAGTACAAAATAGACTTCGTGGTTTAGTGGGGGATGCCCTTTTCTCTTCCCTGCAACCTCTCTCCCACAGAAGAGACGTTGCAAGCCTATCTTTGTTTTATCGCTATTTCCATGGCAGGTGCTCGTCTGAGCTCCAATCCCTCGTCCCCTCTCGCCAATCTTTCACGAGAAACACCCGTCTAGCTGAAACTACTGTACTTAATTTTCCCCACTCTTTATCTGTGCCTAAATCCAAACGTAGATTCCATGAGCAAACTGCACGCCAGTGGAACTCTCTGTCGCTCACCTGTTTCCCACCTGACTACAACTTGAACGTCTTCAAGTCTAACATAAACAAACTCCTGACAAACCACCCCCTTAAGTAAGACACTCTATCAAAACCCCCAATACTAATGATTACTACAATACTATCTCATTGATTACTGTACACGCAATAAACCTTATCCCTGAGTGGCCTTCGGGCCTTGATGGGTTGTGACCCCCCCCAAAAAAAAAAATTTTGCGGATCGATATCCTCATCTTCATAGTTATTGTTTCACGAAGTTTTAGTCAACTATTCCTCTGGCCTTCGTCAGGTGGTTAACCGCGACGAGATAAGATTACTGTATCCTCCAGTAATTACTGCCTTCCATAGTTGTTGTTGTTTCACCACGTTTTGGCCAACTACTCCTCTGGGCCCGTGGCGCAGTGGATAGAGGTGTTGAATCTCTACGGTTCCAGGTGAGCATTGTCTGAATATAGCGGTTTCAACCCTACCCAAATCACTCAGAGGATTAGTTGGCCAAAACATGGTTAGATGACAACAACTATGAAAGGCAGTAATTACTGAAGATATGGTTAAGAGACTCAGCATTCCTATCCCGTCGCGGTTAATCACCTGACGAAGGCCAGAGGAACAGTTGGCTGAAACGTCGTGAAACAACAATGAAGCTGAGGATAAAAACATCGGCAAAATAAATAAATATACGTAGAGTAGTCGGAAAAATGTAAATAAGTTAAATAATGTAATACATAATCTCAGAAATATCGTTGAACGCTATGTTTTTTTAATTAATTATTTTCTCGGCATTTGCCCTATGGCTATTACTCAGAGAAGATTGCGTCAAATAGTCAATTCAATCTGGAAAGGTGAAGCCAGTACTATAAGATTGGGTTCAGTTTTAAAAAAATCGTAATAACGTTTAAATTCTAACGGCTATAGAGACGTTGATAACCTTTTTAAGGAAAGAAAGAAAAAAAGAAAGAATTTCTTTTTTAAAACTTTAAAGCTATGTAGAAATATTGGAACGTTAAAAGTCCTTAAACAGCCCCAAAAGAAAAAAAGAAAAAAAAACAATTTAATAAAATGCCGTATCATGTCATTTTTAGATTATAAATTATCGTTTATTTAATGTACAGTAGAAAAGAGAAGGGGGAAAGGAATTTTACGATGACGTAATGATGACGTAATGATTTAATGGCGACGTTTCTGAGCATACGAAATTTTATACTATAGAATTGAAAGCACTTTTATCAGGAAATCTCTTTGTGTTCGTAGCCAAATATCGAAGTTATCGGTAAATCTGAAACAGCGCGTTTTATATCAGCAGAGGGGAAACGTGGCGATACTACTGTAATAGGCGATCTCCTATTGTACCCGATTCATTGCAAAAATAAAAAAAATAAAAAACAGGACATTTAAGCATAAAAAACTTTCTGCGGTAAAATTTTCTGGAAAATCACCGATATTACTAAGATGCACTTAAAATATACGGTCTATTAAGGCTAGTTCTATCTCTCATGCACGATATTCTGTGCCGTATATGGAAGTAGCAGTGAGACCCGACGTTGCCCGGGATTAAATGATGATCAACGAATGTTTCACACTCCCATAGTTTTATTGTCACAGAAATCGGTGAAATCGCCCATTTTTCAATCAAATCAATTGATTAGCTGTTCTAGTTGGGGGGGGGGGCTCATCGCGGTGCGGGAAGGTTCATATTCCTCTCCACAGTAACTTAGTCCACAATAGATTGTAGTTTATATTGCACTGTAGAGAAACTACTATTGATCTTTATAAAATTATTTTATACACAATGGCTTGAATGAAAGTTTAAAATGCAAAAGTCAAGTATCATGCTTCAATCGTGCTCTAAACAGAAACATTCATTTCGAACGTGCCCCTGTCCTATCAAAGAACCTACTCTTGATTTTATAGGTTAGATCTTTCTGGTTGAGCAGTGATAATGGCTTGAATTAAAGTTTAAAATAAAAGAAAATCAAATATATGGTTCAATTGTGTTTTTAACAAAAACATTCATTTCGAATTTGCCCCTGTCATATCAAAGAACCTGCTGTTGTTGTTATACGCCGGGCCTTTCTGCTTGTATGGAAATAAAACTTCTCAAATGCACTTGGGATATTTGTTAGATTGTATAAAGTGTTCTCTTTAGTCAAGATCAACTGTTACTTCTTTAAGCGGATTTTTTCGCCTATCAATTATTGATATTTATCGATTGCATTTTAATAAAAACCTATATATATATATATATATATATATATATATATATATATATATATATATATATATATATATATATATATATATATATATATATATGCCAGGAAATAATTTACTTTCGTGTGAAATTTCATAAAACTTGGACCAGCCGTTTCGGGGTCTATATGGAACGAACTCTCACACATACACACACGCACGCGCAAACACACACACAAATAGACAAAGTTCATTTTGTATATCAGTGTAAATATGTTTCTATCCTATAGGAGTTCTTAGATTGTTGGTTTTATTTTATGTATTCAAATAACCTCAGACAAGTACACAATGACAGATCTAGAGCTAGGTGTAGAACCTGTTTTGGTACTGTTCTTAATCTTTTCTATCTTCGGTTGGTGAAGGAGAAATCCTTCTAGGCTGATGCAATATTTATTTCCATCCCAATTCAGATTGGCTTGTATAGGAGATTTGGGTTTACCCCACGTATAAAACGACTTTGTATTTAAATCTGACTTAATGGTGAGGCTGATAAATAGGAACTTGTACTTGGACTAGTTTAAAGTGGACCACTTTATACGAGAAACTGATAGGTTAAGAGAAAATCTAATATATAAAACTATGTATGTGTGTATCTGCCTGTCTGTGTCGATTTTTTTCTAACTGTTTTTAAACTTTTGAAATCACTACTCTATATTAGGTACAATATGATAATCAATGCAGAATTGGCTGTAGTATAATACTACGAAATCCGCATGAATCAAAATATCACATTAAGCGTCTGGTAGTCTGCTAGTACAAAGTAATATTCGGCATATTCGGCATCACAATTTCTGACTATGTAGTTGAGTGACATCATGGCTATAGCAAACAGTACTGATTGTATATGTGTGTGTGTGTGTGTGTGTGTGTGTGTGTGTGTGTGTGTGTATTACTTAAAACGTAAATAATTTTGTATATGCCACTCGTAAGAGATTTTAAAATTATATATATGAAAAGCTTCCCACAAAATTTTTTTCTTCCAATGAGAAAACTTTCCACCTATACATAAAATTTATAAAGTTCAAGTTCAATGAATGCCTTTTCAGAGCATAATCTAATATAATAGCTTTCAAAATGCAAAAAAAAAAATCTCTCAGTCAGAAGTTTACTACATTTCAAAAGAAAAAGTATTACAATATTGTTTTCGTTTGCAATTAACAAGTCAACAAATTATGTCTCTTTCGTATTTTTAGTGGCAGACTCATCAGATGAATTTCTTAAAAAAAGCATAGAAAAACCATTATTTTGAACAACTTACATAGTTCAAAAAACCCGACAGAGTCGACCAACATTCTTCTCTTAATCTTAGTCACCTTATGTTAGGGAAGTTTGCGAGCTTATCTCTACTTTATCGTATTTTCCCGGCAAGTTTTCGTCTGATCTTCAATATATGTCCCCTGCCAAACTTTCACAAAAAGCAGCGGTCTAGTTACAACCAATACGGCATTATATCCTTTGACACACAGGTTCCCGTCACATCACCGAAGTCAAATAACGATGAACCTGGCTAGTACATGATGGGTGATCATTTGGAACTGCCAGGTGTTGTATATGCTCTCCGCTTATCGCAGCATGGTTTCCAGTCGTCCTAGACTTTTCCTTGCCACTGGACCAAAGCAGTGTCGATTCAGGAGAGGTGTGGTTGGCGATTGCGTAACCCTTGCCATATAATTAGACGCGCAGCTTCCCCTACAGGAGGAATCCATTATCTTTCGAGACTGAACGGTGGCTTTAAGTTACAACCACGACCAACAATTACCTTACTCGCTATCTGCGCTTCAATCTAAATGCAAATTCTATAAACAAAGCTTCTTTTCTTGAATTGCCCGCCTACGGAACTCTACAGCAAGTTTTTACTGAGCTTCCCCGTTTAAATAATCGAAGTCTATCCAATTTCTACCACTAACGATCATTAGACTGTTGTCTTAGTTACCACTGTATACTCACTAACCCTTATCCTTGAGTGGTATTCGGGTCTTGATAAGTGGTAACTGCCCTGTAAAAAGAACTAGAATATAAAAGGGAAACTTTGAATTTCCAAATGAATACTTTTATAGCGTCAGATACGTGACCTAGTTCGCGTCCAGAGATTGTTTAGAAAAGATTGACAATTATATTCTGCAATTGATACGTGCATATCGATTTCAGCTCCGGATTTTATTTTCAATTTCACCGTCCATGAAATTTAAAAAAAGAATATGATATCTACATTCAACAGTATATTGTGTCTGCAGTTTTGTGATCCAGTTTTCTTTTTATTTGGTAGACAAAGTAAAGTTCAATTTCACTAAGATGCATTATATATGTTACTAGCCTGGGACCTGGCGTTGCCCGGTTGTTTGGAGGTATGTGTTGAGCAAACAAAAATAAAAAAGTGGTAGTAGGCAGGCAGGCTTGAACCCGTACCGCGAAGGCGGAAAAGAAAGTGAAACAAAATCTGACGTCTTAGTCGATGTCTCCATGACGCGACCAGAAGTAAAGAGTGCTAAAAGTAACCGAAATCAATCTAATGGTGATGATGACTTGTTAAAATGTCGGCGAAAAAATCGACCTACTCTTGTACAAAACGGCTGAGTTTAGGGTGAAGGAATTAATGTTTTTGGCCAATTTTTCGACATTTGTCATTAAAGACGTCGCTTCAAAATGATACTGATCTTGTCAGGATTCATCGTCTCTGTCGACAGTTTTTGCGAGATATACATACATACATACATTAAAACAGAAAGGTGAGATTTATATAATAGACTATCCTGGGTGTACGGCGTTGCCCGGGTGTTTGGAGGTGTGTGTTGAGCAAAAAAAGTGGTAGCAGGTAGGTAGGCTCGACCCGTACCGTGAAGTAGGACAAGAACGTGAAAAAACGTGATGTTTTAGCTATTGTGGCCATCGCCAAACCGGAAGTTGCATGGGTTTTAATTAAGGCTATTAAATCGCAAAGAGGGGGTGGCTTTCAAAAATATCGGCAAAAACCTTCAATGTAGAAAAGTGTCCGGTTGAGAGTAAAGGAATGAATGTTTTTAGCCAATTTTTCAATATTTATCGTCCGAAAGATCGAGCTTCAGAACGATACCGATCTCTTGAAAATCCGTCGCCTCTGTCGAAAATTTTAGGCAGACATACATACATACATACATACATAATGATTACAAAGTCTTATCAAACGAGTGCCACTCCCTCTGTCACCGAAAATCCATGTGCCCGAAGATAACTTTTACGTCCTCTAGCGACTTGCCCACCCTCAAGCAGAGATGACACTGAAGACAGCCATTGGCATACATACATATATACATACACACATACATGCATACATACATATATACACATACATACACATACACACATATACACATACATATATATACATACACACATATATACATATATACGTACATACATAAACATACATATACATATATATACATATATATACATATATACACACACATACATACACATACATATACTTACATGCATATGCACATACATATACATACACATATATGCACATATACATACACACATACACATACATGCATATACATACACATACATATATGTACACACATGTACATGCATATAGATACATATGCATACACATATATATACATATGGTGATTGTCACTTTTTGACAGAAGAAGACTATCTTTCCCTTGCTTTATTGTTGATTACTCATTCATTTTCATGTATTTTTTAGAAATATATATATTTTTTTTTTAATTTAAATTATATACACATATATACACTTATACACACACACACACACACACACATATATATACATGTTGGGACGTGATCAAGATGCATCAATTCCTATTTTCTGTGCGAACGAAGGTGGCTCTTCAGACCATCCCTGCTCTTACACATTCTGTTGCAAAGGTCACACTTAAACTGAGATTGAGGGATGCCAACTGGTGCTGCTCTACTGTGGACGCTCATATGACGCTTCAGGCCTCCACTCGATTTACAGACCACATAGCAAACAGAACATCTGTGCCCTGCAATGTTTTCCCCATCAAGGAAAGATTGATCTCCATGTGAACGCTTGTGGCTAGCTAGGCCAGCTCCAGATAAAGTCATTTTACCGCATAAATCCCAGGTGTGGTTCTGCGTGAAATCCTCCGACAGACCTGATATATCTGACAGATTTTTCTTCCGGATATCACGCTTCATTTTTTTTTTTCATGCTCATATTTTTTCTACTCAAAACTATCACAGCCATGATAGACCAAGGCGCGCCACTTTTTACTATCATTGGAAGCACTTTCCCAACTGAACACGTCAATACCAAGAGCTTTAAGATTATCTTTGATGTTATCCTTAAAGCGTTTCCTCGGTTTATGTTGTGGACGCTTTCCTTGTGTAATTTCACCATAGAACAGGCGCTTTGGCAATCTATCGTCGTCCATCCTTGTCAGATGTTCAGCCCACCTCATCTGGTTGCGTATAATCAACTTCTCAATACAAGGTACGTCAGCCCGCATGAGAACATCCATATCAGATATAAAAGTGCTCCACCTGGTGCCCAGAATGTGTCTCAGGGATTTCTGGTGCACTCTCTCCATGACTTTTATGTGTCTACCATAAGTTGTCCAGGCCTCAGAAGCGTAAAGCAGGGATGGTAAAATACAAGATTGATAGACACTGATCTTTGTATGAATAGTTATACCCCTGTCAGGCCATACTCGCTTCTCTAAGCCACCAAAAGCCTTAGTGGCACGCTGTATCCTATAGTTGATCTCAGCATCCAGGGTTGCATCTCTGGCGAGAGTACTACCCAAATACACAAATGTGTCAACCACGGCAAGTCTCTGGTTGTTGACAAAAATATTTGGTTCCACATACAATCTACCGGGTGGAGGTGTGAACATGACCTTAGTCTTCTTAAGACTAATAGTAAGCCCCAAAGACGCACAGGTCCCCGAAAACAGATCCATGATACCCTGCATATCCCTCTCACCATGGGCCACGAGATCGGCGTCATCCGCATAAAACAATTCACGAACCAGGTACTGAAAGGTCCTTGTAGAAGCATGAAAACGACGAAGATCAAAGACCCTACCTGTGGTTCTGAAACGCAAATAAACGCCTAGAGAACATTCCCTAAAGGCATACGATAACATATTTGCAAAATAAATTGAAAAAAGTGTAGGTCCTAGGATATCACCCTGCTTCACGCCATTGTCAACCGTGCATAGATGGAGAAGATGCAGACTATTACTCTTGACCCTACCTACACCAAACCGGCCGAGTGAGTTCCAGGTGTGATGATCCCTGCCAACTCTTGCATTTAGATAACCCATGAGTAAGATAGATCTTCTCAGATAAAGGAATAGAGGAAATGGTACGACTGAGATCACGGTAAAACGCCGTGATGGTGTCTTCATCATGACCCATCGTAGGGATATACACAGATAAAATCGTAATATACCTACTGTGTGCAAGAGGGAAGCGCATCATCATAATTATCAGAACGCACTGCAAAGCCAATTCCACCTTTTCGTCTCAGCTCCGATGGTTTTCCTTTCCAAAAAAAGGTGTATCCCGAGCCCATTTCCACCAATTGATCCTCACCAGTCAATCGTGTTTCAGAAAATGCCACAATGTCTATGCTGTACCTAGCGAACTCTCTTGCAACAATAGCTGTCCTACGCTCAGGTCTTTCACTATCCAGGACATCTAGCAAGGTTTTCACATTCTACGTCACATAGGATTAGTGAATCTCTTGACAAAGGTTTCATTTCCAGGACAATTGCTCTGGACATATCGAAGGCCATCGATAAGGTATGGCATAAGGGCCTACTTCACAAGATTTCCAGCTACGGTATTACTGGAAATGTTTTTTCAATCATTAAATCATTTCTCTCCGATAGGTTCATAAGAGTAGTAGTTGATGGGCAGAAATCAGTGGCCCACAGTATTAATGCTGGAGTTCCTCAGGGGTCCATCCTGGGTCCAACACTCTTCGTGATCTACATCAATGATCTCCCAAAACACATACTTAAATCATTCGTTGGCATCTATGCTGATGACACGGCCATCTATGGCAACACATCAAAGGCCGTAAAGGACAAAGTTCTCTCTCCTCTGATCTTGAGCACGTGGTACAATGGGGGAAGAGGTGGCTGGTCAGTTTCAATGCATCCAAAACAAAGCTTCTATCTTTACATCATCAACGCACTGATCCCCATCTGGCATCAATTGAAATGGATGGCTCCCGTCTTGGAGAGGCTCCATGTTTTGACAAGCTTCTGAGTTTGACCTTTACTCCTGATCTAAAATGGAACACGTACATCAAATCTGTTGCCTGGGAAAATGGTGGGATCCTTCTACCGCTCCAGAAGATATCTCACTACTGATGCAATTCTCTATCTGTATAAAAGCCAAGTACGTTCAAGGATGGAGTACTGCTGCCACATCTGGCAGGAGCTGCTAAAAACAACCTATCCTGCCTTGACAGAGTACAAAATAGACTTCGTCGTTTAGTGGGGGATGCCCTTTTCTCTTTCCTGCAACCTCTCTCCCACAGAAGAGACGTTGCAAGCCTGTCTTTGTTTTATCGCTATTTCCATGGAAGGTGCTCGTCTGAGCTCCAATCCTTCGTCCCCCCTCGCCAATCTTTCACGAGAAACACCCGTCTGGCTGAAACTACTGTCAATAATTTTCCCCACTCTTTATCTGTGCCTAAATCCAAACGTAGATTCCATGAGCAAAGCTTCTTTCTTAGAATTGCACGCCAGTGGAACTCTTTGTCGCTTGCCTGCTTCCCACCTGACTACAACTTGGACATCTTTAAGTCCAACATAAACAAACTCCTGACAAACCGCCCCCTTAAGTAAGACACTCTATCAAAACCACCCAATACTAATGATTACTACAATACTATCTCATTGATTACTGTACACGCAATAACCCTTATCCCTGAGTGGTCTTCGGGCCTTGATAAGTGGTGACCCCCATGAAAAAAGAAAAAAAAACGTCACAACAGTTAGGTTATTCCTCTCCTGATAAAATTTTGATTTTCTTTGTTTATTATTTGTCTTCAACTTTATCCTGTTTCTCCCCCAACCGCAGGAAGCCGACTAGCTAATAAAAGGGTAGACAATTTTTAGGTCACCTTTTCTAGACCCTTCCCAAATTCATGGGTGAGCAGTGTATCCCTAGAAAAGGCTGCTCAGCCGCCAGATCATCCACCGAAGTTGCTTCCACCCTGCAAGCGATTTAGTCGACGATGTTAGATAAATCACTAAGCCTGTGCACGTCGCCACTCACCTATCGCCATAGGACTTTTACTTTCTTCTTTTTTTTTCTTCGAAAGATATCTGCACATAACGATCGCGACACAACATGCTTGTGCTACACATATAATACACTCTCGCACCCTACCACTGGTTGCACAGTGACAAACTGAAATAGTGAGATGACTGAGCAGTGGCATAGTGTGCATGTTTTATTATCACGGAGTTTTAACCTCTCCGGCAGCTGGACATATACACACACATACACATAAGCAAGTAAACATGCATATATATATATATATATATATATATATATATATATATATATATATATATCCCTAGTTCAAACAATATAGTAACCCTCCAGAACTAACAGGTGCTACACCTTGCCCAAGGGTGACCTGAAACTATGCAAGGCAGAGGCGTTCAACTCCCTGAAGTAGTGGGTATACATGCATACCAAATATATATATACATATACATACATATATACATACATATACATATACACATACATATATACATATACACATAAATATACATACACACATATACATATATATACATACACATATGCATACACATATACATACATATACACATACATATACATATATACATATTCATAAACATATACATACATATATGCACACGTACATACATACATATACATATACATACATACACACATACATAAATACATACATATAATGATTACACATCAGTTATTACATGCTTCCAGCCTATCAGTCCTACACCCGTGACAACTTTCCATCGCCACAGTTTTTTTATTTATTTATTTTTTTTTTTAGACAAATGTCTTAAGGAGTATCTGTACAAAGATATTATTACATAGTTTTAACTTTGACGACAGCTAAGTTTCTCTCTCGGTTCATAATGTTGAGATCCAGCAACAAGCGAGAGCAAGAATGCCCCTCGTATATATATATATATATATATATATATATATATATATATATATATATATATATATGTGTGTGTGTGTGTGTGTTTGTATGTGTGTGTGTGTTTCCGATCAAGTAACGGCACGTGTTTATCATTTGAAATTGGCGCTACATAATCTCCTAACTTATTTTTAGTCTTGTGCTAATCTAAGCCAATCTCTCTTTCTCTGTCTCCTTCTATTTGCTATATATATATATATATATATATATATATATATATATATATATATATATATATATAACTACTTCAGTTACTCACATAAAATTAATATACGAAAGTATAGATTTATGCGTAAACTTTAAGTATTTACTTCAAAAGTGCTCAATACGTAGGTAGAGCTAGTTAGTAATTTATAAAATATATATGGCGATTAAGCTACACTGAATATTCGGCGTTTCATCAACTCTAGGATTCGTCAGGTTTATGCGCGAATTCTGTGATTGTTTCTCGTTTTTATATGGTCCTCTTCTGTTGATGATTTTAGTTAGCCAATCAGCTTTCTAGTATCCACCGCGCCCCTTCCTATCAGCCAATGGGCATGCATTTTATCGAACAAAGGATCTGTTTTAGAACTAGGTTAGTGGTTTAAGGCAGACCTTTTCCTTTATATATATATATATATATATATATATATATATATATACATATGTGTACATACACATATGCACATATATATACATATATATATATATACATGCATATATGTGTGATCGTTTATGTATATTCATGTTTATTTAATTTATTTATTTGTTTATTTTCTATTGTAGATGTAGATATAGATATATATATATATAAATATATATATATATATATATATATATATATATATATATGTAAGGATGCGTCAGAGGTAAAGTGTCCCCGCTTGTTTTCTTTTCCTCATAAAGGAAATGTTTCTTTTCCTTTATGTTTCATTGCTAAACTGTTTTTTTATTTAATAAGTCTGAAGAAAGGCTGTTCTTGCGAAAATTTTCAAACGACATTGTTTGAATTTGTCGAAATGATCTTGAAACAATTGTAACTAACGATGAAATACACCTTTTGTTGCTATCAACCAATTTCTTGAAGCCTTGTTTTTTGTTAAAACAATATATATATATATATATATATATATGTGTGTGTGTGTATATATATATATATATGTGTGTGTGTGTTTGCGTGTGTGTGTGTGTGTTTCTTGTTCTACCTTTTTTCCATTCCCTCTTTCTCTGTAGCATCACTATTTCTATTAATTTTATTTCTCCCTGTTTCTTTTTTTTCTTCTATTCTCTCCCTATATCTATACCTTTCCTACATCTCTCTCTATATCTTCTGCACACATTTTGATATTCTTTCCTCTTTTTCTCTTTCTCTTCCTCTTTTCCTTAGATAATATCTCTCTTGAATTCGTCCAACCATCGTTTTTCTACATTGCTTCAAAATTCTTTTAATTTTTATCCCTTTCCATTCATTTCCTTCTCTTCATTATTCCCTTCTCTCTCTCTCTCTCTCTCTCTCTCTCTCTCTCTCTCTCTCTCTCTCTCTCAACCAATTTTTTTCATGTATCTCGTTTCCACACACTTGTACTCTCTACCATGTTCTCTGTTTCTTTCTCCACGTATGTTGTTCATCACGGCTGATATGGACCCCACAGGTTCAGCCGCATTGCATGTCTCGCACCGAAAGTGACGGTGTCTGTTACAAAACGTTTCCTTTTGGAGATTAATTCAACTAAAATCACATGACTGTCGTTTTCTCGGATGGCTGCAATGCTTTGCAAAACAAAATTAGATAATTTCTGGCGACCGGGTGCATTTCGGGTGGAATGAGTAACAACAGAAGGTAAAATAGCGAAATGAAATGAAAATAAGAAAATTGAAAAATTATATTTTACATTATACTAACCATACTCTTATGAAATGAAAAAAAAATGGAGGGATTGAATAAACAGAATAGTGAGTTAAAGAGATATGTAATTGATATATTTGATATGTATTTCTTACAATAACACACACACACACACACACACACACACACACACACACACACACATATATATATATATATATATATGTTAGGACATGGGTTCGATGATTTCAGAGTGGCGATAGAGATATGAGTGATAAAAGGCGCCCCGGACTTTAGCGAACGGGGCATCGAAGGAGGCTGGTTTAAATGCATTGAGAATGCTGGTGCATATGCAGAAAAATACATTCTGGAGCATAAACGGTTGCTCGTTTTAAGGGGACCACCCCCGTCTTCTGTATCTATTCAATGTGTTAGTTTGTGAACAAAAAGGTGTTGCATAGGGTTACATATTAAAAGGATGACGCTGAATTCATATTAAAAGATATGATGGGGACATTCATATTGAAGAGAGACGGCGGGGACACACACACACACATATATATATATATATATATATATATATATATATATATATATATATATATATATATATATATATATATATATATATACAGTGATGATCATATTTATTGGCACGGTAAAATAAAAGTTAAATTTTGTTTAATAAATTCTAAAAAAGGGATTAAATTAAAGAAAATAACAAAGTATATTATGTATTTTTAACTGGCCTTTCCGATGCAGCAATCGGATTTTAGAAAAAATAAATAACAAAGGAACAACAAACATAATTGCAAAAAACCCTTGTTCAAAATTATTGGCACGGCTTTGTTTTTCTTTTAGTATCAGTATAATATCAATCAATTTCCGGTTTACGTGCTTTCTGAACTTTTTTATAGCCATATTATGCTTGTTTAACGCTAATTCAGTGAATAATTTTTTTCAGATAATTTTTAGATAGCGATTTATTTAAACTATTATAAGTGACTAAATTATAATTTTCAATCGCCATGGTTAAAACTAAGGAACACAGCGAAGACGTCAGGAAGCTTGTTGTAGCATGCCATACCAATGGGGAGGGCTATGATAAAATTTCAAAGAAGCTAAACCTTCCCAAATCCACTGTTAGAGCCATAATAAACAAGTTCAAATCGCAAGGCCACGTTATGAGTTTAGAGGGTAGAGGGAGAAAAAGGATTCTTTCCCCAAGAGATGAACGGAAAATTGTTCGACAAGTAAAACAAAACCCAAGGATCTCTGTTGGGGAGATTGTTGATGAACAGAGCACCTCTGGAGTGAATGTATCTCGAAATACAGTTGGTAGAGTTTTGAAGAGAGCTGGTTTAAAAGCATGTCGTCCGAGAAAGACTCCCTTATTGAAGCCTATGCACCTGAAAGCAAGGCTAGCCTTTGCAAAACGTCATATTGATAAAGATGTTGCATTCTGGAAACGTGTTCTATGGACTGACGAAACGAAAATAGAGTTATTTGGCCATAATAAAGTGTCTTATATTTACAGAAAATCTGGCGAAGCTTTCCTGCCTAAGAACACCATACCCACAGTGAAGCACGGTGGAGGCAGTTTGATGTTTTGGGGATCCTTTGCTGCCTCTGGACCAGGGCGACTTGTTAAGGTCACAGGTAGCATAAAAAAGGAAGATTATGTTAAAATATTGGATGAAAACCTGAAAGACTCTGCTAAAGAGCTCTCACTTGGTCGTCGTTGGTGGTTCATGCAAGATAATGACCCAAAGCATTCGGCTAAACTGACTAAGAAATGGCTTGAGGACAATCATATTAATGTTTTGGAGTGGCCATCACAAAGCCCAGACCTTAATCCAATTGAAAATTTATGGAGAACATTAAAATTGAGGGTAATGCAAAGGAAGCCTAAGAATCTTATTCAATTGGAGGATTATTGTCAGGAAGAGTGGGCTAAAATTACTACTGAAGAGTGCAACAACTTGGTTGTAAACTATGAAAAGCGACTGAGGAAGGTAATCAAGGCCAAAGGCTATACAATTGATTATTAAATAAATCGTGCCAATAATTTTGAACAAGGGTTTTTTGCAATTATGTTTGTTGTTCCTTTGTTATTTATTTTTTCTAAAATCCGATTGCTGCATCGGAAAGGCCAGTTAAAAATACATAATATACTTTGTTATTTTCTTTAATTTAATCCCTTTTTTAGAATTTATTAGACAAAATTTAACTTTTATTTTACCGTGCCAATAAATATGATCATCACTGTATATAACTACTTAATTTACTCACATAAAATTAATATACGAAAGTATAGATTTATGCGTAAACTTTAAGTATTTACTTCAAAAGTGCTCAATACATAGGTAGAGCTAGTTAGTAATTTTTAAAATGTGTATGGCGATTAAGCTACGCTGAATATTCCGCGTTTCATCCACTCTATGATTCCTCAGGCTTACGCGCTACCTAACGGGAACTGGTGTGTCAACGTTATTATGCCATATATAATATGCGCATAAGCCTGAGGAGTCCTAGAGTGGATGAAACGCGGAATATTCAGTGTAGCTTAACCGCCATATATATTTTATGAATTACTATATATATATATATATATATATATATATATATATATATATATATATAACAATGATGAGGGGGAGAGACATTTATACATATTACAATTCTGTAATGTTTCTTCTTAAGTCATATAGCGAAGGTGATAGGGTGATAGATGCACAGTTCTTATATTTCTTATAATACCTATTAGAGAGGTGGAGAGATAAATTTCTTGTAAGGGTTACATAATGTTCATATTAGATGATTAACACATTACCTTCAATATGTGGAATGATGACACGAAGGCAAACAGTTACGAATATCGATGGTGATTCTTTATTTCATTGGACCGGTCAAATGATGATGACGTCAGAAATTCACATTTATTCTACATAGTTAAATCTTTCTACCCTTTGCTTCCAAAGGGGAAGCTGACCACTGAATGACTCTCCTGGTCTCTGGTGACTAGCCGACGCAACTGTTCTACCTCCTCTATGCGATCTGACTAACTCTCTCCTATATTGAAAATCCCCTTTTTTTTATATGACGTCAGAAGAGTGGTTCCAAAACGTGACCAAATCACGTGGCTAAGCACACGTTTTCCCAAACACCCTTTTGACAACAAAGAATTCTCAACTAACCCATTTTAATCTAACCTATTTTTTACAATATATTTTTTATTTGTATTGTTCATTCTTTATTTATTCATTTTAAATGTTCAGCTTCATATAAGAATGAACAATCAATTCATTTTTACAATATAAACAATATCTAAGTATTTTATAATAGAATTTAACAATAGGTCTTTTTTAACATTCCGATTTCTAACATTCTATCTCTGAAACTTGCCTACAACGTTCGAGTCTCACCTTATCCTAATCTCATTTTTATTTATCGAATGTTCTTATTTACATGGAAAGATGACAGCCTTTCCTTGTGTCAAAAGTAGGCGGTGTTATTTTTTGAGCTATCATATATATATATATATATGTGTGTGTGTGTGTGTGTGTGTGTGTGTGTGTGTGTGTGTGTGTGTGTTTATATAAGTGATGGGACGATTCCAATATTTTCCCGATTCCGATACGATTACCGATTCCGTACTAAATTCCGATTCCGATACAATTACTGATTCTGATTCCGATTCTTTATAAATATCTAAATA
>NC_136482.1:145309850-145474850 GCF_053919585.1 Euprymna scolopes
CGACATCAGCAGAGGGTCTTTTTGCAAAAGCAAAATGGCTGCCCGAGTTAAAGATCAACATGATTATGTCACCTAATGATATCACTAATAATAGGCGACAAGCAATGTTTTAAAAAAAATAATGAATTAAGGATAGCTTGCATCAAAGAATAAAGTTAAATGGGGAAAAAATATGGCTTCTTTGTCTTTGAAATATACGCAAAAATGTTTTTTTATTCAGTGTTTTTTTTTTTATTTGAATACATTGTTGATTTATTGCGCTGTTAGTCGCGGGGAAAATTGATGGCGCGTTTCGGTAACATATTTAAGCATTTTTCTCCTGTCCCATGGCCAATGAAAATGAATAGCAAAGGAAGAAAGAAAAAGTGAAAAAAAGAACGATAGAAGCAAATGATCAGAACTTTATTTCTTTCTTGTAGTATATATCAGGTTATCCCATAAGTCCTGTCCGAATTTATGAATAAAAAAAGTGACCAAACATTACATTCTATTAAAGATTTATCATCAATATACTTTCCCTGGTTATCTATGACTTCCTTCCATCTATTAACAAGCTTATTATTCTATCACTGTAAAATCATTTTGGCTCTGATTCGAAGAACTCGCAAATGTCAGTTTCAACATATTTCTGCGTTACAAAAGCTGTTCCTTCCAAATTATTTTGTAAGCTACTAAACAAATGGTAGTCTGAAGGAGCATGGTCAGGAGAATAGGGCGGATGAGGAATTTTCTCCCAACGAAGTTCTTCGATCTTTGTGAGGTGATTCTTGCTGTGTGGGGTCGTGCAGTGTCCTGGTGAAACATCACCCCTTTTCGATTCACTAGAGCAGGTCTTTTCCCCTCAAAGCTTGGTTCAAACGTTCTAATTGCTGACAGTAGATTTGAGCATTAATTGTTGCATTAAATGGTAACAATTCAAAGTGGATTATTCCTTGGCAATGCCACCATATTGAAAGAACCTTATTCCAATGAAGTTCTCTGTTTCTCTTTACCAAGCCATTGTCCACGACGCTTAACATTTAGATAAAAGATACATTTTTCCTCACCAGTCACAAGTCTATCCAAAAAAAAAAAAAAAAAAAAAAAAAAAAAAGAAAAAAAAGGTGAAACAAGTTGTCAAGATTGGAGAGAAGAGCAAATGTCAACTCGGGATTTGAGATTGTTTTCAGACAATTCATGAGGCACCCATTTTCCAAGTTTAGGAACTTTTCCAAGTTGTTGAAGATAGCGATGAACAGTTGTATGGTTTGAACTCAGTTTTATTGCCTCGACTGATGAAGCAGGATTTTCTTCAAGAGCTGCTTCAAGAAACTTATCATCAAACTAAACTGGAAGTCCGGTTTGATCTTCATCTTCAAGGGTGAAATCTCCACTTTTGAATTTCGCAAACCATCTTCTGCAAGTTCTTTCATTCACACATTGCTTTCCATAAACTGAGTGAATATTTCTAGCCTCTTCGGCTGCTGAGTTGGTTTTCTGGAACTCATAAAGCATTATATGCCTCAAATGATTCCGAGGCACTTCCAAGTTAGTAGGGTTGTAATCAAGCACATTTAAGTTTTATTGTTCTGTAAAACAATGCAATCAGTTACAATGCATCTAAACATAAAAATGTAAAAAAAACATTATACAATATGCACAATATTTTTTCAAGTTTCGTTCAATTTAAAAACAAAGGTAAAAATTCGGACAGAACTTATGGGATGACCAGATATATTAAATACATTGCTCTTTCTGATTCTCGTAAAATCGGATTTCTCTCAACACTTTCCCATACCTAAGGTTATTCTCTATATCTACAATTCTACTATCAAACCATGTATGTAGTACTGCTATCGTATTTGGGTATGTGAATCTGTGTCCTATCCAAAGATTCTTGAAAAACTGCAGAAACGTATCTGTAATTTGATCGGCTCTCACCCTTTTTGTTATCTACTGCAACCTTACTCTCACAGACATGCTGTTGCTAGTCTCAGTGTTTGCTACAAATACTGTCATGACAAGTGTTTCTCGGAGTTGTCTGATCTATTTGCTGCTTGCTTTGTTCCAGCTCATTTGACTCGATGATCTAGTTATCTCCATCAATTCGTTGTTTTAATAACTCATTGCAATACAGCTTACCATTATAGAAGCATCTTCCCAAGCACCTCGACGTGGTGGAACTCTCTTCCTGCTCATTGTTTTTCTTTCAATTTACAGCCTTTTCAAGACTAAGGCCAATAAGCATCTTCTGTCTTTGTAATTATCAGCTTTCGTTTTTGTTATCGACGATGATGTAAGCATCAAATGGCTTCATAAATTGTCTCGAGTTATTTTTTGTATAAAACATGACTCAAAAAGAAACCAAGAAAGATGAATAAATAAAGAAAATAAAGCAAGTAGCTTTTATTTCAATTTTCACCCCCCAAAAGACGCAGTGCCACTCTGAAGTAGGGGGCTACTATCGGGGACATAAGTTGCAGGGTTATTATGAAGGGAGATGAGTAGCAAGAGGTCTGTTCACGTTACACTTGAACTTCTGCATGTCAGTACAGTTGAGAAAGCAGAATCCCGGAAAGAAGTTTACAAGTCTAGCAGTTCTGGGGAAGAAACTATTGAAATAGAAGGTTTTCTTACACCTAGGGAACTTTCCTGTGAAGGGGTGAGATTTAGCTGCTTGTCAGGTTTGTCGAGGGTATTCACGTCGAGGGGGTACAAGTCAATTCACCATTAAAGAACTTGTAGAACAAGCAGAGAGATGCAATATTTCGTCGATGGGAAAGAGGTTGAAGCTTGATTAAAAAAGAAAAAAACACAAATAAAATCGTTGGCTTAATTGATCGTAATATTTTTAACAGATGTGCAGGGGGTTTCTATCGCTTGAGAAAAACATAGTTGAAAGTTATCATTAAAAAATTAAATTAAAATGAGAGCCTTTGAAAAAGGGACAACATCAACTGTCTATATAAATTACACAATTTTACTAGGGCGAGCAAAATGGGTGACAAAAAGGCAGTAACGAGTAAATATACAGAATGAGTGTTTGCGAGTACGCACAAGCGCGGAACTTAATCCACATGAAAACTTTCATATTAAAAGATACGCACTGTGCGGTTCCTAGAGTTGCTGGCCCGTTACCTCGTCAAAAGGTTGGCTTGCTTGCGTCAGCCTTTGTAATGTAATCAAGCTTTTACCCAACGCCAATGGTACTAGTGAAAATGGAAAAGGAAGCGGAAACTCTAAGATTTGAGTTTGTCACGTTGTTTCATTTTACTTCAGTTGAAGTGCTCGGGAATCATGGAACCCCTCTCTGGGGTTAACACTTGATCTCTGTTTGAGATATATATTCCATTAAAGAGTTCCTATTACTTGCCCCCCCCACAAGGGCAGATATACTTACAAGGTCGGATTTTAATGTGGAGAAAATCCCCCCCCCAAAAAAAAGGGGCACTCTGAATAGAAACAAAAGTAAAATAATTTCCTAAATCTAAAACGATTTCTTCTCCACTGACCGAGGTCAGAAAAGATGAAGTGTAGTATCAGAACAGATACTACACTTTGCTCCTAGCCAAAAAGGCCAAGGAACAGAGCGATTGGTAAAGAAGTTGGGAAAATAATTTTCCTCTCTTCAATTGATCATTTAAATATGTTATAGTATACTTTTAGTACGCCAAAATCACGTTTGACACACCGGTTCCCATCAGATCACAAAGTTAAGCAACGATAAGCCTGGCCAGTACCAGATGGGTGACTATTATGGACTTATAGGTGCTGTATATGCTCTCCGCTTATGTCGGCATTGTTTCCAGTCGTCCTGGACTTTTCCTTGCCACTGGACTCAAGCAGTGCCGATTCTGGAGAGGTGTGGTGGCAGATTGCTCAACTCTTGCCACATAATTACACGCGCAGCTGCCTCTACAGAGGGTATCCTTTGTCTTTTGAGACTGAACGGAGGCATAGGCTAGTATAGTTTCTTGTCTCTTCGTCTTGATTCCAAGACAAGAATTTTCTTCGTCTAGTGAAGCACCAAGCTTCATGCAGTTACCTGCGCTAACATCACAATCGTGTGAGTTAGCCATATAGAGATCTTATTTGGGTCGTGAATACTATGTGATTTTGAATATTTAGTCAGGGTATACTTTTTAAAAATGCATCCTCATGCCAGGTTTTACTGATAAACTCCTATACACGGAGACCTTAAACACTCGAAGATAGTGTCTAATAGGCATTCAAGTTCTCCCCAGTGGGTATTCAAGTTCTATGATCGCTTATGTAATTCCTAAGATAGCTGTGATTGATATTTACTTTTTGGACAAGCGACGTATACTTAAAGAAGCAAAGGGAGACCACTCTGTGATTGTTTTATAAATTCTAATCCATTCTTTAATTAGGAGAATAATTCTATTAAAAGAAATTGATGGTATTATCCAAAAGTACCTTAAGCAGTGTACATTTGGAATTTATGGTAAGAGGTAAACAATATTTCCTTTTTTTGAATTTTAATACTGTTCTGATTATTTACTCTCGCTTGCATTAACTCTTCTAGTAAGAAATAGCAACATGTAGTGAAGTTAAGTTAATATTAAAACTGACAGCTCTGACAGTGTTCATTTATATATGTTTTATACTTCTGTTCTTTGCTAATAGATTTGTTAAATCCGCGTCGTCCTTGCGTCGTTATATCTTGTCTTTAATAAGTACACAACAATCGAATTAGCTAGTTTCTATCCCATGTAATAATTCGATGACAAAAGGGGAATCTGGAGTTGTAAGCCATGTTTAGTTTCCGATGGTTAGTTGTTCTACACAAGTCCTGTAGATGACATGTTCTCAGTACACAGAACAGTTTCCGATGGTTAGTTGTTCTACACAAGTCCTGTAGATGAGATGTTCTCAGTACACAGAACAGTTTCCGATGGTATGTTGTTCTACACCAGTCCTGTAGATGAGATGTTCTCAGTACACACAACAGTTTCCGATGGTATGTTGTTCTACACAAGTCCTGTAGATGAGATGTTCTCAGTACACAGAACAGTTTCCGATGGTCAGTTGTTCTACACAAGTCCTGCAGATGAGATGTTCTCAGTACACAGAACAGTTTCCGATGGTTAGTTGTTCTACACCAGTCCTGTAGATGACATGTTCTCAGTACACAGAACAGTTTCCGATGGTATGTTGTTCTACAAAAGTCCTGTAGATGACATGTTCTCAGTAGACAGAACAGTTTCCGATGGTTAGTTGTTCTACACAAGTCCTGTAGATGAGATGTTCTCAGTACACAGAACAGTTTCCGATGGTTAGTTGTTCTACAAAAGTCCTGTAGATGAGATGTTCTCAGTACACAGAACAGTTTCCGAGGGTTAGTTGTTCTACACAAGTCCTGTAGATGAGATGTTCTCAGTACACAGAACAGTTTCCGATGGTTAGTTGTTCTACACAAGTCCTGTAGATGAGATGTTCTCAGTACACAGAACAGTTTCCGATGGTTAGTTGTTCTGCACAAGTCCTGTAGATGAGATGTTCTCAGTACACAGAACAGTTTCCGATGGTATGTTGTTCTAAACAAGTCCTGTAGATGAGATGTTCTCAGTACACAGAACAGTTTCCGATGGTATGTTGTTCTACACAAGTCCTGTAGATGAGATGTTCTCAGTACACAGAACAGTTTCCGATGGTATGTTGTTCTACACAAGTCCTGTAGATGAGATGTTCTCAGTAGACAGAACAGTTTCCGATGGTTAGTTGTTCTACACAAGTCCTGTAGATGAGATGTTCTCAGTACACAGAACAGTTTCCGATGGTATGTTGTTCTACACAAGTCCTGTAGATGAGATGTTCTCAGTACACAGAACAGTTTCCGATGGTTAGTTTTTCTACAAAAGTCCTGTAGATGAGATGTTCTCAGTACACAGAACAGTTTCCGATGGTTAGTTGTTCTACACAAGTCCTGTAGATGAGATGTTCTCAGTAGACAGAACAGTTTCCGATGGTTAGTTGTTCTACAAAAGTCCTGTAGATGAGATGTTCTCAGTACACAGAACAGTTTCCGATGGTGTGTTGTTCTAAACAAGTCCTGTAGATGAGATGTTCTCAGTACACAGAACAGTTTCCGATGGTATGTTGTTCTACACAAGTCCTGTAGATGAGATGTTCTCAGTACACAGAACAGTTTCCGATGGTATGTTGTTCTACACAAGTCCTGTAGATGAGATGTTCTCAGTACACAGAACAGTTTCCGATGGTATGTTGTTCTACACAAGTTCTATAGATGAGATGTTCTCAGTAGACAGAACAGTTTCCGATGGTTAGTTGTTCTACAAAAGTCCTGTAGATGAGATGTTCTCAGTACACAGAACAGTTTCCGATGGTTAGTTGTTCTACACAAGTCCTGTAGATTAGATGTTCTCAGTACACAGAACAGTTTCCGATGGTTAGTTTTTCTACACAAGTCCTGTAGATGAGATGTTCTCAGTACACAGAACAGTTTCCGATGGTTAGTTGTTCTACACAAGTCCTGTAGTTGACATGTTCTCAGTACACAGAACAGTTTCCGATGGTTAGTTGTTCTACAAAAGTCCTTTAGATGAGATGTTCTCAGTACACAGAACAGTTTCCGATGGTATGTTGTTCTACACAAGTCCTGTAGATGAGATGTTCTCAGTACACAGAACAGTTTCCGATGGTTAGTTGTTCTAGACAAGTCCAGTAGATGAGATTTTCTCCGTACACAGAACAGTTTCTGATGGTTAGTTGTTCTACACAAGTCCTGTAGATTAGATGTTCTCAGTACACAGAACAGTTTCCGATGGTTAGTTGTTCTACACAAGTCCTGTAGATGAGATGTTCTCAGTACACAGAACAGTTTCCGATGGTATGTTGTTCTACACCAGTCCTGTAGATGAGATGTTCTCAGTACACACAACAGTTTCCGATGGTATGTTGTTCTACACAAGTCCTGTAGATGAGATGTTCTCAGTACACAGAACAGTTTCCGATGGTCAGTTGTTCTACACAAGTCCTGTAGATGAGATGTTCTCAGTACACAGAACAGTTTCCGATGGTTAGTTGTTCTACACAAGTCCTGCAGATGAGATGTTCTCAGTACACAGAACAGTTTCCGATGGTTAGTTGTTCTACACAAGTCCTGTAGATGAGATGTTCTCAGTACACAGAACAGTTTCCGATGGTATGTTGTTCTACAAAAGTCCTGTAGTTGACATGTTCTCAGTACACAGAACAGTTTCCGATGGTTAGTTGTTCTACACAAGTCCTGTAGATGACATGTTCTCAGTACACAGAACAGTTTCCGATGGTATGTTGTTCTACACAAGTCCTGTAGATGACATGTTCTCAGTAGACAGAACAGTTTCCGATGGTTAGTTGTTCTACACAAGTCCTGTAGATGAGATGTTCTCAGTACACAGAACAGTTTCCGATGGTTAGTTGTTCTACAAAAGTCCTGTAGATGAGATGTTCTCAGTACACAGAACAGTTTCCGAGGGTTAGTTGTTCTACACAAGTCCTGTAGATGAGATGTTCTCAGTACACAGAACAGTTTCCGATGGTTAGTTGTTCTACACAAGTACTGTAGATGACATGTTCTCAGTACACAGAACAGTTTCCGATGGTTAGTTGTTCTGCACAAGTCCTGTAGATGAGATGTTCTCAGTACACAGAACAGTTTCCGATGGTATGTTGTTCTACACAAGTCCTGTAGATGAGATGTTCTCAGTACACAGAACAGTTTCTGATGGTTAGTTGTTCTACACAAGTCCTGTAGATGACATGTTCTCAGTACACAGAACAGTTTCCGATGGTTAGTTGTTCTGCACAAGTCCTGTAGATGAGATGTTCTCAGTACACAGAACAGTTTCCGATGGTATGCTGTTCTAAACAAGTCCTGTAGATGAGATGTTCTCAGTACACAGAACAGTTTCCGATGGTATGTTGTTCTACACAAGTCCTGTAGATGAGATGTTCTCAGTACACAGAACAGTTTCCGATGGTATGTTGTTCTACACAAGTCCTGTAGATGAGATGTTCTCAGTACACAGAACAGTTTCCGATGGTATGTTGTTCTACACAAGTCCTGTAGATGAGATGTTCTCAGTAGACAGAACAGTTTCCGATGGTTAGTTGTTCTACAAAAGTCCTGTAGATGAGATGTTCTCAGTACACAGAACAGTTTCCGATGGTTAGTTGTTCTACACAAGTCCTGTAGATGACATGTTCTCAGTACACAGAACAGTTTCCGATGGTATGTTGTTCTACACAAGTCCTGTAGATGACATGTTCTCAGTAGACAGAACAGTTTCCGATGGTTAGTTGTTCTACACAAGTCCTGTAGATGAGATGTTCTCAGTACACAGAACAGTTTCCGATGGTTAGTTGTTCTACAAAAGTCCTGTAGATGAGATGTTCTCAGTACACAGAACAGTTTCCGAGGGTTAGTTGTTCTACACAAGTCCTGTAGATGAGATGTTCTCAGTACACAGAACAGTTTCCGATGGTTAGTTGTTCTACACAAGTCCTGTAGATGACATGTTCTCAGTATACAGAACAGTTTCCGATGGTTAGTTGTTCTGCACAAGTCCTGTAGATGAGATGTTCTCAGTACACAGAACAGTTTCCGATGGTATGTTGTTCTAAACAAGTCCTGTAGATGAGATGTTCTCAGTACACAGAACAGTTTCCGATGGTATGTTGTTCTACACAAGTCCTGTAGATGAGATGTTCTCAGTACACAGAACAGTTTCCGATTGTATGTTGTTCTACACAAGTCCTGTAGATGAGATGTTCTCAGTACACAGAACAGTTTCCGATGGTATGTTGTTCTACACAAGTCCTGTAGATGAGATGTTCTCAGTAGACAGAACAGTTTCCGATGGTTAGTTGTTCTACAAAAGTCCTGAAGATGAGATGTTCTCAGTACACAGAACAGTTTCCGATGGTTAGTTGTTCTACACAAGTCCTGTAGATGAGATGTTCTCAGTACACAGAACAGTTTCCGATGGTTAGTTTTTCTACACAAGTCCTGTAGATGAGATGTTCTCAGTACACAGAACAGTTTCCGATGGTTAGTTGTTCTACACAAGTCCTGTAGATGAGATGTTCTCAGTACACAGAACAGTTTCCGATGGTTAGTTGTTCTACAAAAGTCCTGTAGATGAAATGTTCTCAGTACACAGAACAGTTTCCGATGGTATGTTGTTCTACACAAGTCCTGCAGATGAGATGTTCTCAGTACACAGAACAGTTTCCGATGGTTAGTTGTTCTACACAAGTCCAGTAGATGAGATTTTCTCCGTACACAGAACAGTTTCCGATGGTTAGTTGTTCTGCACAAGTCCTGTAGATGAGATGTTCTCAGTACACAGAACAGTTTCCGATGGTATGTTGTTCTAAACAAGTCCTGTAGATGAGATGTTCTCAGTACACAGAACAGTTTCCGATGGTATGTTGTTCTACACAAGTCCTGTAGATGAGATGTTCTCAGTACACAGAACAGTTTCCGATGGTATGTTGTTCTACACAAGTCCTGTAGATGAGATGTTCTCAGTACACAGAACAGTTTCCGATGGTATGTTGTTCTACACAAGTCCTGTAGATGAGATGTTCTCAGTAGACAGAACAGTTTCCGATGGTTAGTTGTTCTACACAAGTCCTGTAGATGAGATGTTCTCAGTACACAGAACAGTTTCCGATGGTTAGTTGTTCTACACAAGTCCTGTAGATGAGATGTTCTCAGTACACAGAACAGTTTCCGATGGTATGTTGTTCTACACAAGTCCTGTAGATGAGATGTTCTCAGTACACAGAACAGTTTCCGATGGTTAGTTGTTCTACAAAAGTCCAGTAGATGAGATTTTCTCCGTACACAGAACAGTTTCTGATGGTTAGTTGTTCTACACAAGTCCTGTAGATTAGATGTTCTCAGTACACAGAACAGTTTCCGATGGTTAGTTGTTCTAAACAAGTCCTGTAGATGAGATGTTCTCAGTACACAGAACAGTTTTCGATGGTATGTTGTTCTACACCAGTCCTGTAGATGAGATGTTCTCAGTACACACAACAGTTTCCGATGGTATGTTGTTCTACACAAGTCCTGTAGATGACATGTTCTCAGTACACAGAACAGTTTCCGGTGCTCAGTTGTTCTACACAAGTCCTGTAGATGAGATGTTCTCAGTACACAGAACAGTTTCCGATGGTTAGTTGTTCTACACAAGTCCTGCAGATGAGATGTTCTCAGTACACAGAACAGTTTCCGATAGTTAGTTGTTCTACACAAGTCCTGTAGATGACATGTTCTCAGTACACAGAACAGTTTCCGATGGTATGTTGTTCTACACACGTCTTGTAGATGAGATGTTCTCAGTACACAGAACAGTTTCCGATGGTTAGTTGTTCTACACAAGTCCTGTAGATGAGATGTTCTCAGTACACAGAACAGTTTCCGATGGTTAGTTGTTCTACAAAAGTCCTGTAGATGAGATGTTCTCAGTACACAGAACAGTTTCCGAGGGTTAGTTGTTCTACACAAGTCCTGTAGATGAGATGTTCTCAGTACACAGAACAGTTTCCGATGGTTAGTTGTTCTACACAAGTCCTGTAGATGAGATGTTCTCAGTACACAGAACAGTTTCCGATGGTTAGTTGTTCTGCACAAGTTCTGTAGATGAGATGTTCTCAGTACACAGAACAGTTTCCGATGGTATGTTGTTCTAAACAAGTCCTGTAGATGAGATGTTCTCAGTACACAGAACAGTTTCCGATGGTATGTTGTTCTACACAAGTCCTGTAGATGACATGTTCTCAGTACACAGAACAGTTTCCGATGGTTAGTTGTTCTACAAAAGTCCTGTAGATGAGATGTTCTCAGTACACAGAATAGTTTCTGATGGTTAGTTGTTCTACACAAGTCCTGTAGATTAGATTTTCTCAGTACACAGAAAAGTTTCCGATGGTTAGTTGTTCTACACAAGTCTTGTAGATGAGATGTTCTCAGTACACAGAACAGTTTCCGATGGTTAGTTGTTCTACACAAGTGCTGTAGATGAGATGTTCTCAGTACACAGAACAGTTTCCGATGGTATGTTGTTCTACACAAGTCCTGTAGATGAGATGTTCTCAGTACACAGAACAGTTTCCGATGGTATGTTGTTCTACCCAAGTCCTGTAGATAAGATGTTCTCAGTACACAGAACAGTTTCCGATGGTTAGTTGTTCTACAAAAGTCCTCTAGATAAGATGTTCTCAGTACACAGAACAGTTTCCGATAGTTAGTTGTTCTACACAAGTCCTGTAGATGACATGTTCTCAGTACACAGAAAAGTTTCCGATGGTATGTTGTTCTACACAAGTCCTGTAGATGAGATGTTCTCAGTACACACAACAGTTTCCGATGGTTAGTTGTTCTACACAAGTCCTGTAGATGAGATGTTCTCAGTACACAGAACAATTTCCGATGGTAAGTTGTTCTACACAAGTCCTGTAGATGAGATGTTCTCAGTACACAGAACAGTTTCCGATGGTTAGTTGTTCTACACAAGTCCTGTAGATGAGATGTTCTCAGTACATAGAACAGTTTCCGATGGTATGTTGTTCTACACAAGTTCTGTAGATGAGATGTTCTCAGTACACAGAACAGTTTCCGATGGTATGTTGTTCTACACAAGTCCTGTAGATGAGATGTTTTAAGTAGACAGAACAGTTTCCGATGGTTAGTTGTTCTACACAAGTCCTGTAGATGAGATGTTCTCAGTACACAGAACAGTTTCCGATGGTTAGTTGGTCTACACAAGTCCTGTAGATGACATGTTCTCAGTACACAGAACAGTTTCCGATGGTTAGTTGTTCTACAAAAGTCCTGTAGATGAAATGTTCTCAGTACACAGAACAGTTTCCGATGGTATGTTGTTCTACACAAGTCCTGTAGATGAGATGTTCTCAGTACATAGAACAGTTTCCGATGGTTAGTTGTTCTACACAAGTCCAGTAGATGAGATTTTCTCCGTACACAGAACAGTTTCCGATGGTTAGTTGTTCTGCACAAGTCCTGTAGATGAGATGTTCTCAGTACACAGAACAGTTTCCGATGGTATGTTGTTCTAAACAAGTCCTGTAGATGAGATGTTCTCAGTACACAGAACAGTTTCCGATGGTATGTTGTTCTACACAAGTCCTGTAGATGAGATGTTCTCAGTACACAGAACAGTTTCCGATGGTATGTTGTTCTACACAAGTCCTGTAGATGAGATGTTCTCAGTACACAGAACAGTTTCCGATGGTATGTTGTTCTACACAAGTCCTGTAGATGAGATGTTCTCAGTAGACAGAACAGTTTCCGATGGTTAGTTGTTCTACACAAGTCCTGTAGATGAGATGTTCTCAGTACACAGAACAGTTTCCGATGGTTAGTTGTTCTACACAAGTCCTGTAGATGAGATGTTCTCAGTACACAGAACAGTTTCCGATGGTATGTTGTTCTACACAAGTCCTGTAGATGAGATGTTCTCAGTACACAGAACAGTTTCCGATGGTTAGTTGTTCTACAAAAGTCCAGTAGATGAGATTTTCTCCGTACACAGAACAGTTTCTGATGGTTAGTTGTTCTACACAAGTCCTGTAGATTAGATGTTCTCAGTACACAGAACAGTTTCCGATGGTTAGTTGTTCTAAACAAGTCCTGTAGATGAGATGTTCTCAGTACACAGAACAGTTTTCGATGGTATGTTGTTCTACACCAGTCCTGTAGATGAGATGTTCTCAGTACACACAACAGTTTCCGATGGTATGTTGTTCTACACAAGTCCTGTAGATGACATGTTCTCAGTACACAGAACAGTTTCCGGTGCTCAGTTGTTCTACACAAGTCCTGTAGATGAGATGTTCTCAGTACACAGAACAGTTTCCGATGGTTAGTTGTTCTACACAAGTCCTGCAGATGAGATGTTCTCAGTACACAGAACAGTTTCCGATGGTTAGTTGTTCTACACAAGTCCTGTAGATGACATGTTCTCAGTACACAGAACAGTTTCCGATGGTATGTTGTTCTACACACGTCTTGTAGATGAGATGTTCTCAGTACACAGAACAGTTTCCGATGGTTAGTTGTTCTACACAAGTCCTGTAGATGAGATGTTCTCAGTACACAGAACAGTTTCCGATGGTTAGTTGTTCTACAAAAGTCCTGTAGATGAGATGTTCTCAGTACACAGAACAGTTTCCGATGGTATGTTGTTCTACACAAGTCCTGTAGATGAGATGTTCTCAGTACACAGAACAGTTTCCGATGGTTAGTTGTTCTACACAAGTCCAGTAGATGAGATGTTCTCAGTACACAGAACAGTTTCCGATGGTTAGTTGTTCTGCACAAGTTCTGTAGATGAGATGTTCTCAGTACACAGAACAGTTTCCGACGGTATGTTGTTCTAAACAAGTCCTGTAGATGAGATGTTCTCAGTACACAGAACAGTTTCCGATGGTATGTTGTTCTACACAAGTCCTGTAGATGACATGTTCTCAGTACACAGAACAGTTTCCGATGGTTAGTTGTTCTACAAAAGTCCTGTAGATGAGATGTTCTCAGTACACAGAATAGTTTCTGATGGTTAGTTGTTCTACACAAGTCCTGTAGATTAGATTTTCTCAGTACACAGAAAAGTTTCCGATGGTTAGTTGTTCTACACAAGTCTTGTAGATGAGATGTTCTCAGTACACAGAACAGTTTCCGATGGTTAGTTGTTCTACACAAGTGCTGTAGATGAGATGTTCTCAGTACACAGAACAGTTTCCGATGGTATGTTGTTCTACACAAGTCCTGTAGATGAGATGTTCTCAGTACACAGAACAGTTTCCGATGGTATGTTGTTCTACCCAAGTCCTGTAGATAAGATGTTCTCAGTACACAGAACAGTTTCCGATGGTTAGTTGTTCTACAAAAGTCCTCTAGATAAGATGTTCTCAGTACACAGAACAGTTTCCGATAGTTAGTTGTTCTACACAAGTCCTGTAGATGACATGTTCTCAGTACACAGAACAGTTTCCGATGGTATGTTGTTCTACACAAGTCCTGTAGATGAGATGTTCTCAGTACACACAACAGTTTCCGATGGTTAGTTGTTCTACACAAGTCCTGTAGATGAGATGTTCTCAGTACACAGAACAATTTCCGATGGTAAGTTGTTCTACACAAGTCCTGTAGATGAGATGTTCTCAGTACACAGAACAGTTTCCGATGGTTAGTTGTTCTACACAAGTCCTGTAGATGAGATGTTCTCAGTACATAGAACAGTTTCCGATGGTATGTTGTTCTACACAAGTTCTGTAGATGAGATGTTCTCAGTACACAGAACAGTTTCCGATGGTATGTTGTTCTACACAAGTCCTGTAGATGAGATGTTTTAAGTAGACAGAACAGTTTCCGATGGTTAGTTGTTCTACACAAGTCCTGTAGATGAGATGTTCTCAGTACACAGAACAGTTTCCGATGGTTAGTTGTTCTACACAAGTCCTGTAGATTAGATGTTCTCAGTACACAGAACAGTTTCCGATGGTTAGTTGTTCTACACACATCCTGTAGATGAGATGTTCTCAGTACACAGAACAGTTTCCGATGGTTAGTTGTTCTACACAAGTCCTGTAGATGACATGTTCTCAGTACACAGAACAGTTTCCGATGGTTAGTTGTTCTACACAAGTCCTGTAGATGAGATGTTCTCAGTACACACAACAGTTTCCCATGGTTAGTTGTTCTACACACGTCTTGTAGATGAGATGTTCTCAGTACACAGAACAGTTTCCCATGGTTAGTTGTTCTACACAAGTCCTGTAGATGAGATGTTCTCAGTACACAGAACAGTTTCCGATGGTATGTTGTTCTAAACAAGTCCTGTAGATGAGATGTTCTCAGTACACAGAACAGTTTCCGATGGTATGTTGTTCTACACAAGTCCTGTAGATGAGATGTTCTCAGTACACAGAACAGTTTCCGATGGTATGTTGTTCTACACAAGTCCTGTAGATGAGATGTTCTCAGTACACAGAACAGTTTCCGATGGTATGTTGTTCTACACAAGTCCTGTAGATGAGATGTTCTCAGTAGACAGAACAGTTTCCGATGGTTAGTTGTTCTACACAAGTCCTGTAGATGAGATGTTCTCAGTACACAGAACAGTTTCCGATGGTTAGTTGTTCTACACAAGTCCTGTAGATGAGATGTTCTCAGTACACAGAACAGTTTCCGATGGTTAGTTTTTCTACACAAGTCCTGTAGATGAGATGTTCTCAGTACACAGAACAGTTTCCGATGGTTAGTTGTTCTACACAAGTCCTGTAGATGACATGTTCTCAGTACACAGAACAGTTTCCGATGGTTAGTTGTTCTACAAAAGTCCTGTAGATGAGATGTTCTCAGTACACAGAACAGTTTCCGATGGTATGTTGTTCTACACAAGTCCTGTAGATGAGATGTTCTCAGTACACAGAACAGTTTCCGATGGTTAGTTGTTCTACAAAAGTCCAGTAGATGAGATTTTCTCCGTACACAGAACAGTTTCTGATGGTTAATTGTTCTACACAAGTCCTGTAGATTAGATGTTCTCAGTACACAGAACAGTTTCCGATGGTTAGTTGTTCTAAACAAGTCCTGTAGATGAGATGTTCTCAGTACACAGAACAGTTTTCGATGGTATGTTGTTCTACACCAGTCCTGTAGATGAGATGTTCTCAGTACACACAACAGTTTCCGATGGTATGTTGTTCTACACAAGTCCTGTAGATGACATGTTCTCAGTACACAGAACAGTTTCCGGTGGTCAGTTGTTCTACACAAGTCCTGTAGATGAGATGTTCTCAGTACACAGAACAGTTTCCGATGGTTAGTTGTTCTACACAAGTCCTGCAGATGAGATGTTCTCAGTACACAGAACAGTTTCCGATGGTTAGTTGTTCTACACAAGTCCTGTAGATGACATGTTCTCAGTACACAGAACAGTTTCCGATGGTATGTTGTTCTACACACGTCTTGTAGATGAGATGTTCTCAGTACACAGAACAGTTTCCGATGGTTAGTTGTTCTACACAAGTCCTGTAGATGAGATGTTCTCAGTACACAGAACAGTTTCCGATGGTTAGTTGTTCTACAAAAGTCCTGTAGATGAGATGTTCTCAGTACACAGAACAGTTTCCGAGGGTTAGTTGTTCTACACAAGTCCTGTAGATGAGATGTTCTCAGTACACAGAACAGTTTCCGATGGTTAGTTGTTCTACACAAGTCCTGTAGATGAGATGTTCTCAGTACACAGAACAGTTTCCGATGGTTAGTTGTTCTGCACAAGTTCTGTAGATGAGATGTTCTCAGTACACAGAACAGTTTCCGATGGTATGTTGTTCTAAACAAGTCCTGTAGATGAGATGTTCTCAGTACACAGAACAGTTTCCGATGGTATGTTGTTCTACACAAGTCCTGTAGATGACATGTTCTCAGTACACAGAACAGTTTCCGATGGTTAGTTGTTCTACAAAAGTCCTGTAGATGAGATGTTCTCAGTACACAGAATAGTTTCTGATGGTTAGTTGTTCTACACAAGTCCTGTAGATTAGATGTTCTCAGTACACAGAAAAGTTTCCGATGGTTAGTTGTTCTACACAAGTCTTGTAGATGACTTGTTCTCAGTACACAGAACAGTTTCCGATGGTTAGTTGTTCTACACAAGTGCTGTAGATGAGATGTTCTCAGTACACAGAACAGTTTCCGATGGTATGTTGTTCTACACAAGTCCTGTAGATGAGATGTTCTCAGTACACAGAACAGTTTCCGATGGTATGTTGTTCTACCCAAGTCCTGTAGATAAGATGTTCTCAGTACAGAGAACAGTTTCCGATGGTTAGTTGTTCTACACAAGTCCTGTAGATGAGATGTTCTCAGTACACAGAACAATTTCCGATGGTAAGTTGTTCTACACAAGTCCTGTAGATGAGATGTTCTCAGTACACAGAACAGTTTCCGATGGTTAGTTGTTCTACACAAGTCCTGTAGATGAGATGTTCTCAGTACATAGAACAGTTTCCGATTGTATGTTGTTCTACACAAGTTCTGTAGATGAGATGTTCTCAGTACACAGAACAGTTTCCGATGGTATGTTGTTCTACACAAGTCCTGTAGATGAGATGTTTTAAGTAGACAGAACAGTTTCCGATGGTTAGTTGTTCTACACAAGTCCTGTAGATGAGATGTTCTCAGTACACAGAACAGTTTCCGATGGTTAGTTGTTCTACACAAGTCCTGTAGATTAGATGTTCTCAGTACACAGAACAGTTTCCGATGGTTAGTTGTTCTACACACATCCTGTAGATGAGATGTTCTCAGTACACAGAACAGTTTCCGATGGTTAGTTGTTCTACACAAGTCCTGTAGATGACATGTTCTCAGTACACAGAACAGTTTCCGATGGTTAGTTGTTCTACACAAGTCCTGTAGATGAGATGTTCTCAGTACACACAACAGTTTCCCATGGTTAGTTGTTCTACACACGTCTTGTAGATGAGATGTTCTCAGTACACAGAACAGTTTCCCATGGTTAGTTGTTCTACACACGTCCTGTAGATAAGATGTTCTCAGTACACAGAACAGTTTCCGATGGTATGTTGTTCTACACAAGTCCTGTAGATGACATGTTCTCAGTACACAGAACAGTTTCCGATGGTATGTTGTTCTACACAAGTCCTGTAGATGAGATGTTCTCAGTAGACAGAACAGTTTCCGATGGTTAGTTGTTCTACACAAGTCCTGTAGATGAGATGTTCTCAGTACACAGAACAGTTTCCGATGGTTAGTTGTCCTACACAAGTCCTGTAGATGAGATGTTCTCAGTACACAGAACAGTTTCCGATGGTTAGTTGTTCTACACAAGTCCTAGAGGTGACTGGTTCTCAGTAGACCTTGAGTTGGATGCCACAGAGCAAAATATTCTTTGTGGTTTCTATTTTACAGGTGTTTGAACTGAGTCAGGTGTGAAATGGAGTCTGTTGAATGTCGAGCATTGATCCGGTTTTTTATTTGAAAGAACGCACACCACAGGAGACTTTTGATGAAATGAAATAAACTTATGGGTATAATGCTCCATCATATGACCTTGTAAAACTCTGGCATCGTGAATTGACCTGGTCGTTCCCTTTCTGCTATTGATGAGACATCTGTCCGTCAAGTTAAGGCTGTCATTTTGGAAGATCGGCGCATTACTATTCGCCAAATAGCCCAAGATGTCAAGATTAGTACAGGGTCAATGGAAACTATCATTCATGACCAAAAGATATATGCATAAGGTATCTGCCAGATGGATTCCCAGGTTGCTCACACCATTCCAGAAGCGAGAACACATCGAGTGCTCGAGGATGAATTTAGAGATGTGTCAAGAAGATGAGTCAAAGTTTTTCAAAAGACTGATTACACAGGATGACACCTGGGTCTATCACTATGATCCAGAGACCAAAGCCCAGTCAATTCAGTGGAAGCACTTGGACTCATCACCTCCAAAGGAGGCAAGGGTACAGCCCTCCGCTGGCAAGGTCATGCTCATATTCTTCTGGGACCAGGGCGGAGTAGTGATGACAGATTTTTTGGCAAAGGGTACCACGATTACAGGAGTCTATTATTCTTCACTTTTGAGGAAATTAAGGGAAGCTAACAAAATCAAGAGGCGGAGCAAGATCAGCAAAGGTACCCTCCTTCTGGGAGACAACGCCCCGGTCCACAACTCGCATGTCGCCAGATCAGAAGCACGGGCGTGTGGTTATGAAATCCTTCCCCATCGTCCCTACTCTCCTGACCTTGCACCCTCTGACTTTCACCTCTTCCCAGCCATGAAGTTGTTTGTTGAAAGTGTTTCCCAAATGATGCAGCCTTGATTTCTAAAGTCACGTCGGGGTGGAGGACCAACCTGGGGTGTTCTACAAAAACGGTGTCCAGAGCTGCATCAAACGATGGGAGAAATGCATAACTCTAGGTGGTTCCTATATAGAGAAAGACTAATAACTGTGCCAAGTTTCGTTGCTCTACTGCTATGGGAAGTGGGTCAGGGGCATTACTTATTACACGCCCCTCGTACATTTATTCGTCTCGAACAAAGTTTGGAGTTTTAAGTCAGTTTAGTTTAAGAAGAAAAATATTGTTCCAAACAAAATGGCGATATCAATCTGTGAATTGCAATAACTTGCAAACGAAGACAATAGAGTTTCCGATATGTAGTCAATCCGAAGAAGTCTCCAGACGAAGAACAGCGTCCCTTTCAGCATGAAGACGAAAAGTTACATGCAGGGATTCTTAAAAGATTCAGTATATTTTTATGAAGTGATTTCTGATTAGTTAGTAGTAAAGCCTGGTTCGATCTCATCGGTCAGTTCTTATCACCCATGTTTAAAAAGAGACCCTTCGGAATTTTTTTTAACCTCATATAAATATCAAAAAAAATCTTGCAATACTAAGCATAATTAGACTAAGATAAACTGGCCTTCTGAGATTGATAAGGAAAATCATAAGTGAAGAATTAGCCAGATGTGTGTTCACATTACATTTAAATTTGTGTATGTTGGTACAATTAGGAAAACAGGGATCGGGAAGGGAGTTCTAACAGACAGAGACCCTGCTTTGCATCCTAAGAGATAGAGACTAGTGGTTGATGCACTAGTCCAGATGTGGCGAGGAGACTTCATGCATGGGTGAATGGTGACTCTATAGTGATATAGGATACTGTGAGATATAACTTTTCTAGCCCGGTAAAGGGAACTCGCCATCTTTGCAGTAGACTGAGCAGTAAGGTAAATACCATGGCAGCATAAAAAAATGTTTTCCACTTACTTTAGAAGTTCCCAGATGCTGGAAAACTTTCTATTCAAATATCTTTGTCCGCGTACTGTTTTGCAAGTAGAATATTTTATGGATAGCTTCGAATTGAAGATAATCAGTTTCTGTTTACTTCACGATGACAGATATGTCAGACGAAGGGGCTGGTCTTGACGATATGACTGAAAGACAATATGTATACTTAAAATACTTGCTACCAGATATACCTCCTCACTACACCACGAAGAAGTAGTGCGTATAAATATATTCAGAATTCAACGTGAAAAAATAATGGTTCGTCATTGTGCATGTTGATATCACGTGCAGGTTTTGTTGCACAATCATCGTGTTCAGTCACATACTTGGCCCAACTAGCTGCTTCGTGTAAGTGTATTTTGACTTTTAGGAAAATATGTTATATTATAAACCCTTTTTAAGAATTCAAAACACAACAACCATTGGTGTAAGCAACAGTCCGTTTTTTATTTCTCCTGTTGTTCTTGCTTATGGTATATATATATATATATATATATATATATATATATATATATATATATATATATATATATAGAGAGAGAGAGAGAGAGAGAGAGAGAGAGAGTGGGGGAGCGACAGAGAGAATTATCGTGGCGTCCACTCGGTCGACAATCAAATCTCCAACTGCAATCTTTTTCCTTCTGTCACTTTTCCCTGTCAATCTTTTCAAAACGTCCACATAACCAGATTCCTTTCTGTTACATTTTTCATAACAATAACAAGGTTTGTTTATATTTGTGAGAAATATTGAAATAATTCCCGTTTAGCTTGTCAATTTCTGACATATCATCCGCAGATGCGGCCCTAGTGTTTTGATGTAATGTTTTCATTCGGACAAAACACTAAGAAACAAGGCCTAATTAGAGTTAGGGTCCGTTTTTTTAGGGTGGGGGGTCACCGTATATATTTTATTATATACACAAACATAGCATGCATATACTAATTACATACGACAACAGTTTACATATATTTTCATTATATAGACAAAGACAAACAAGATAAAGAAGAGCGTCGCCCCGAACAGTTGCAACTTGCTGGTAGATCGTGACCAGGTAGCAAGTGGGGAGAAGTACATCATGATATCGTCAAACCGAGTAAAAACGGTGTCAGACGAAGTCATAAAATGAGTAAACTAGAAATCAATCTCACTATTGCATGTATAATTTCATTATATACACAGATTGCGTATACGTTTTTATTATAAACAAAAACATTGTAATAAATTTTATTATGTACATAAAGATTGAAATATATTTTTATTATATACGTAAACATTGATATATACTTTATTAAATGCACAAATATTGCAATATATATTTTTATACACAAACAGTAATATATTTTATTATAGACAAAGACATTGTAATATAGTTTTATTATGTACGCAAACATTGTAATATATTTAAGTAGATATGCAAACATTGTAGTATATTTTAGTAGATACTAGTGTTGGGACGATTAATCGGAATCGGAATCGGGAATCAGATAAAATTTGATAACATTTGGGAGTATAGGAATCGGTATCGGAATCGGCATCGGTATCGGAAAAATTGATGCCTATTTTCCAATGCTAAAACGATTCTTTTAATTGTCTTTTTTTTATTTGATTTTGTTTAAGCAAAAATCTTCCATTGCTTATAATAATGATAAACTAATAAATATTTATTGATTTTAAATTACCAGTAAAACTAAAATCGATAGATCATCCCCCACAAGTGTATTTTGACGTTTTGGAAATATCTGCATTTTACGAAAATCGGGGAAAATAACGATCTTATACTTAAATAATAAGAGATTTATAAAGAATCGGAATAGGAAATTATATCGGAATCGGGAATTTAGCACAGAATCGGTAATTGTATCGGAATCGCAAAAAATATTGGAATCGTCCCATCACTAGTAGATACACAAACATTGTAATATACTGTATTATATACACGAACGTTTTAATATATTTTATTATATACACAAACATAGCATGTATATATTCATTACATACGACAACAGTTTATGTATGTTTTCATTATATACAAAGCATTGCATTATATTTTCATAATATACTCAAATATTGTACGTACATGTTTATATAAATAAACAATGCATGTATATTTTATGATATACAAAATATTGTATGTATATTTCATTATTTATACAGACATTGTATGCGAATTTATTTTTATTATATAAACATATATTTCAAGCATATTTTATTATATACACATACATTTAATGCACATATTATTATAAAAACAAACATTTCGTGTATATTTCCATTTACGCCGAATATCTACAGAATGCCAGAATCAATATATTACGTATAAATGAGTCCCCTGTGAAATTTCCACGGGTCCCGGTAGTATATATTAACACTTTTTAATTTTTACGTGTTTTAGTGATCTTCCGTAGGCGATCTGCTTTACTCACACCAGCAATTACCCGAGACGAATACAGCAGTCATTCACATTCCAAATACACACTTTAAGTGTTATACGCAAAATTTAATCATTTATATATATATATATATATATGTATTTATATATATATATATATATATATATATATATATATATATGTGTATTTATATATATATATATGTATAACTACTTAATTTATTCACATAAAATTAATATACGAAAGTATAGATTTATGCGTAAACTTTAAGTATTTACTTCAAAAATACGTAGGTAGAGATAGTTAGTAATTTATAGAATATATATAGCGATTAAGCTACACTGAATATTCGGCGTTTCTCTAGGACTCATCAGGCGTATGCGCGAATTCTGTGGTTGAAACGCCGAATATTCAGTGTAGTTTAATCGCCATATATATTTTATAAATTACCATATATATATATATATATATATATATATATATATATATATATATATATATATATATATATATATATAGTGTGTGTGTGTGTGTGTGTATTAAAGCTGCAATAATTCCCAACTATACTTAATATTAATCACAACTCATATCCTAGCAGCTAATCTGCGATACTGATCTCTTAAAAGACAGAAAGAAATAATAAATAAATGAAACCAAGTTGTATACGTTTCTTTTTAAACCCCCCCCCCTTTGATGAAGAAGAGATACTACCCTCGAAAATTAGGAACATCAAGAGCTACCATCCTGTACGACACATTATGTTGGTAAATAAACGTAATATAATTGAAAATAATTTCAAATTGCTTCTTATACTGTCATTATTCTCTTATATATTAACTCGTCTCTACAATGTTTCCCACGAACCGCATTGATATAGCCTTCAAATACAACTCTATTCATATTACGTATTTTAATTCTAAAGAACATACTCTAAACAATATAGTGTTATCTAGTTTCGAACGAAGCAGCGGGACAATCGTAAACATATTTTAGATACACAGAGAAGCAGATAGGGTGAGAGACAGAAATAGACAGAGCATAGGATATTGATTGTACATGTGTTGGTTGGCGCGTATTGTTAAATTATTCACGTATTGGTCAACGACGCTGCCGGATCTTTTTACGTTCAAAGCTGAAGGCAGCCTCTTGGCGACTTCTCGGAGTAGTACACGTCCGCATGATGTGTGGACGCACAACTGCTGTGTAAACTGATACGATGCGGCCGCGCCCCAGGGGAGAACAGCCGGCAGCTCTCTTTGACGTTATCACTTTAAACTTGATTCGGACATTTGATATGTCTGCTTTTTCTCCTGTGAAAATTGATGCCGACTGCGTGGCCCAAACTCGAAAATTGGGGCTGGCCTTCTGACTGCCGTTGCAACTCAACACTATTGGCACCTTTTTGAGGTTACAACCGACAGCTGCCCCACCCTAGCTAAACCAACAATAAAAAATGACCTATGCACGTTTTCGTCTTCATTGTTTAGAGAAGTTTGACCTACTTAGGGATAAATTGTATTAATCAACGATTCAGCATATTTAATTTTGAATTGTTTTGAGTCGATTAATAAGTTAAGATTCATAGGGTCGGTAGCTGCATATTTTAGGCAACGGTTATTTTATCGCCTCCGTAAAAAAAAGAAGTACATACACACACACACATATATATATATATATATATATATATATATATATACATATATATATATATATATATATATATAACTACTTCATTTACTCACATAAAATTAGTATACGAATTTTTTTTTTTTTTTAAATTAGAATATTTTATTTATTGGTCTTTTATCTTCAATTTGTGATATATAAAACTTTGGTCAGTAAATTAATTATTTAAATTTTAATAGACATTTCATAATGGGGGTTGAATTTAAAAAACGTTTGACTAAAATATTATATTCAGTTTATTGGAAAGAGCATAAAATTTCATATTGATCCTGAAAATATCGTAAAAATTGAACCAATAGAAAAATTTTGATAGATTTCTAAAGTTTAAAAATTTTTTTAAATTTCGCTCGTAAAATTCAATCGACTTCATACGTAAAAAAATGGCTCGTTGAACGCACGCCGGCATTTTGTAAACACTGTTTTTCTTTTTAAATAAAAAATATTTCTATTATTTTTTTAAACAACTTTAATAGTTTATTTTGGAAGTATATTCCATACAGAAAATAAACAACCCACTTTAAAAAGAGAAATAAATATTTTTATATTTGATTCGCAGTTTTCTGTTAGGGGTGTCAAAAATTCCCCCCAAATTCTGATACACCCAAAGCTTCACATGCCTCCATGCAGTAACTTAGTCCAAAATATATGTCATTCTGCATTGCACTCTGGAGAACTTATTGTTTCTTTTATAAAATTATTTCATATAAACTTTTTTCCATTTAAAGAAAAAAAAAATATTAAGAAATTTACGTGCGGGGTTTGACCGCGTCATGCAGAAAAAAAAAACGTAAATTTAAAGTTTTAAAAAATCCTTGCAGTTAACGAAAAAAAAATTAAGAAATTTACGTGCGGAGTTTGAGTCTACAGACCACGTCAGGCATCCCCCCCCCCAAAAAAAAAATAAACACGCTATCAACTTACCCACACTAGAATTTTCTATTATTGTTGCTAAGCGACAACGTGGAAAAAATGGCTTTACCGATGATAGATAAATTAAAATAACAGTTTCGATGATCGGTAATTATCGGGGGTATTCTGATACAAAACTTAATTAAGATCACTCCCAGACTTATACACTAAAGTTCTGTAAATTTTAAAGAAAATCTGTTCAGTCGTTTCGGAGTCTATAAGGAACGAACTCACACACAGACAAAGTTGCATTTATGAAATTATAGAGAAGATATATATATATATATATATATATATATATATATATATATGTGTGTGTGTGTGTGTGTGTGTGTGTGTGTGTGTGTGTGTGTGTGGAGAGAGAGAAAGAGAGAGACAGACAGATAGTAGAACTGCATTTTAGGATTCAGTATGGGATTGAAATGGAAACTACCTGTAGTTTAATAGCAACAACTATATTTTCATAAATTACAACTACTACATGAAACTATATATCTATAAAAGTGATAAGGGGTGCATGTGTGTGAGAACACTTCTCAGTCTATATACTCAACCAAGTTTTGATCTACAGACTTGGAAATTGGTATATTTAGTATTCACACATTTGAAAAAGTTTTTAATCGGTTTTCTTCCGGAAGAAGGTGCTGCTAAGGGACCAAAATGGAAAATTTGGTGCCGGGTGGGGTTCATCGGATTTTCATCTGTTGGCCAACTATTTCTTGATGGCGCATGCGTGGTCATGTTACATGACAGCTTCCTTATGTTAAGAATAATAGGTTCAACAACACTTTTGTAATGCGTGTCAACCTGGTTTAATGGTATAGTACTTTAGGTTTTGATTTCGATTGAAGCTCGAGTATTCTTTTTTCACTTACATGAAGTAAACTGTTTAGAAAAAACATAACACTCACATGTACATGTCTTAGGTTTTGTATGAATTAAAAATAATCTTTATGCGTATTTTATGACCGGGCAACGCCGAGCAGCTTGCTAGTATACATATATTTGTGTGCATGTAGTAGTTGTAAAACACACACGCATATATATATATATATATATATATATATATATATATATATATATATATATATATATATATAGTTTTGAAAATATTAAGTGGAAGTTTCTCCAGAGCTCTTTCGGCTACCATCTCATCAAGAGAAAATCGATAGCGTACAAAATAATATTATGTCGAAAATAAATAGTTCTAATGGGGAACTTATTGAATGTGCCAAAAGTATAGGGACAATAAAATAAATTTATTAACGTTTAAAAACGATTAAAATATTGGCACAACGAGAGAAAAAAAAACGGGAGAAAAGATTCAAAGTTCCCCAAAGAGAAACAATGCGTTGGATATTTCCTTTTGCCGACACAAAGAAGGTTGACGCACCGCAATAGAGACAGAGTCCAAAATCTTAAAATGGTTTCTGGAGTCTGCTCTATGTAGCACCTCGAACCATTCTATTTTATATCTATCGGCACAGCACGGGTTGTCAACCAAATGCTGGGCAATAGCAGAGTCCAAGGCTGCAGAAGGAGGGAGACCACCAAACCCCATCCTCCCTTGTCTGATCTTCGATGGAACATGCTGGTTTATACGAGTCAAGAGATGCAAGGATGTTCGCCCAACATAACCAGCATCGCACTGGCATTAAAATTGATATACAATATTGCTATAAATTATATAAATTCTGTACCTCCAAACCATTTATATATATATATATATATATATATATATATATATATATATATATATATAATCACATAAATTAATATCCAAAGATATAATTTTATGCGTAAATTTTCAGTATTTACTTCAGCAGTGCTCGATATATACGTAGAGCTAGGCAGTAAGTTATGGAAATATATATGGCAATTAAGCTGCACAGAATAATCCGCATTTCATTCTCGTGAGAATTCGTCAGGCTTATGCCTAACGCATAAAATAAGACGCGGAATATTCCATATTGCCATATATATTTTCATAACTTAATATGCATGTATGCATGTGTATATATAAAAGGTTATGATAGTATAAATTAAACATATATACAGAGTGATTTAACAAGGAAATCTAATTGAAATTATCCTTAACCTTACGATCTGACTTAACAATTTCACCATTTCTGAAACTTGGAAATATTTATTTGCACAAAATATATTACAAATTGAACAAATTAGGCACAAGGCCATTCAAAAGTCTGGGTATAATAGGTGTCATGGGTCATCCTTTGTCACCAATACTTAAAATTGTATATACTACTCTTAACTAGAATCATCTCAGTCACCACAATACCACATTCATTCCAGGAACTGTCCTACATAAGTTAAACACACATTTGAAAAAGTTTTATTGAAACATAAATATATACAAGGATTACATTTCATTGCCGAGGTAAAAGGGGATAAATAAAACAAAAAAAAAACTACAAGAATTGGTTGATGAGGTCAATCCAATCTATTCTAAATAATAGCCACTTCACTGTTTTCCGGTTTGCCGAAGACAAGCAGGTCAATCTCTAAGTGGGAGTGGTACCTACCTGTGGGACAAAAGAAAAAGAGGGAGTAGCTGGAGTCTACCACCACCACCGAGAGAGTAGGCAAGTAAACATGACAGCGTGACGTCATTTCCTAATCAACTTGTAAGTATAGAAAGTTTCCTGTTGAACCACGTGGCCATAAAAAATATTTTTCATTCCATTGTGCATGTTTTTTATTCTCCTAAAGAGAAAAAAACAATCCCCCATTTGGATAATTATATATTTGCGATTATTATCATAATTGCACATTGGGAGAATTTTAATCTAGCAAAATATAACAGCAAGTGTGCTTTTTTGAATTTTTATATCTATCGGAGGAACTTGAATATTTCATTTTATTTATTTTTTAACTTGCAAAACACGATTTTCATATGAGTCCGTTCTTTTAATAATAAATAAAACTTTTCATTCAGTATTTCCAAATATTTTAAAGTTAGAAGCATTTTTCACGACAGTTTAACACTTTTTTTTAAACTAAAATAATTGATGATTTCAATATTTTAGCACCAGGCGTAATTTATTTCTTTGAAATATATTTAAAACTTAAAAGTTTTTGTTTGTTTGTTTGTTTTGACTGAAATGGAAAATAAAATAAGAAATTTTCTATTCTCTCGAACACATTCACTTTATTCTTTAAATTCTTTATTCTCTCAAACACCTTATTCATAAGAACACAAATCCATCTTAAAAATTCATTAACTAATCAGTTTTAATTAAAGTTTTGAAATGAGCTAAAAATAAAGAGTACATTATATTTTAAGTAACGTTTTTTCTTGTGTTTATCTTATAGATAAATAATAGGATTTCTAACTATTCTGCACATTTATTTAACAATTTGATGAAAAAAAGATACCCTAAAAGTTAACTTGAAAACCCTATCTAAAATATAGCATAGTAGATACACTGCACAAGCACTATTATTATTATTAGCTCACATGGAGCTTTCACACAAGTTAACAAACGATCTGATTGGAAACCTGTGGTGTTCTCTGGAGACTGAGTGACAACAAGTCTCCCCAGACGTCCAGTTCTCTCCAGCTCCTTCGATAACATTTGCAAATGAATTTGCATCATCGCAACAGCCTCTTACCAGTGATTTATCGCCGGCAGTGGCTACTGGTTTATACTGGAATTTGAGTGGCACTAAGCCTCCCCAAAGTTCCAGTTCTCTTTGCGCTTGTCCAACCGAGGTCTAGCTGGCGCTCTCTCCTCAGTCTTTCAGTCCTTCTGTACCCTTCTCAGCTCTTTGGTATCACTTTTTTTATTGGGAGGAGCGGTGGTGAAACTATGGGGGGAGTGCATAATGGGGGGGGTAGAACTTGTAGATATGCAGCTTCGGTGTTCTTCATTCCCTGTAACGCTTATTCGTTAGATTGACTTCTTGTATTATTCTTCGCATTCAAGGGGTTCAGTCGTTTTCATTATCGTTAGTCGTTGTACTTTTGCAATTATTCCTCTGATTCTTATTTTTGGCATTCTTTTTTTGGAAGTTTTTCGGAATTGTTTCTAGTGCTCCTACTATTATCGGTACTATTTTGATTTTCTTCATCATCCGAATCCCTTTTAACTCTCTGGCTAGCTCTGTATATTTGCTTCGTTTCTCCTTTTCTTTCATACTCACCCTGTGGTCAGCTGGGACAGCAAAGTCTACGATTTGACAGGATTTCTCTTTCTTGTTAATTGTTACGACATCCGGTCTTCTTGCTTGGATGGATTAGTCCGTCCGTATGTCCATGTCCAATAGAATTTTGTGGTTCTCGTTTTTGAGTGCTGTTGCGGGTTTATGCTTGTACCATTTGTCTGTACACTCAAAATGCAGTCGTTTGCACAATTGCCAGTGCACCGCTCTCCCCACTTGGTCATACTTGTTTTTGTATTCCTTTTGGGCCAGTTTGCTGTATTCACTTACTATGTGGTTTATCGTTTCGTCTCTTTGTCCACAGAGTCTGCATTTGCTGCTTTCTTGTGTTTTATCGATTCTTGCTTTGATATAGTTGATTCTTATCGAGTTATCTTGTGCTGCTGTTATAAGAGATTCAGTTTCTCGATTTATATGTCATTTTCGAATCCATGTCAAGGTGTTTTCGTTATTCTCATCTTTTGTCATTCTTATGAATCTTCCGTGAAGTTGTTTCTCTTCCCACTTCTCTTTTCTCGTTTTGTCGTTTGTCTCTCTGTTTTCTGTTTTGTTGTTTCTTTCAGTGTCTCTCGCTACCATAATTATCCTTTCAGTGTCTTGCATTATGTATTTTTCTAGTTCTTTTTTCGTGTCCTCCACACAGTCTTCTATACAGATCAGTCCTCTCCCGCCGTCTTTCCTTTTCACGGAGAGCCTGTCAATATCGTCCTTTGGGGGTAGTGCTTTATGCATAGTCATGAGTTTCCTGGTTTTCTGATCGAGTTGTCTCAGTTCTTCTTTTGTCCACCCTATAAACGGTCCAACGTTTCTTACTAGTGATACTGCTCCTGTATTTATACCTTTTATTAGGTTTCTGTTATGTTATTATTATTATCATTATTATTATTATTATCATTATTATTATTATTATTATTATTATTATTATTACAACAATAATAAAAAGGTACTTCATTGAGAACGTGGACCCTGCGTAAACGGGGTTTAATTTAATGGCTGTTCCTTAAAAAGCACATACGCAAAAGGTTTTCATTGGTTTATTTAATCACGAAAACTTTTTTGAAAGTACCATTTGAGGCAAAAAAAGGCCAGAAGCATTATTTGAAAATAAAAATATTTAGTGTGACAAATATAATAATAAAATAAATTACAATAAAATGAAAATAAAATAAAAACGAAATAAAAGTATGAATCAAATTGAATTAAAATTTAAAGAAATAAAAAAAATCGAAAAATAGAATAAATGTTTATTATATTTTTCTTAGTTTTTAACCAATGTTCGCATTCTAGTAAGATTGTCTTTTAGTAGTTACGTCAACTTCATTTCCGTATTCATGTATTCTGCACTGATATGAAAATGAAGAGTATAGCGGAGTATAGGATTCCTAACCATGTAACTGATGAAGATATGCTACACATTTTGATAAAAAACGCGGGGAGAAATGAACATAGAACAGAAAACCAAAACTTTAAATGTAATTTCTGTATTATTTCAACATATAATCTTGTAGGGAAAATCCAGCTCCCCAATAAGGGGCACTCTGGATAGGAACAAAAATTAAAATTGTCTCAGTCATGAAAATTTCTTCTCCACTGGCCGAGGACAGAAAAGATGAATTGTAACATCAGAACATATACTACACTGTGATCTTGTCCTGAAGGCCAAAAATTGTTTCTGTTTTATGTTTCTTTAATTGTTTTTTCCCTAAATTCATAATTCAGTTTTATCAGTATTAGATTGTATATTGCTTTAAAATTATGTAATTTTAGGTAGATAATATTTATATTTTATGTTGAATAAAGTTCAGTTTCATCATTAATCGAATTGGGTTCCTTTGTTTTCTTTTTAACATGTCTTAATGCTCTTTTTAAAAATACCGTCATATAGTATCGACAGTGTCAGTTCGACAGATCTTACCTACATTGCCTGCAGGCATTTTTTCACTTATCAGGCCTTCTGTATCTCGGTGGCCGTGAGTCTACTCCTTCCACACTTTTTCTTTTTCCAATAAATGAAAATTGAGAAAAAGACTAAGAACGAAAAGAAATGAAAATGGGGAGTTACCATCTTGGAGGCTTTCAATTACTAGGGAGGGGGAAACTCATACAGCCGACAAGCTGAGAGGCTAGAAACTTAAAAACACCCAATGGGCTGCGGTTTGAGAGGACCAGAAACCGCATGCACCATGCTCAGGCATGGAACACGTACTCCTTTTCTCTCACACAAGCTTGCCACTCTTATACACCTTTCAAACTCCGAGGAATGTGCTCTTTTTCTATCACATCTGATCTAGACCTTCAGCTGGTGCTTGGAGAAAGTGATCAGATCCTGATTCGCAAAAGATTCAATCTCTTGGTCCACTGTCACACACGACATCCACACCACTATCCGTGTAAGAGCCATGATTATGAAAAATACCACCCATCTCTCCCTGTCTAACGGCGGGCCGGTATTTTCAATACCGTAGGAAATGTTTACCAGGCGAAGATGCTCGGCAGCCGACACATCGTTGACATACCCTTATTATCGTCAGAGTTCGGGGCATTCAAAGAAAGTATGTTTGGTTGTTTCCTTTTTCAACAAACCACAGCGGTGACAATCGGGTGACAATCGGGTGTCTCCACTAACTCGACACTGTGCTGCTTGGCATCGAGAGGCAATGTGTTTCGAACCAATCGCCAAGTGAGTGAGAACTCAGAATTGTTGAAATGACTCGAACCTGGTACTTATCTCAACGCCATCTCAGGTACCCACAGTGTAGGTTCACAGCGCGCTCCCCTTGAATAGTTCCCTGATTAATTTCTTTCTGGAAAGACACGAGAGTTCACTGGACTGAGGTAGCTTTTTCAGCGGGACTCGACACTCTCTGAAGAACTGCGTACCTCTCTTCGGCCCACGTCTGCCTTCGACCGAGGTGTTGTGGATGAGGCCAGTGTTTCGGTGATACGCCAAGTCAGGCATCCGTCAACCTCTTTCACAGGGACGTTGAATACATACCTGTCTGCGAACCCAATGCGTCTTCCTATCCCAGAGAAATAAGGATACCAGAGACTCGACGGCTTGGAGCTATATCATAAGCAAAAGTACAACCAACCGGTAGAGAATGAAAGGAAGACGTAAGTAGTTCAGGCAGAGGCTCTACCCTTTAAGGAGAGTTTCCTTCAAAGCTAAGTGTTGATGAACGCTTCGACTTTTGACTGTACCTCCATCCAATTCCTCTCAAGCTGGAAACCCAAAGATTCGAACCGGGCTATCCGTCCATCGGAAAGCGCTAGAAAGGTGGTGACACCGCTTCTGGTACCTAACCGCAGGCCAGTGTATATGCTGCGGTTGATTTTGGCTCCTTTAATCGTTTTGTAACATGTGAGTGCCTCTGCCACCGCCTCGGTGTCTCGGAAATACGGCACAAAAACGAGGACGTCACCGGCGAACGCAGACATCCTGGCATGCAATCCACCAGAGAAATCGATTCTGCGCAGGAACTTGTCTCCCCACTCCTTAGCTTGCGAATTAGCGGCTCTAGAGTAGGGGTGACAGGGGACAGCTCTGACTTACCGACCAGGAGATAGCTAAGGATTGCGAACGCTTGCATCATGCCGTTAGCGCGCACTAGAAAACGAAAATCCATTTTCAGTTTCTACAAAACATACGAGAAAGCGATGATCGACCCTATCAAAATATTTGGACTGATCCAAATTCATCAGTAGGTCAAGGGTAGGTCGGGCTACCGCCTAGACCAATCACCACTGATTGCATCACCTCAAGGGAATCCCCGTGTGTGTGTGTGTGTGTGTGTGTGTGTGTGTGTGTGTGTGTGTGTGTGTGTGTGTGTGTGTGTGTGTGTGTGTGTGTACCTATGAATCTGCAAGCTCTCTCAGGCTTGTTTCTCACGATCGAAAAAGGTTAACCCCGTGACCTCTCGGTCGGGTATTGCACTCGTTAGCATCGGAAACGAAATTGTGTTTAGTTATGTCTCTCAAAGTGACATCAATTTGTCGGTTTCACCAAACAATAAAATTTATAATCTTTCCGTAGGGATGGATGCCGTTGTCGGGGCATACAAAAATACTTATCTATAAAACAATCATATTTTCCTGACATTCCCCGGTGTTTCGGGAGCCTCAGAGATCGAACCCTCGTGAAACCAATGATTAAATACATTCGTCAGAATCGGGACAGGCATGTGTGTGTCAACCTCAAATACAGTTCGTAGAGCAGATCGTCAAGTCCTAGCGTTATAGTTGTTACAGCCGACCTGCTTCAGCGCAGTCAAAATTTCACGCTCCTAACCCTTCCTTCCCAACTAGCCGCCTCTATGCGGGGAGAGTCGGCTAAATAGTTGCCAAACTCCTGTACCGGAAGCTTGGACAGTTGGATGAAGCGCTCCTTGAAATATTCTCGAAATACCTCGCAGATCTCTCAAGTCGATTCTAAGATACGTTCATCAGGGTGCTTTTATTTTCGAAGCCACATCTAGAGACTTCCTTAAGCTCGTTGACGTCGGGGTTCACGGCTTCGTTGGAATTTTTTTCCTTAGCCTAGCCCTACTTGACCTTCATAATGCCTGTTAACCTCACGTCGAAGATAATTCTTAGCCAGTTCTATGCTAAACAGTATCCCCCTCCGCTATCGTCTGGGTTTGTTTATGTAATGTCTGCTTTATCTCCTTTGCCGTCTCTAGAGCAAAACGCTGGGCGTATTTGATGAAGAAGTTTCTAACTTTCGTTTTTATCTTAACGAATCCTCTACTCTCAGTAACCTCTCCTATTAAATTCCTCGGGAAAAATAACACTAACTGTTCCCGGAAGTCTTGTATCTGCAGCAAAGGGTTATTCAACTTACAGAAGTCAGCTAGTTTAGGCCTATTTCCTAATTTCAAACGAACCATAACTAGTTTATAGTCCGATTGACTCATCCACCTAAATGTAGGACTTATCCGCCTAAATGTTAACGTCTCTTCTACCTAACATCTTATCCAAATAAGTATTCAGGTAGAAAAGTATACTATTTGTCCATGTCAACATTTCTCCGGGAGCTTGGCACGAAATTTGTTGATTATTTAGTCATCAGGTAATCCAGGATGATTTCGCAACTCTTCATCTCTCTATCTCTCCCTCCCCCGAACTTGTCTATCTTTGAATCAATGATGACATTCCAATCCCACATCAAAACTATATGTTTGGGATAAACGACAACAATATCGAGATCCTGGAAAATGATACCCTTCTCGCGTTGCATTAGGCGCATGAACCACGACGACCCAAAACACTTTTGCTGTTGCCATAGGTTTTTGATAGGATTGAGATCTGGAGAGTGTCCAGGCCAATCCAAACAGAATCTCATACTCTAAAAGGAACCTCTTGACATTGCCTACTCTGTGAATGTGAGAATTATCCTGCATGAAGATGGGATTATTATTAAATTCCGGACAAAGTAACGTAGAAAATGCTCAGTCAATTAATTCGACCTTGCAAGCAACCGATAGACCCTGGACCATTGTCACTAATAACGCTCCACACTAAAACTGAACCTCCACCACCTTGCAGCGTTGAAACTGTGCACCTAGGATTAAATTATTCGTCCTTCCTTTGACGGACGTATTGCCTACCATCGCTGCCTATCCTATTGAACTTACTTTTGTCGCTAAAAATACTTTCGACCAATATGAAGACTCATGATCTTGATTGCATCTGACGAAGTCCAGACGGCGCTTTCTGTTCTTTACAGAAATCATTGACTTGCGTTTTGGAATACAACCTCGCAAATTAAATTCATTCAATCTGTACTTAACTATAAAAGGAAAGCGCTTACACTGTTGTTGGATTTTGGGAGTTGTTTCAAATTTGGTTCTGAGGCTGTGGGTCTTTGATAGCATTGACTTTCCTGTAAGAACTAATTCTAGGACGACCAAATTTACGGACATCACAAACACTGCCGGTGTTTTGCTGCTTTTGCACAGTCATCCTACCGTTTTCTTATCAGATTTCAATCTGTGGACGATTTCTCGATTGGATAAACCAGAAAAGTGGAGATTAATGAGCTCCCGATGATCACTAAGGGAGACTCGGGGTATATGGACTAAATGTTACGTTGTATCACGTAGGAACAAGAACAATTACGATTAGAGATGCTAAAAAGTGGATATTTTTAAACTGGCTTTAAACTCATTTTTTGCTGCGGAATTTCTTGTTGCTTTCTCGATTTGAAGCTAATATTTTAAATTGATGCGAACGCTAAGATACTTAAATTAAAAGTCAAATGTCAACAGGTAAAATTATAGAAGAATCAAATGTAGGGAAACTTTTGGTGTGACTGCAGTCATGGAGGCGGACTGCTAAGGGTGGCATGTGCGAACTGGAAACCCGACCGACGGGACACAGAAAGTTGACATATCATCAGGTTCGATCACGTCTTAATTTGCATTAATGAGACAATATAAGGCCGGCTGTGAAGAGGTCGAAGAGGAGTTGAGTCGAGTCAAGTTCTCGAAAACCGGAGAATATTGCCAAGAATCCAGTCCAGGTTTTATTTTTCTATTAGATCAAAGGCGACTGAAATGAAATATAAGTTGTTTAAACAGTTACATTCAATTTAGCTTAAATTTGCGGTTTTTGAAAAAATGACATGTGCGGACTTTCTTTGTGACAGCACTGTGTGTATATATATATATATATATATATATATATATATATATATATATATATATATATATATATATGTTTGTGTGTGTGCGTGCTTGTCCGATTCGGTTGCTGATATGCATATAAGTATGTAATTGTATTGCTCATTGGAAACCCTATGTGATAATTTGGCTTTATCCACCCTTCTTCCGTCAACCTCTTTCGTTCTTTGACACTTTACTCTTAAACCTCAATATAAGTTGATCTCAAATATTTTAACCTCCCTCCTAATGCTCATACCAATGTAATGTAATCATGCTGACCCCTTCATCCTTGTTGTCTTTCTGTTCCTTATTTTTTCTTTCTTGTTCTTTTTCTTTTTTGTTGTCTTTTCCTTTCCCACTTTATTTCCTTCTACTCCTCCCAGTTATCTTTTTAAGTCTTGGCATTGTCTTTTCCCTTCCTATTTTCCGCCTCCTATTTTGAGTCTAAAATGTCATTTAATGTCACCCCTCCCACTTAAATTTAGCGTTTTAACATTTTATTTTTATAATCAAAAAAATATATATTTCACTTCTTTCATGTGAGAACCAGGTGGCTTCAGTGGTAAATATTTGCGTCGCCTGACGAGTGACTTTTGGTTTTCTTGCAAACCAATTGTCCGAAACATTAGCATGTTTAGTGTAGCGACTATGTAATATTTGACTATATAAATAACAATATTATATTTTGCTCTTTTTATTGAGCACTCTTAAATACCTTTAACTTGATATATATATATATATATATATATATATATATATATATATATATATATATATATATATATATATATATACGTTTCCAGAGTTTTTTGTACCGGCATTAAACATTGTTGTAGACACTTAAAAATTCAGTACGCTATTGCTATACATCTTATAAGATGATTGACCATTTTCAATACTTTCAGGTTCTAATGAACAGCTACATCAGTAATTAGAATGCACCTTACTAAAGCCTGAGTTTAACAGCTGGTGAATTTCAAAAATGCAATCTGGACGTGAGGACACTTTAGAAGAACGATGTGCAATGAAATACCACAAAACGTATGAAACGCTTTTGAACTATCTGGCATGAATTGAGCACCAGTTTTTGAATGGCATAAGAGATTCAAAAAAGGCGGGGAGTCTGTGAGTAATTATGAGAGGTGTTTGAGGAGTAAGGAAGTCAGAACACCAGAGTTGATTGGCCAAATAAAGAATTCCATAGGTAAGGACCATCGTGTTTCTATGGAGGCAATATTTGCACAATTTGATATAAGTGTGGACACTGTACACATAATTATTCATGGGGAACTGAAGATGCAGATTTGAGCGAAGTTTGTCTCATAGATCAGAAAGATGTTGTTATCGTCAAGATGGGCATGTCAATTACAGAATATATAAAATACTTTAAAATAGTTTAAATTATAAACATATTTATTTTGCTTTTGTTTGGAAACCATTGCAACTTGCAATGAAAAATACAAATGAAGACATTTACACTTTTGTTTTCATTTGCATATTTTAAACGCGAAGAAAAAAACTTAATACACAAGTCTTAATCGCACAATCCAACCTTTGACCTGGTAGGGGTGCAAGTAAATATGAAAAAAAAAAGTGAAAAAAAAAATACTTAAGCGGGACGATTTTTTTTAATTGTAGCACAAACCAATTTATAAAAAAAATCGGCTTTATTTATTTATTTATTTATATTCGTTTTGTATATGATAGGAGTGTAGAAGGATAAACTCTATAATTCTATTTAATAATAAATAAAATAAGAAAAAAAAAACATTCCGTAAAAGTCGATTACAAAAAATGTTTTATGGTTTTGTTTTTATTTATTTACGCATGCGGATCGTAAAGCGGAACCGGGAGGATAGTTTCAACGCCCAAGCAATACGATTTTAGTTTTATGTTATAATAGATAATCCCTGGTCCCCCCTCGCCAATCTTTCACGAAAAACACCCGTCTAGCTGAATCCACTGTGAAAAATTTCCCCCACTCTATATCTGTGCCTAAATCAAAACGCGGATTTCATGAGCAAAGCTTTCTTTCTTAGAACTGCACGCCTGTGGAACTCTGTTCCGTCTGCCTGCTTCCCTCCGGACTACAACTTGGATGTCTTCAAGTCTAATGTTAACAAATTCCTAATGAACCGCCCCCCTCATTAAACACTTCATAAAATCTCCTCACTAACGTGATGTACTTGCAATAACCATTATCCCTGAGTGGCTTCCGGGCCTTGATAAGTGGTGATCACTGTGTAAAAAAAAAAAAAAAAAAAAAAAAAAAGTGTGCTCGATGCTCCCGTTCAGTTTCAAGAGATAATTGACACCTCCTCTAAGGGTATCTGTGATTTTGAGGCAAAGGTTGAATCGGCACTGCTTGAGTTCAGTGGCGAGGAGAAGTGCTCGACGACTGAAAACAACGTCGAGATAAGAGGAGGGCACATACAGCACCTAGAATTGCGAAATGCTTACCCAGTGACCAGCCTCAACATTGCTTAACTTCGGTGATCTAACAGGAACCTGTGTGTCAACGTGAATCACGTTTATGGATTTGGCTTTATTTTATGTTTGTGTTTGTAATCATTTAATGATTACATTTTCATCTCAAAATGTCTATTTATATATATATATATATATATATATATATATATATATATATATATATATATATATATATACATGTATGTATATATACATGTATATATATATAGAGAGATAGATAGATTATAGATATAGATATAGATATAGTCATCCACATACAGTACTGTTTAGTTGTATCACAATATCACCTGAAGCGGTTTCTAGTTACTTATAACTGGCTAACCGAAACATACTCATAAATATGTAGCGACATATTAATGCTTATATAAAAGAAATTTAAAAAGGTATATCTTGTCCTATTTCTGTATCGAGCACTCTTGCATTAATCTCGTTAAAACTTCATTGGTTGCTTTACCTCTGTGTATATATATATATATATATATATATATATATATATATATATATATATATACTAAACATAAATAAATACTTACGTACACACATAAAATTAAACACACATGCACCTACATACATACATACATAATGGTCTGTAAATCGAATAATTATCTGATATATGTATAAAATTACTATATATATATATATATATATATATATATATATATATATATATATATATATATATATATATATATGATATTTGCAAATTAAATAATAATCTAAAAAACGTGTACGTGAAAGCCGTTTTGTAAATGATAGTTCTTCTCTCACTTGGTGAGATATAATGAAATATGTCTTAATTCGGTTGCCACAGGCATATCCGTCGTTCTCCTATATTCGGTGAGAGGTTAGGGTCAGGTGCTTCTCAGTCCTCGCGCTTCGGTTGGCGATCGTACGCAGTCAGAGCCGAGACAATAACGATAAGAATGAAACTAGAAAGAAAGGAAACATATTTTGGCGACAATGTCCGACAGTAACAAATTCATGACAAGAGACTCGGCTGTAAGACGATACAAGGGTCCAGGAAAGGGCAATTAACTGAATGAACCAACGTATGAGTGAATGAATGAACGTAAGATAGAATGGAGCTGTCTATTGGAGTTTGGAGGCGAGGGAAATAAAGGCCGGCACAATTTAATTAAGGAACATAAAGACATTTAGGAATATAGAAAAAAAGGGAGAAATGACAAAATGAGGTAATGGAAATAGGCCAACACAAGGGGGGAAGGCGAAGAAAAATAAAGAAAAAAAAATAGAAAGGCAGAGAAGAACGAAAAATGATAAAGCAAAAAGTAAACTCTGGAAAGAAGATTGATTGATTTCTTAAACGGCATACCAACCTTTTTCGGGCTATTTAATGCCAAGTACAGTAATTTTGGAACAGGTTTTATGTTTACAGCTCTTTATATCTTTAAATATTATCAAATAGTCAGGGTACATATATGGCGGTTACCATAATATAACTTTTGTTAGGTAGGTCACCATTTCGGCGGCCACCCCCTCTTGGGGAGTCGTCGAAATTAATAAGAGGACGGGAGTGTTGGGACGGTCTAGAAACCGAGCTGGAAATAATAATAACAAAGAAACAAGGCGTTTCAAAAACGAAACGGTTGTTATATACGTTTCAGCATCCAAGGTTACAGTAAGCCTGTAAGTTGTATCCGCTCATAGAAAGTTCGAGATTTTTCATTTTGTGTAATGACTCTGGAACAACTCGTCTCTCTGTCTTGGTTTCCAGCTTCGACTTTTTTTTTGTATCTTCTTCCCCACCAGAACTGTTCTCCGTCCTGATTGGCTAAAACCTCTGGTCACATAGAGAGAAAAGGAGGAAGGAAGGAAGGGAAAGGGAAAAGTAGAAAGAAAAAGAAATGGCAAAGGTATACTGTAATGGAGTAGTAGTAGTAGTAGTAGTAGTAGTAGTAGTAATCTTGGCTTTACTACATATATTATGAACCGTATATCAGAGGGGTGTGTATATATATATATATATATATATATATATATATATATATATATATATATATATATATATATATCGAGTGTGTATATTGAGACAACATATCGGGTGACAGGATGATAATAACATTTCTAACAGAGGCTGAGACATTTATATTCCTGGTACATCATGACGACTGTGATGATAATTCTTTTATCATATTATAATACGAAGCTGATAGAGACATTTATACAGTTCTTTTTACATCAGAATAGCATAATGGTGGTGACAGACAGTTAACACTTGAAAGGTGTTACACAAAGTTCATTCACAGATGACAGATAAAACAGATTTACCTTTTAGTTGTAATGACGACGACGAAGAGAATGTTTATAAATATATGATGATCCTTTATCTATACCAGCTGGTGATGATGATGGTCAGGGATTCAAGCCTTTACGATTATATTGTCCTATCCCCTCCACCTCTCGCCTGCAAGAGAGTGTCAGCTCCCAGTCTGACCGACTCGCCTTTCTCTGAGTCTTTTTTTTTTTTTTTTACATTTTCACCCCAAACAAGGCAAATTGCCACTTTGGTGTAGGGGGCTACTATCAGGGGCAACAACTACTGGAGTACTATGTAGGGATTTGGGCAGCAAGATGTCGGTTCACGTTACACTTGAACTTCTGCACGTCAGCACTGTTGGGGAAGCAGGGACCTGGAATGGAATTCCAGAGTCTAGCGGTTCTGGGGAAGAAACTATTGGAGTAAAAAGATCTTTTACATCTAGGGATCTCTACAGTGTGGGGTGGGATTTAGCAGCCTGTCGGGTTTGTCGAGGGTGCTCACGTCGTGGGGGCACAAGTGATTGCAGTTCGTCAGAGCATTCACCACTAAAATACTTGTAGAAAAGGCAGAGGGATGCAACATTTCGTCGATGGGACAGAGGCTGAAGCTTAGATGCCAGTTCAGGGCCTATCAGGTTTGCGACTCTCTTTTGAATTTTGTCAAGGAGCGAGAGACTAGTAGCAGATGCACCAGCCCAGATGTGGCAGCAATACTCCATACATGGGCGAATGGTGGCCTTATAGAGGTACAGGATACTTTCGGGTGTTAGTAGTTTTCTAGCACGGTAGAGAGAGTCCACCTTTCTTGCAGCGGCCCTGGCAATGCCTTCAATGTAATTGTTCCAACTCATGTTTCCTGTGAACGTTAGGCCAAGGAGTTTGAAAGATGGACTCTCAGATAAAGAGTCGTTGGCCATTGCTATGGGTGGTAGAGAGGGTTTCTTGTAATTATTGAATGAAACTAGTTTAGTCTTGGCAGCATTGAACGCGACCAACCACTTTTTTCTCTGGATCTCTGGCTCTGCCTCTGATACGAACCCATATCAATATATCCCCCACTTTTTATGACGTCAAAGCATGCCTCACAATGTGATTCATTCACGTGGATTTCACCTATGTATGTCCAAACACGCCTTTAGCAAACAAAGAAATTCCTAAATGAATTGTTTCATTTATATCCTAATTATTTCATCATTATTTCTAACTGTATTGTTCACATCTAGCTTGGACATAAATAATATTTAGTTATTTCCAAGAACAATGACAATCGTTCTACATTGCTAGGATTTCGATATGTATTCTTTTTTAAACTTTTCTTAATGAGTTCGATTCTAAAATTTTACAAATATGAATTTCAAACTTATCTAGTTTGCCCTTTTACTTTCTGGGGTATGTCCCTTTTTACATAACAATATTTATTCCTTGGATTTAGTTTGATTGTTTTGTAGACGAAATTTGTTGCTTCTGTTTTTAAATTTGCAGAAGATGATTGAATTTTGCAAAGCAGAAAAAACAATAACATCAATGTTTGCTGCATTTTAGGTCAAAATGTCAGTATCTCCACATAGCCACATCTAGTAGCACCTAGAAAGAAATGGGTTAAAGGAAGTGAAAGAAAGAAATGAAAGAAATAAAAGTAGTGTCAAAATATAAAGAAAAGACTTGTACAAACTTATGAAAAAATGAAAAGAAGAAAGAAAGAAAGAAAGCGGTAAAGAATGAAAGAAAGAGGAGAAGAAAGAAAAAAAGGAAGTAAACGAAAAGTAAGGAGATTATGCAAATAGAAGTTGGTAAATGTCAGAATGGTGAAAAGATAAAAGGTTAATAAACTAGAAAAGAAGAGGAAAAGAAGGACAGAAGGAAATAAAGGAAGAAAGAAAGAGATGAAGAGAACATGAGCGACGCGTTTAATAGAATAAAATATGAAGAGCCAGACAGAAAGAGAAAGAAGAAAGAACGAAGTATACACAGGAACAAAGAACGTATTAAAATATAAATGTTAATAGAAAAAAAGTAACAGACACTAAATACAGCTAAAACATAATAAAAGAAACAAAAAAGAAACAAAAAAGAAACAAAATAAGAAACCGATAAAAAATAGAAAATGTATCGAAAGTGACTACAATTTGTTATGTAGGAAGAAATTCGAAATATTTTACTGCACGAAATTATTGTATCATCTATCATCAAATGTAATTGAGGATTTTTTTTCTTCGAAGTTTGTTTTTTTTTTACACGGTGGTCACCATTTATCAAGGCCCGGAAGCCACTCAGGGATAAGGGTTATTGCAAGTGCATTACGTTAGTGTCGAGATTTGATGAAGCGTTTACTTAAGGGGGCGGTTCATTAGGAATTTGTTAACGTTGGACTTGAAGACATCCAAGTTGTAGTCAAGTGGGAAGCAGGCAGACGGAACAGAGTTCTACAGGCGTGCAATGGATTTCACATTTCACCAGAGGAAAAATATTTTTTAGAAAAATAATGTTTATAATAAATATTATCTAATATACTGTTCAGAAAAAAACATTTTGTACAGTACGCTTGTGAAAATATTCGCAATGGATTTTTCCTTTTTCTGCTTTATAGATTACTTCATAATCATACATCTGAACATTTAGGAACTTTCCATTTGGTTCTGGATTATACCTTTGTTCATTGCCTTCAATCTTACGACTGATCCTAACTACACCATGGAATATCCTTTTTAATATTGACTTCTTTTAAGCTCTTCCTGCAAGCATTTTAGTTTTGCAATATATCTTATGCTAAATAGCAAAATTTATGACTGCTTATAAACATTCTTTTGCGAAGAAAAAACGTTCCTCTAATGAGATGACCTATTTATTGGAAATTCATGAATTAAGGAAAAAATTAAAATGTTTGCATTCCTTGTAAAATAATAAATGATATATATATATATATATATATATATATATATATATATATATATATATATATCTAGAGAGAGAGAGACAGACAGAGAGATAGAAAGATAGAGAGATAGATAAATGAAAATTTGGAATCTAATTCCGTAAAATAAAGAAATTGCGACAAATTTATTATTATATATATATATATATATATATATATATATATATATATATATATATATAGAGAGAGAGAGAGAGAGATAGATAGATAGATAGATAGATAGATAGATAGATAGATAGATAGATAGATAGATAGATAGATGAAAATTTGGAATCTAATTCAGTAAATTAAAGAAATTGCGACAAATTTATTATTTTACAAGAAAAACATGGTCTGAAGTTCGATCCCTAGAAACTGTCGAGCCACGCTGATGAGAGGTAGTTACCTCGAAACACGCGTGTGCGTAGAGTACTGTTTTAAAAATAATAAATAAATAAAAAAAATTGTTATATACGTCTAAACAAATTATGGACGACTTTCTAAGAAAATAAAAAAATGAGCTTCGAGGCGAAGTCACTATTAACCGTATTTATCGTTTGAAAAAAAAAAAAACAACATATATATATATATATATATATATATATATATATATATATATATATATATATATATATAAATATATATATAACATGAATATAATAACATGTTTTATAACATGAGTAGTTTAGCCAAATTAATCAAGAGTAGGAAACTAGATCTAATATCTGTAATATGTTTTTGTTCTTGGTGATGGTGTTTGACCAATACTGCTAGGAAGCTATGGTTTTATATACGGTTTAGTTTTTAAATCTCCGAAACAGTGATTCATGGTAAATAACTGATGATCCCAAAAATTAACATTAGGACGATAGTGGATTTGAGAGAGCAAGTTGACGCATTGATTGCGGATGATTAAATGGCTTACTGACTAAATATTTTTCTAATGAATGATAAAAAATATAAAAATTAAATGAGTTTTTTTTTTATATGTCAGAGCTACTGCTCCTTGGGAGATTCGAACCAGTCACAAAACCAGCTTTGATAATGTAGTCAAGCATCTTACCTCCAGACCACTGGCGATTAAATGTGAATTAAAGGTATTTAATGATTTTAAATGCCGAGGTGGCAGGCATATACATAGTAAACAGTTAAGGGCCTGAAGTAGGAATGAGGCATTTCCGCTAAAAGTTGACCGCTTTTTCTTAATTCCCAAAAGTCACAGTTTTCAACGCAACTATGGGATTCCCCTCGGCAATATTCAAATAAAGATAGGGAAAATTATATCAAGAGAGCATCCAGACCACTTCAGTTAAGTTTTTCCCCCTAGAAAAAGGAAAGGCTAGGTAGCATCGTCACTGATGGGAGACTTAATGTGTACTAACTCAACTGTAACGAAAACGGACTCCAAACACTTCTCCAACGACTGTAGTTCAAAAACGCAAAGAGACCATGAAAAAAAGCAATTCTATTTTGAAACGGACGGTTGAGCTGAGTGCCTTATCCAATCGCCAAAGAGACGAAGAGACAGAGACGGGATCTTTCCAGGCTTGGTTTCCTTGGCAATGGGATGACATTGAACCGAACGGACAATGTGGATCAGACATTGTCTGGAGAGAGAGAGCGATGGCGCCTCTGCTTGACCCGACACAAAATAAACCAACGAACCCCCTTTACTTCATTTGTCTCCTGCCGTTCTATCCCCTGGGGGCCTCGTCCCGTCAAAATTATCAACTTAATTTACGTATTTTACTTCGTGGCTTCTGCCTGACCTATAGTCTGTTCTTTGTTTTGTCGTAATAAGGAACCCGAGAACCCCCTCGCTCTCTCTCTCTCTCTCTCTCTCTCTCTCTCTCTCTCTCTCTCTCTCTCTCTCTCTCTCTCTCTTGTACTCATACAGAGATTTTGTTTGGGGTTTTTTTCTCTTTCAAGTGAAATGGCATTGGTAAGCAAGCGATTCTTTAAGATGATTGAACATTTTATAAGGGCTTTTTTATTTACCTCATTTCCAGGTAAGACGCAGGGGCGAGTGCGGGTTTAATAAAAAATGTTTCTGTGAAGCGAACTGGATTCGAGCTTAGTTTTCAGTCCGTGCATTTAAGGGGGTTAGCTAATCCTCAAAACTCCTGGTCTGAAGATCCATAAAGGCCGAAAAAACTATTTGTAGGCCTGTCAGAAATTTTTCACAATTCATCTAAAAACATTAGATCCTTTAAAAAGTAATCCCGTATACTGCGTTTAAGACGTATCAGAATTTTTGTAGGAATTTTTGACACTCCTAACACGAAATTGCGAATAAAATATAAAACAAACTCGTAATTTCTCTTTTAAAAGTAGGTTGTTTATTTTCTTTATGGATTATACTTCCAAAATAAACTATTAAAGTTGTTTTAAATGTAATAGAAATATTTTTTTAAACAGTAATGAAATTAATTGAATTTTACGAGCTCAGTATTTTTCAATTTTTAAAATTTTCTATTTATTCTATTTTTACGATATTTTCAGGGTCAATGTGAAATTTTAAGCTCTTTCCACTAAACCGAATATAATATTTTAGACAAACGTTTTTTTTTTTAATTCACGCGTCCCCCCCCATTTTGAAATGTCTATTAAAAAGTAAATAATTAATTTACTCACCAAAGTGTTATATATCACAAATTGAAGAGAAAAGGTCAATAAATAATATATTCAAATTTAAAGCAAAAAAAGTAGTGTTTTTTAGAAATTTACCTGTAAATTCTGAAGTTTAAAACCTTTTTTTAAAAAGAATACGTTGTTTGTTTTCTTGTTTTTTTTTAATGAAACCTTGGTCCTTGCTCCTTTAATTAGAAAACAGAATTAGGGCTTCAGTTACATTTTTCGAGTAGTTATAAGATTGGAAATACAGGGGTGGAATTATTCAATATTTTTCACGAAATTTCTGACACACCTAGACGTGCACTTATATTGAAAGATTTATATATTCAATAAATTAGAAGAAAAAATATTCTTAATATTTTTTTTATTTTACGGCATATAAATCCGTTTTAGTTATTTACCGTAAAAGCAAACCACTCATAACATTTTAACTTCAAAGATTTATTCGACAACAAAAACTAATAGTTAATTACAAAACTATTATGCAAATACCAGAAAGTTTAATAGGATGTCCTGCTGGCTTGACAGACCGTGAGCAGGCTCGACGTGTTTACTCGATTAAAAGCGCTCATAAAGGCATGTCAATTCACGTTGGTCCCTAGTGTGCCACGTCATTAACAAGGCTGTTGAGAAAGCTCTGCGTGTCGGGTCCTATCACTCCATCCGTATCCCTGGCGATTTGTTAGAACACAAATCTCTCATGAAAAAAAAACTGCGTGTTTTGATTTTTTTTTTTTTTGCGGTGCTTTACTCACTTATTAAGATTGATAAACTGACCGCAGTTTGCTATTTTATCTATAGCTATAAGGAAATTCTAACCCTGCTTCAATACATTCGCGCAAAATCAAACGCAATAAACCGATAAGGATTAAAGTTGGCATAGCAGATCCCGTAGTCTGAAAATGTATCCATTATATCAATCAAGGTTCTCAAGTTTCTTCATAGCACAGATAACTTTAAAGAATAACGCACAGCACATATATTTTTAAATACGCATGCACAACTTTTAATCAAAAGTGCTATACAACCCACGTGAGTTCTTGATGTTCCCGATAGTGTTTCATATTTATTTTTTAAAGCAACCGTGCGATTGAAAACACCCAGGATCAGCCTCTAATAAGAAGAAGTATGAGTTGTTTTATATGGTGAACAAACTTAATGCACACACTATTTTCCAGATTCATTGAATAAATTTAAAAGTGATGGCATTTGGAATAAGCTGTAGGCATATGGATAATTGGTTCGTTTAATCATATGACAGTGTAACAATTGTGATTTATAGTTGCAAACCTCACTTTAGTAACGAAACATGGAATGCAGAATACTGATGGATCAGGATCTTTAAGACTCCTTGTATCACCATAAAAAATCATAAAAGCAACACTTAAAGAGGTAAAATATTCATGGCTAATATGAATATGATATATGCTTTGAATATCTTCCTGTTTCCCTCTCTCGCGCAAAAATATATGGGTCCATTTGTATATATATAACTATTAAATATGTAATATTCACATACAGACGTTTGTTTTGTTTGTAGTAACTCCTTAATGTGGTTATGCTAACGATCTGCCGACCTAAGACTTTAAACTTTAGGAATAATAGTATAACATCTATATCCGTGCGCCTAACCGACAAGCTGCGTAAATGATATTTTTAAGTACTGCATTTATGATTATACAAACCAATTAGTCATACGTCCACAGCTTACTTAGTACTATTCAATTTACTCAAGAGAAGAAAACTCTACAAAGCGTAACAATCAATTATGCCCTTCATGGAGGCCGATAATTATGAGTTATCTATATATCTATAAAAGTGAAATTGTCTGTGTCTGTGTATGCTTGTGTGTGTACATTTCCCTACCAAAGTACTCTGTCAATTTTTCAGCCAGAAATTTGGCTGTCAAGGAATCTAAGTTCAATGATTTGACCTTTGAAAACTCTACCAAAATCTTCCGCCAATTTTGGGTCTAAACACTTGAAATTTTAGATGTAGGTTACTTGGACATGGATCAATTTTTTTAAATTTGATTTGAGCCCAAAACAATCAATGTAAAGTGGTTAAAATTAGAGTCAAAGTTTAAAAATTAATCGACCTTTGCGGTCTCTACCAAATTACTCAAGGAGTCTAAGTTCAACGATTTGACTTTTAAAAACTCTACCAAACTCCTTCGCCAATTTTGGGTCCAAACATGTGAAATTTTACATAAAGTGTATTCAAATATGAGGCAAGCTTTTTAATCGGTATTTAGCCGAACATTGGCTGCCAAGGAGTCAAAGTTCAAAAGATTTGATCTTTGCGGTCTCTAGCAAACTATTCAGCCAATTTTGGGTCTAAACATTTGAAATTTTACACAAAGGCGATTTATACACGCAGTAAGAATTTTAATCAGTTTTGGGGGCGAAATTTTGGCTGCCAAGGGTTTCAAAGCTGAAAGAGTTGACCCTTGCAGCTTCTACCAAACTCCTCCTCCAATTGTGGGTCTAAACACTTGAAATTTTAGATAGAGGTTAGCTGGACATGAGTCTAACCTTTTAATATATATATATATATATATATATATATATATATATATATATATATATGAGCATATAAAGTAATGAACAGTACATAAGGCCCAAGCAAAACTGAGCTGAATTGCTAATAATTAAATAAAATTATAGAAATCAACTGCTTAGAAGAATGGTGCAAATGACATTCAAAACATGACGGTTAAAAAAATCAGACTCCAGCAGTATTTTTATTTTTTGAATAAATATTTATTTATTTAAAATTTCTAATTTAAGGATTATCCAAAAACTTTTATCGAGGCGGTTTAAACAATATCTTTTTTGTACTAACCATTTTGGGCGCAGTCTCCAGTTATTAAAAATTTGAATATTTAAAAAAGAAAAATACTGCAGGAGTCTGATTTTTTAATTGTCATATTTGGAATGTCGTGATTAAATGTTTTAGATCAAGAAGTAGATGCCTGATTCGCCTTTTAGATACACATAACTGTATATATATACAAAATTATAAATACTTAGAAGCAATCCCGGGAAGACAAAGCTGTAGCGAAATACAAATAGCAGCCATAAAGGGAACAGCATCTGTTCTGAAAAGAGCCCTCGGATATAAATTTAAATCATAACAGAATCAAGTGTTAGCTCCAGGAGGGATAAACCCCTTGATCTCTTAAAACTGACCGAAGTAAAATTTAAAAAAAGGGAATTATATATATTATGAACACTTAAATTAAATGAATATACTTTCTATTGATATAAAAAAAAAACGAATCTAATTTTAATTACAATTAGCAGAAATTGTTGGCCTTAATATCTGGTTCAAATACCTCCCACAGTATTTTGGAAATTTTGATGATTTAAAATTACCCCCAAGATGGAGGCTTTTTTGTTCTCTCTCTCTCTCTCTCTCTCTCTCTCTCTCTCTCTCTCTCTCTCTCTCTCTCTCTCTCTTTCTCTCTCTAATGATATGCTCCAGTGAAAGTTTTTTTTTTTTTTTCAATTTGTTTGTATGTCATGGAAACCAATATGTCGATCGTTATCACATTCAAATGAATTTTAATATAGGTTAAATATTTTACAGAATCTAAAGATATTGAAATTTTCGCTTGATTAAATCATTTATCTGTAGAGCACTACAGCAAGTGAAATATATTAGTAAATAACGTGACGAGATTCGTTTTTAAATAGATTTTCTTCATTTCATAGAACAAAATAAAACAGTTACAATCTCAGGGAAGAATATATTTAGAAATCTTTAAGCATTAAATTATATTTATTAGTGTTTCCGATGTACAATTCTTTAAAGTGATATTCTGTTTGACAGTTGTCCGACAAGTAATTTTCTTCTTTACGCACAAACACGATTGCGCTGATAAATATTTTATTACTTGACCTTATATTACAAACTTATTTTTTAAACATTTTCTTTCGAAACAAAACTTATAACTATGACTAAACTTGAATATATATATATATATATATATATATATATATATATATATATATACACTCTGATGGGTGTTTGGAGGTGTGTGTTAAGCAAAGAAAAAAAAGTGGTAGTAGTGAAGGAGGAAAAGAACGGAAAAAAACCCGACGTCTTTGCTGTTACGACCACCACCAAATCGGAACTGATATACGTTTAAATCAAGACTAGACAATCGAAAAGAGGGGATGACTTTCGAAAATATCGGTGAAAAAACCGACCCCTCGCTGTAGAAAAGTGCCCAGTTGAGGGTGAAGAAATTAATATTTTTCGCCAATGTTTTGGGCAGTTGTCATCTGAAGGGTCGAGCTTTAAAATGATACTGATCTTGTGAAAATCCGTCGCCTCTGTCGAAAGTTTTAGACAGACATGCAAACATACATAAATACATACATACATATTGGTAGCTCAAATTTTCGCCCCAAACCGATTACAAAGTTTGCCCTATCTCTGAATACCCTTTATGTAAAATTTAAAATGTTTAGACCAGAAATTGTCTGAGTAATTTAGTAAAGACAGCAGAGGTATTTTTTTAAAACTTTGACCCCTATTATGACCTCTTAGCCTTTATTGTTTTGGTCTTAAATCAAGTTATTAAGTTAGGTCCATGTCCAAGGAATCTATATCTAAAATTTCAAGAGTTTATACCCAAAATTGGCGGAGGAGTTTGGTAGAGTTCTCAAAGGTCAAATCGTTGAACAGCCAAATTTCTGGCCGAAAACGGATTACAAAGATTTTCCCAAATCTCCATATGCTGCTTCTTCGCTGATATTTTCGAAAGTCATCCTCTTCTTTTTGATTATCTAGCCTTAATTTAAATCTACGTCACTTCAGGTCTGGCGGTGGTCGTAACAGCAAAGACGTAACGTTTTTTTTCACGGTCTTTTCCTTCTTTCGCAGTACGGGTTCGAGCCTGCCTTCCTACTACCACTTTTTTTTTTTTTTTGCTCAACACACACCTTCAAACACCCGGGCAACGCCGGGCTGAAATGCTAGTATATATATTAGGCAAGTGTGTGTATATATATATATATATATATATATATATATATATATATATATATATATATATATATATATACACACAAGGAAGAGAGTTAACGGTAGCAAAGAGATATGACAAACACATATGATCGGTCGAAGATGATGGATATCGTATTTTATTATGGCCAAAAGCAAATGTAAAATGAATGGTATTAGATATCGTGTATCGGGATCAGCCGGAGCGAAAACGAGTTTTTCGCTGTGTGGAAATTATTACGTCCCTTCCTCATGAGGATAACGTGACTCTGGTTGATCCTAGTCTTATAGACGAAGTTTGATACTGGAACTGACAGCCAGACGTCAGTAGGCACTAGTATGAGTATCTTGGCGTCAGTGGGCACTGGAAGAGGTCGTTACACGTTAGCGATCACTGGAACAGGTTGCTCGACATTAACGGGCACTGGAACTGATAGCTGGATATCGGTGGGCACAGCAACAGATAGTTGGACGTCAGTGGGTGCTGGAACAGATAGCTGGACGTCAGTGGACTTTGAAACTTGTATGCGGAAATCAAGGTCTACCATAACTGATGACTGGAAGTGCTGTTGCTACAGGAGCCATGCATGCTACGGTCGACTGGCTTAGTAAACAAATCAATGACTAAAATTAATTTCACGCCATATTAATTTCAGTCAAAATATATTAATATATTTTGTGACTACTAAGCTTTACTTGCCAATTCAGTACTTTCTAATTCTGAATATACAGACACAATATGACATTATATTATATATTTTTTCTACATAGGCATCACCCCTTATCAAGGTCAAAGGGGCACTCCAGGATAAGGGTTAAAGCGTGTACAGTAGAAATTGGACAATATAGTACCCGTTAGTAATGGAGATTCGGTAAATTTGTTAACTTATATAGAACGGCTCATCAAAAACTTGTTGGCGTTAGACTTGAAAACAACCATATTGTAGTCAACTCGAAAGCAGAAAAACGGAAGACAATTCCATAGGCGTGCAGTTCTAAGAAAGAAGCTTTGCTCATTGAATCTACGTTTAGGTTTAGGCACAGATAAAGAGTGAGGGAAGCTAGTGATAGTGTTTTCTGCTAGACAGGTGTTTTTTGTGAAAGTTTGGCGAGGGGGGACCATAGAATGGAGCTCAGCCGAGCACCTGTCATGAAAATAACGATAAAGCAGAGACAAACTCGCAACATCTCTCCTGTGAAATAGAGGTTGCAGAGAATAGAAAAGGACATCCCCCACAAGGCTAAGAAGTCTATTTTTAACTCTATCAAGGCAGGATAAGTCTTTTGTAGCAGCTCCTGTCCAGATGTGGCAACAGTACTTCATCCTTGGACGTACCTGGCTCTTATATAGATAGAGATTTGCATCAGCAGTGAGATATCTACTGGATCGATAGAAGGATCCCATCATTTTTCCAGCGGCCTTGGCAACAGATTTGATGTATGTGTTCCATTTCAGATCAGGAGTAAAGGTCAAGTCCAGAAACTTGTCAAAACATGAGGCCTCCCCAAGACGAGAGCCATTCATTTCAATTGATGCCATATGGGGATCAGAGCTTTAATGATGTAAAGATAAAAGCTTGGTTTTAGATGCATTAAAAGTAACAAGCCACCTCTTTCCCCATCGTACCACTTGCTCAAGATCAGAGGAGAGAGAATCGGAGAGAACTTGGTCGTTTAAGGTCTTAGATGTGCTACCATAGATAGTAGTGCCATCAGAATAAATGTCTACGAATGATGTAAGGATGTGATTTGGAAGATCATTAATGTAGATCAGGAAGAGAGTTGGGCCCAGGGTGGATCCCTGAAGGACTCCAGCATTAATACTGTGATTTTCTTATTTCTGCCCATCAACCACTACTCTAAGTCACCTATCAGAGAGAAATGATTTAATAATCGAGAAGACATTTCCAGCTATATCATAGCTGGAGATCTTGTGAAGTAAACCTTTATGCCATACTCTATCAAAGGCTTTTGATATGTCAAGAGCAATTGCCCTAAAATGTAGCCTCCGTCGAGAGATTCGCTAATCCTATGAGATATAACTGTAAGCACATCTGTTGTAGATCTATTTGCGTATGCATTATACATAAAATAATCTCTTTCTTGTTCTCTTTCTCCCCCCCCCATCTCTCTCTCTCTCTCTCTCTATATATATATATATATATATATATATACATATATACAGAGAGAGAGATAAGATTATATATAGATTCTCTCTCGCTCTCTCTCTCTCTCTCTCTCTCTCTCTCTCTATATATATATATATATATATATATATATATAGAGAGAGAGAGAGAGAGAGAGAGCGAGAGAGGTTATATATATATGCAGAGAGAGAAAGAGAGAGGGATATATATGTGTGTGTGTGTGTGTGTGTGTGTGTGTGTGTGTGTGTGTGTGTGTGTGTGTGTACTAGCTGGCTGTCCGGCGTCGCTCCAGGAAACTTTTTTTTTTACTCTATACATGACATCACACAGGAATCATATGCTATGAATCATGTAAGACGTAATGTATGGCGTCAGCTTCTATGTATAACATCATCTGTTATGACGTCATGCATGACGCTATAGCAATGACGTCATTGCGAATAAACGAACCGACAGGAATGCGGATTTATTTTAACACACACACACACACACACAGATATATATATATATATATATATATATATATATATATATATTATTCGTCACAGTAACGGTATCTACCAAACAGCTCTGTTAACTTTTAGCCTTCAGATTTGAAACTTGATATATAGGAGATTTTAACTTATGGAACAAATTCGCTTTGGTTTTTAACAGTGGCTTTTTAGGAACCAAAATTGTAAAAAAAAAAATGAAACTTCGTTGATTGAGTGTTTATGCATGCGCAAATATAAATTTATAGCTTTTACAGCGTTATTTTTTAGAACATAATGATAATGAATGATAATGCCAGGCTATATTTTTTGGTTTCGATCGTAGCTAATGTTATATTTTGAAATTACTACCATAAAGTGAGTAAAATATTATAACCAATAAGGTATTGCCTGTATAAGGATAAATACGAATTCTGTATGAATTAAAATATATTTAATCGAATTCTAGGACAGAGAAACGCCAGATGGCGGTACGATATAATAACCAATAGATAATTGACTCTAAAAGAATACATATGAAATCAGCATGAATTAAATTATCATATTTAAGCGTATTTTACAATCAGGCAACGCGACAAGGCGACATGCTTGTATATATACATATATACATATATATATATATATATAGTAAGTTATAAAATATATATGGCGATTAAGCTACACTGAATATTTCGCGGAATATTCGGTGTAGCTTAATCGCCATATATATTTTATAACTTACTAACTAGCTCTACCTACGTATTGAGCACTTTTGAAGTAAATACTTAAAGTTTTACGCATAAATTTATACTTTCGTATACTAATTTTATGTGAGTAAATTAAGTAGTTATATATATATATATATATATATATATATATATATATATATATATATATATATATATATATATGCATGAAATGGTATACACAGATGCATACACACATAATTGTTCAGAGATGTGGCAGGGGAAATTGCTAGTATTTAGTGGGGTACTTGTAGAGGGACTTAAGGATTACATTAAGAACCTTTGAATATCACACATAATACGTGCATATGCTTGTGTGTGTGTGTGTGTGTGTGTGTGTGTGTGTGTGTGTGATAGAGAGATAGATAGAGAGAGAGAGAGAGAGAGAGAGAGAGAGAGAGAGTGAACGAACTAACTGTTATAAGACTCCTCGTTTCAGGAGATAATAAAGATAAAAGACCCTTTAATCTTTTTCAGGATATTTTCACGCGCTCTCACGAGTACTATTTTCTTTTCAATGTTATAAATGGTTTAATATCTTTTTTTCATAGAACCTTCAGTCACTTTACATTGATTTTGAAAGACTTACGGGGAATTATGAGGGCAATATCCGCAATTATTGCTAATAATTATATTAATATATGTTGTCGAAAGCCAGTTTGATTAAATTAATATGAAGGCATAAAAAATATCCACTGAAATTATAAAATTATATATATATATATATATATATATATATATATAACTATTTCATTTATTCACATAAATTTACTATACGAAAGTATAGATTTATGCGTAAACTTTAAGTATTTACTTCAAAAGTGCTCAATACGTAGGTAGAGCTAGTTAGTAATTTATAAAATATATATGGCGATTAAGCTACACTGAATATTCTGCGTTTCATCCAACTATAGGATTCGTCAGGCTTATGCGCATAAGCCTGACGAATCCTATAGTTGGATGAAACGCAGAATATTCAGTGTAGCTTAATCGCCATATATATTTTATAAATTACTATATATATATATATATATATATATATATATATATATATATATATATATATATATATATATATATATAGCCATGATCAAAATGATGGAGTACCAATGAAAAATCGAACTTATGATTCAAACTTATATATATTTCAAGTTTAAGAATAGTGGAGTAAACATTAATAAATCTATTTCAACAACAATCAATATTTGGCATGTCCTCCTTTTCATTTATAACAGCTTTTGTTCGTTTTTGCATCTTATTGGCTAAATTGTTTTAGGTAATATGTTCTATTTTCTGCCATTCTTCATGGAGTTTGGTTGGTTGGTTTGTTGTTTTGTTTTACGGCATATCAACCCTTTTCAGGTTATTTAATGCCGAATCTGATGATTTTGAAGAACGACTTTTTAATATAGTATATTTGTTTTTTAAGTCGTATTCTATTTAACCCATGGTTGGGACCCTAACAGGTGCTACTACTCCGGGTCAGAGTGGACCTGGGAGCAATGGCAATTAAAGGGTGGCTCCACACTCCCTAAGGCCTGCAAGCTGGGGCCTCACCATCGGATATAGTTTAAGGTCATATCCAGCACCCATGAAGTTTGGCTTCTAATTCGTTTTTTGATGAACATTTGTGTATTCTAACTTTTCCCCCTAAATGGGACCACAAAGTTTCAATGAGATTCTGGTCTGGGGATTGAGAGGGCCACTTCATCACTGTAATCCCTTTTTTTCTCAAACTAACCCATTGAAACCTTATGCGTATGGGATGAGGCATTGTCTTGTTAGAAGATTACATCACTTGTAATGTTATTATTAAATATTTTAGTCAAAAAGGTTTGGTAAACCTGGTCTAGCATGTTAGTATAAATTGTGGTGTTCATTCCGTTCACACATGTGGACAACATTCCAGGGCCTGCAAAAGCCATTTAGCTCCAAACCATTATGCTTTTTCTTCCGAATTTGATATCTGGAACCATGCAATCAGAATGAAATGCCTCTCCTTCCCTACGGCGAACATGAACCGCTCCAGGAGTACCAAAAACCTGATGAAAAAATGAAAATTTGCTACAATTTTTGAATAGATGTTATGGATGTGTATTCGCAATAAAATTTCAATTGTTTCTTTCAAAGTTTAAGAAATAGAAACCGTTAACTTACCTCCAAGTTATCTTCGACGAACCAAACAATTGTAGCCTAATCATCACGTGTCCAATTTTCAGCTTTTTTTTTTTTTTGCAAATTCCAGTCTTTATTTATTTATTTTTTGTTTTGTTTTGTTTTTTGGTCTGAGACAAGTATTAGCTCTTTGCATCTTTTTAATTTTAATAAACTTCTCACTGTTCGATGTGATATTTTTTGTTTCCATCCTTATTAAGTTCATCAGCAAGCTCTTAAGAACTTTTCTTTCTATATGCAAGGGATGCTCTTTTCAAAAAATCTGTCTTTCCTGGTGGGTGTAGCCTTGTACGGCTTGTCCTTTTCTTTCTTTCTTTTTTTTAAAGATTTTGTTGCCTTGTACCTATTAATTGTTGTTTTAACTCTCTTCCTACAACTCTCTTCCTACAATATTCCATCTTCCTGGCAATTCTTACCTGAGAATATCCTTCACCAGATAAAGGAATGATTTGCGCCTTTTTAATCTCTGAAAGCTTCTTACTTGGAGGCATTTTCAATTAAATATACTATTATAGCACTGACATCAATCAAATATTACCTGAAAAGCAACAACTTTTAGTATGACAATGAATCATTTTGAATATTGGAATGAATTTAGTATGAAATTCAGCTAAAACTCTTGCAAAAGGTTTTAATGCAAATAAATACAACAATCTACTGTTAAATATGTTTAAATAGCTCTCAGCTGTTTACTTTAAATTTTTAAATGCGTAGGTTTCAACTATTATCTAAGTTTATATTAATATACGATATATATATATATATATATATATATATATATATATATATAACCGATAATATATATATTACAAAAAAAAATTAACTCGTGTTGAAATTACATCCCTTCTTATATATGACGCCTGTCGCTGAAAGCATCTTAGTTGACCCCTTTGTTTGCAAGTTGAGCATATGAGATGATAAGTTAAATTATTTTGACTGAAAAGTGGCGTCTGAAACGGTCAGCAATAACCAAATCTCTTCTTAAAAAGAGAAAGATCAAGCCTATGAGAGTGAGCCTCCTCAAACCACTCTGAATCATTCCTAAGTTCAAAAGAAAAAACGCCTAACACAAATGGATCAGCTTATGCTCGACTGATCTCAAAGACATATTCTCAACTTTGTAAAAAATCACAACCAGAGATAATGTCAGATTAACATCAGGATGACTGGTTAGTTCAACCTTTTGATATACAAACTTTGTTGCAGATGCTAGCTGAATACGAAGAGTTAATATTTTGGAACAAGTCAGACCAACACTTAAATGGAACACTCTACAACAAATACATAAATCTTCGGTACTTCTGCAGATTATGGACAGCGCTAAAATCGACGTTTCATTAGCATGTCTCAGCAGATTCCATAATATTTGGTGGCGCGAAGGAATGATAACAGGGCTGCTCAAGCATTTTTATCCTTAATGCTCCACATTTTATGCGCTAGCTTTTAATTCACACAATGATGATTGCAACGTCTTGTCAGACGAGTGCCACTCCCACAGACATTTAATATCCATGAGCCCAAATGTCTGAGGGAGTATCTATACAAATATGATGTTACAGAGTCTTAGCTTTGTACGACAGCTAAGTCTCTCTTATGTCAGGTCATGTCATATGCTACTGGTACCATGTAACCCAGTACTACCTGCCTCATGGTCGGGTCACCGGCGACTAAACTGGTTCCCCCACCAGACTTGTTTGGTGAGGAGGGCGGCTAGTCTCCCTGAAGGATTAAAATCAAGACCTTCCAAAGGGCGAATGAACTCTTTTTCTGGGTCAACGGCCAACTAGCACCGTGTATATTTGTGTGTGTGTATATGTGTATTGGGGTAGAGAGGGCTCCTGTAAGCCGTGGTGAAGGCAACCTTTCTAGGAGAAGCAAATCTCTGATTTAAAAAACAATAAAGCGGAAGACCATTACCCGCATTAAGCTGGTCTGCAGTTTAATTTGTTGCTGGCTATCTTGCTCTTGCTTGTTGCTGGATCTCAACATTTTGAATTCACACAATACTGACTTTATATCATACCTTCTCGCAGTAGAGGGAGAGGTAAATATCAGGCAGTCAAGTTAGGTAATCACTCTATTGTAAACAGGTAAGTCCGATACGAGGCGTGGCTAAAAAGAGAAAAGGATATTCCTCTTTTGCCAGTGAGCCCGTTTTCATTCGTATCTTCGGAGAAAGGCCGACAGAAAGCTTACGTAAAACAATAAAACACCAAAGAGCATGACGCCATTGAGCATAGAATATTGTTCGTTTCTTTTTTTCATTACTATTGTTATGCATATATTATACAATTGCATCTTCCTGGGCAGAGAGGAAGGCGACTGCGATTATCACAATGCGAGAATAATGCAAACAACTATGTTATTATTGCTGTAGCCGTTGTTGCTGTTGTTATAGTCGTTCTTTTTCTTATTGCTGTCGTTGGTGTTGTTGTTGTTGTTGGTGGTGGTGGTGATCGTCGTCGTCGTGTTGCTGCTGCGACTGCTCTTGCTATTTTTGTTGGTACAGTGGAAAAACTACTGCAAGGGATTCACAGGGAGGTGATGGTGGTCTAGTAGTCATGGACATGTCCCAAGTTCGAATCTAGTTCGTTCCACAAAAAATCACTTACACTTTGGATGTTGGAAACCTTCACGTGGTCGCTCCTGTAATCCGCGATGGTTTTCTAGAAAGAATTCTGATTGGAAAAATATCAGGGAAACCAATGTCAACAATAAAATCTTGGGATTCATACGATATGATGATAGGACTTCAAATTTTCGTACTTCAGGATTGTAAGGCTTGCATGAAATCCTCTTCGTTTGATCGCAACTATTTGTTAAACTTAAGCCTTTTAAGTTTTACCCTCTACGTCGAGAGTAGTAAGGCTCGGGAGTTGCATTCCAAGAGGTTTGGCCCATAACTGTCAATTGAATGCCAAAGAAGAAATATTGTCATTTTCATGCTATTTATTTGCAATTTCACGCATCTTTGCTTGTCATATGCACACGCAGCGGCAACCAGATGACGGCGAATCCTTATGGTGTAATAATACGAGTAAACATAGAGCACAATATATGTTTATGACAACTGCATCTGGCACTAGGCAACGTTTATACAAAACAATTACCCCTTTCCCGAACAAAAAGTTTTTTTTCTCCACTGACCTACACCTATACGTATATGTTAATGTATACACATATCTAATCGTATACTGATTTCAGTATATAACGTCCCTCACTATCTCTATGTATCTATCTATCCAGCGCATCCGTAGCCGAGATTGAACTCACTACACGTTTTAGTGTAATTCAAATCTTATCGATAGCTGAATACTTGATGCTTCGCAAGGATATTTTTATCGTGATGCCATCACTAGACAGGGTGCCTATCATGGCTTAAGAGAGTCCCATCTACCCTCGAGAGAAGGATAGACCGCGCCAATTTCTCTACTTGGTATTTTACCTCGGGGTACATACAGCGCCTCGCCTTCCCAAATGGTCACCCATCTGGCACTGGCCATGCTCAACATTGCTTAACTTCGGTGATCTGGCGAGAACCGCTGTGTCAACGTTTATGTGCCGTATATCCTTATGTTTAACTCTATGTATGATAATCTCTATATGTAATAAAATGGAAGCAATTATTTCGCTCCTGAAAAAAACGAGTTATAGTTTTACAGACACAGACATCACATACAAATTAAATATGGTCAGACTACTAGTCAATATCAGTTGTCGGTTTCGCGCGACTTATCATTCTCTTTTATCTGTTATAAACCCATCTTATATAAATTCTTTGGAGTATCACATTTAAAATTTTACGGTGGTAGTACAATTCTCACCCGTTATGTTTTCTTCTCACCATCTCAACGTAACCGGGAAATCCTCTATATTAAAAACAACTTTGAACAATACATCGTCCGTGTTTAGTTTTTGTCACCATAAATTTCACGTTAGTTCTTTCTTCAACACGGCTTGAAATAATGAACTCTCCCTCGCCGAGTACACTTCTTGGAATTAACGAATAACAGATTACGCGATTCTCAAACAGTTATAAACTAGTTTCAAGCACATCACCAGATTGCATTGTATAGCAACAGAAATTCGCCAGTAATCACCAGTGTTGACAATCAAAGCCACTGGTTTCTGCTAACTGTTACTGTCAGATAATGCCTGACAATGGAAGCCAGAGAATTTCATTTAAGTCACGGCCGCTAGTGCCTGCAATTCTCCAGGGTCGGCAATGACTTTCAGTAACAATCGTTGTTTAATTTGTTTTCGGGGAGAGCATATTTTACAGAATCTGTTCTGGCTTTGTGTCATACTTCCTCTGGGCAGTGCCTGTAAATGGGTCCTTCTAGTTGTTAATATTCTCATGGTGATTATAATTAGATTTTTATTTATTATTTATTTTTTGATTGTTTCATTATTTATTTATTTTATTTTATTTCTTTTTTTTATTCATTCATCTAATTTATAAAACTCACTATGTGTGTCTCCGTATTTTCAAACTCTATCTCTTCCGGAATTAAAAGACGCAGAGCAGCGCTAGGGTCCTCAAATGATTAGATTTTTTATGAACTGCCCTTTTATTGGTCTTTAGCTGATTAAAATAGTTTTAAGGGGTAAAAATGGGGTCCACATTAAAACAATCTTTATGCATGTTGTACATTTATTTTAGTTTATTTTTAATCAGTTCATATACGTGTCGCGTTAGGACAGTGGTAACGTCATCAGCTTTGAATGATACAGTTTTGCTTTCGGTTTCGATTCTATCTGATCTTTTCTGTTTACTTTTGAAATAATGATTCTATAATACATACATACGAAATCTGGACAAATTTAAATATCATATTTCAGCGTATTTTACGACGAGGCAAAGCCGCCTCCTGGTTAGTATTATTGTATTTATTTACAATTACCTTATTATTATTATTATTATTATTATTATTATTATTTTAAATAATACATCTATTCATTATAATGTTAATTTTTATTTTCCGTTAATACGTTATTTTCAGTTTTTAATCTATTTATCAATACTTAGTGTAATATATATATATATATATATATATATATATATATATATAAGTGAAATTTTATCTGTGTGTCTTCGTGTCTGTGTGTGTACATTTCACCACTAAACACTTTGTCAATTTTCAGTCTACAGACTCAAGATATTTGGGATAATCTTTTTCATCGATCTTCGGCCAGAAATTTAGTTGTCAATTAGTCAAAGTTCAAGGATTTGACCTTTGAAAACTCTTCCAAACTCTTCAACCAATTTTGGGTCTAAACACTTGAAATTTTAGATGTAGGTTACTTGGACACTAATCAAACTTTATAATTTCATTTGAGTCTACAACAATAAATGTTAAGGGATCAAAATTGGGGTCAAAGTTTGAAATATCCTAAGGTGGCCTATTATTCGAACAATCAAAGATAATGTATTCCGTGAAATAAATAAATAAATATACACTGTGGTTTGAATACTGAAAGAGAAGTTTATTTACATATATACATAGAGACTAATACAGCGTGTTAACGTTCAGGGGGAAGTCTCTGTTTTTTTACAAGGGCCCGGTGAAATCCGGTGACTCGATTCTTTATGTAAAATGTTCTGGGTTGGTTACCTATCTCCACAAAACACCCCCCCAAGCCAATTTCTCCGTGGAGAATTTTGCTTAATACCGTTTGTTTTTAGGTCTGGGCCTCAGTAGGTTAAGTTTTCTTTTCACTCTTGTACTTTTTCTCCTCAATACTGTTTGAGGGGTGGTGAAACTGGTACTCTCTGACGTGGAGTAGAAGGTACTACTCTCGGAGTAGGTTGTACTATGGGTAGAGGGATATTAAAAGTCATACAATACCTCTAAGGCTAGTTCATTATCTTCTGCCTGTTTGTAGTCATCAGTGTGTCGAGGTTTTAGCTGATTCATATGCCTGCGACAGTCAAATTTACTACTTCTTACCGAATATAGCATGTGCCCCATTCTTTTCATAATCATCCCCTCCTCCCAAAAGCTTTTCCCAGTCCAAGAAGAATATTTTATCACCAAGTTCGTTGAACCTTGTCGAGTGATTTTCTGGCGTTGCTGTTGTCTTGGTTACATTTGGTAAAATCCTGTCAAATACGGATCTGATTTTCTGTGCAAACATTAGTTCAGCTGGTGACAAACTGGCATTCGTGTTTGGGTTAGGAGTGATCCTGTACACAGACAAAAAAATTCAAGACTCTTCTCATTAGTGTCCATGCCTTGGTGTTTTCTTAAAACTCTTTTGAACGTGTTAACAAATCTCTCTGCGAGGCCGTTTGATGGTATATTGTAGTTGTTAGATGGTATATTGCAGTTGTTAAATGGCCAATGGATAGGGCCTTGCAGAATTCTTCAAACTCTTTGCTGGTAAAGTTGGTGCCGTTGTCATTGACAATAGTTTTAGATACTCCAAAACGACTGAAGAGATGTCTTAATGCATCTATAGTACTGGTCGATGTCGGATGTTTACACTTAAGCACTTCCGGCCTTTTTGTAAAGCTGTCGACAACCATTAAGAATAATGTCCATTCAACGAACCTGCATAGTCAATGTGTAACCGCATCCATGGTACATTCGTCTTCGGCCACGGTTGCATCTATACAGGTGGTGCCTTTGCTGCTAGCTGACCCCATCGACACTCTCTTACCATTTTTTCGATGTCCCGGTTCATATCAGGCCAATATGTATATGCGCGCATCAAGGCTTTCATTCTGGACATGCCTGGATGACCGCTACGGAATTCTGTTAGCATTCTCTTTTGCGGTGTGATCGGTATGACGACTCTATCTGCATACAATAATGTAATAATGTATGTGAGAAAATCTAAAATGGTGAAATTTTTTAGTCTTTCTTTGACTTTTCATTTAGCTGCACCTGCTTTTCATTCTTACAATGAATTCATCTGTTTCTGCTGCCTTATTGATGTCGTTCAGAGTCACTGGTAACTCTCGAATCGTGTTGCACAGCAGTCCGGAGAGTTCTTTTTCCTCTCTTAATGCAGCTATCACTGTGTCCTCCAAAGCTCTGCTCACTTTTGAATCAATCTGGATAGTCCATCTGCATGTCCGATATTTTTGGATAAAATGTACTCCATTTAAAAATTATAATTCAACAGAATCTTTGAAGTCTGTTTGCAGTGTGAGTGGGTAGGCCTTTTTAGATCAAAAATAATCAACAAGGGCTTGTGGTCAGTCTCCAACGTAAAGATCCTGCCATGAATAAATATATGGAATTTTCTAACTGCATAAATTATTGCTAAACTTTCTTTTTCAATTTGAGAATAGTTTCTCTCTGCAGGCAAACGTGATCAAGAAGCATGAACTATTGGCTTCGTTGATTCGTCTTCCAGTCTATGGAGATGTACTGCTCTTATACCATAACCCCTTGTATCTGGCGCAACAATCAATTCCTTCTGTGGATCAAAGTGTGTCAGTGCTAAATCAGATAGCAGGCATTTCTTAATCTCTTCAAATTTACTTGGCACACCTTTGACCAAATCCACTTTCGTCCTTTTTTTAATAATTCGTTCACTGGTGCTCTCAACTTATGCAATTTGGGGATATAGATAGCATAATATTGTGCTAAACCCCCTCCCTAAAATTGTAACTGGGCAAATTGCTAGGTGCTGGCATCCTCTTAATGGCTTTTGTTCTCTGAGGATCCTGTCTTCTGCCTTGGCTGTCAATAACTTGACCCAGATATTTTATCTGTTTAAAAAAAGTCACATTTTTCGGCACTCAATTTGAAACCAAATTCCTCAATTCTTTGGAAAACCGTTCTGATATGCTCCTCATGTTCTTGCACATTTCTACTCTTTACAAGAATATCATCCAAATATGCGATTGCAAAACCTAAATCGGCAAACATTGTGTCCATTATTTGTTGAAATAATGCTGGAGCTACTGTCAAACCAAAAGAAAGAACAATCAAAGATAAATTATTCCGTGAAATAAATAAATAAATATACACTGTGGTTTGAATACTGAAAGAGAAGTTTATTTACGTATTTACATAGAGACAAATACAGCGTGTTAACGTTCAGGGGGGGGGTCTCTGTTTTTTACAAGGGTCCGGTGAAATCCGGTGACTCGGTTCCTTATGTAGAATGTTCCGGGTTGGTTACCTGTCTCCAAATAACAAAGTTTTAACAAATTCTACCCCTTCGGTCTCTACTAAATTACCCAGCCAATTTTTGGTCTAAGCATTTAAAATTTTACATAAAATATATTCAGACATAGGGCAAGCTTTTTAATCGGTTTTTGGCCGAAAATTTGGCTGACAAGGGGTCAAAGTTCAAAGATTTGTCCTTTGAAGTCTCTAACAAACTATTCAGCTAATTTTGGGTCTAAACATTTGAAATTTTATATAAAGGGTATTTAGACAGGCAGCAAGCATTTTAATCAGTTTTGGGGGCGAAAATTTGACTGCCAAGAGTGTTATGGGAGACCATAGATTGGAGCTCTGACGAGAAATTTCGTTGTATAATAACGATACAGCATATATATATATATATATATATATATATATATAACCTCACTGCGCGTGTGTTGTGTGTGTGCGCGTGCGTGTTGTGTGTGTGCGCGTGCGTGAGAGAGAGAGAGAGAGAGAGAGAGAGAGAAAGAGAGGTGAAAATTTATAGCTTCTGGATTTATGTGCATATAGAAAGAATCTCTGAAACTACCCATGTCTCGTGCACTCGTCTTTATATTTTGTTATGTCGATTAAGAAAAATATTTTACTGAACTTTTTGATGGTGGAAATTCGTCACTGACACTTCCTCATAACGTGCTAGAATAGCTGGATGTCATTTGGCCTACATCTGTACGTTCGTATCAGTCAACAAACGGAATAAAAGTTACTCTAAACTGCCTTTTACGCTCGGGTGGCCTTTATAATACTTGCATACATTTATATCAGCCGACCACAATAGAAATAAATATTTATACTAAACAATGGCGCGAAAGAAATAAAACATTGTGTTCTGTCAGAAAGATAACAAAAGTCGTCCCCCCTCCAAAAAAAAACTTCTAGAAATTCGACGAGGAATAAGGCAAATACATGATTTTAAAATAAAGGACAGAATTAATTTAAATGAAATATTGAAAACGAAGCTAGCAGCCATTGTTTCTTTATACAGCTGGTGCGCGAAGGGAGGGGTAGTTTTTTTTTTTACAACTCTTAATATTATCTCGACCCGCTTTACACATGGTCAAAAACGCTACCGCGTTATGACCCCAAACTCTCGTCTTTTCCGTAGCGCGAGCGAAATTTCCAAAGGTTATTGAAATTAGATGATCTCGCCCGTCATATACACGTGACTTGTTTGTCGCCCGTCAAAACGACAACGACAACCGAACGCAAATCAAACAACGTGAATAATTAAAGTGAAGTCTCGTTCAAAATCTCGCGTCTTCTTTGTCTAGTTTTGTTTTCCTTTTTCTTCGTTCACTCCTTGCTTTCTCTTTTCGTAACTTTTTTTTTATAAATGGTGTTCACTAATCGTTTGTGTTCAGCTTGAGACAAACAAGAGACACGATTATGCGTTTTTTTTCTTTTTTCTTTTCTTTCTTTATTTTTTCTTTCAAAATAAACAGAATGAAAAGACAGAAAAAAGAAAGAAAAAAAAAACGCTGAGAAGTGTGAAATAACGCGAAATCAACGAAAATGAGTTAGAAAGAGAAAAAAAAAATGGAGGACAATTGTAGTTCTGTAAACGAAATCGCTATGGAGGACAGTAAAGGGTTATCTTTAAGGAATAATAAAAAACGAGCTACAATAACAGAATACTAATTAAAGGAAATTGTGTAAGGTTGTGCAGCGTCTATCAAGATGGTTGAAGTGCTATCGAATGTCCGGGTAAGGACGGTTAGTTTGCTGCAATCGGATACAACTCTGACGGCCGAAGATATGGGAACTAAGAAGTTCGTTTCTTCACGCCCTGTTTATTTATTTTTATTTATTTTTTTTTTTTTACTTTTTCTTGTGTGGGTGAACACTTAATGGTAGTGGGGAGTGTATATTAATTGTCTTATTTTTTTATCTTGTTACTTTTAATTTTTTTTATTTCATCATTTATTATTCTCTTCATTGTAGTCTCTTTTCGACTCTTTATGTAAATCCCCCTATCTTACTCCCCTTCTCTCTCTCTCTCTCTCTCTCTCTCTCTCTCTCTCTCTCTCTCTCTCTCTCTCTCTCTCTCTCTCTTTCCCCTTTCTCTAGCGTCTCTAACGGATGGATATCACGTCCTCCCTGTCCCAGAAGGCTTCTTCAGGTGAAACTGGAAACTCCGCCCGTCAGCCTGCATCTTTTCTGGTGGTGTTAAGGGTTGATAACAGCTGACAGGACATGACAAGAACGCACGGGTGCGTTTATGTTTAGAGACGCGGGCATAGATGAAGACTTTCAGCTAACATATAATAGAAATAGCTTGGCTTGAATTTTAAATATCATGGAACAGTCGTTGGGGCCTTCTAGATAAATCACCTAATTCCACTTTCTCTTACACCTACGTCAGTATTTTTTTTTCTATACTATTTGTTCTGTTCAAATGAAAACTTTGTATGAATAAGAATATTCAAAATTTGCTTTCATAAGTAAAATTTTCGGACCTGAAGACGCTGCCACTCTAAAAGAGTTGCGGCAGAAACATGAATAAATATAATTGTTTTTTAAAGAAAGACAAACGATATGTTTCTTTTTGAACAGATGTTTATTTACTGTAAAAATATGGAGCAAGCTTTCGTCCCGAAATGGGCTTTATCAAGCAATAACGTTTTATTAATCATATCAAGGAAATAGACATTGGAGTTATTACAAGGATAGTTTTTAAGCCTTATATATATATATATATATATATATATATATATATATATATATATATATATATATATATATATATATATAAGTGAACGTGTCTCTGTGTGTGTCTGTCTGTCTGTGTACATTTTCCTTCGCAACAACTCTGTTAATTTTCAGTCTGCAGACTCGAAATTTGTATATACAGGGTAGTGAGATTTGGGGAAATCTATGTGATCGGTTTTCGGCCAGAAATTTGGCTGTTAAAGGGTCAAAGTTCAACGATTTGACCTTTGAGAACTCTACCTGGGGTCTACACACTTGAAATTTTAAATATAGGTATATTGGACATGGATCAAACTTAATAACTCGATTTGAGCCCCAAAAAATAAATTTTAAGGGGTCATAATGGGGAAAAAATTTTAAAATTGACCCTTTTCTTTCAGCATACACCTCCAAACACCCGGGCAACGTCGGGAATCCGTGCTAGTATATATATATATATATATATATATATATATATATATATATATATATATATATATATATATATGCATACATATCCATCTATCTATCTATATATATATCTATCTATATCTATCTATCTATCTATCTATCTATATATATATATATATATATATATATATATATATATATAATAAATTCCATAACCAAACAACGCCGCAGCCCACAAGAGCCATGACAGTCAAAGAACCGGAAGTCCAAGACTCGAGTTTACATTATGTTATATTATTAAACTTGAGTCTTGGAGTTCCGGTTCTTTCACTGTCATGGCTCGTGTGGGCTGCGACGTTGTTTGGCTGTGGAATCTATTATATACAATCTCTCACATTCTGAAAATCATATATATATATATATATATATATATATATATATATATATATATATATATATATATATATGTATATATATAATTGTTTTCTAGATATAAATCCAGTGAAACAAGGGTTTACAATAATGTGTAGAGTTGTATTAAAGTAGAAAATTGCATTTATGCAAATATCATTGACTACATATGTACATACATATTTAAGTTGCAATTTAATTTAAAATCCAACTTCTTCGGACGATTGAAAATTTGTAAAAAGTTATACAAACCTAATATGTTTCAAGTAAATGATTACCATATATATATATATATATATATATATATATATATATATATATATATATAATTTCATCCCAGCGTTGCCCGGGTGTTTGAATGTGTATGTTGAGCAAAAAAAAAGTGGTAGTAGGAAGGCAGGCTCGAACCCGTACCGCGAAGGAGGAAAAGAACGTGAAAAAACAACCTGTCGCCTTTGCTGCTACGACTAATGTCAAACTGGAAGTAACGTAGGTTTAAATTAAGGCTAGACAATCGAAAGGAGAGAATGACTTTCAAAAATATAGCGAAAAAAGCGACCCCCCCCCGTAGAAAAGTTCCCAGTTGAAGGTGGAGATAATAATGTTTTTAGCAAATTTTTCGATATTTATCGTCTGAAAAGTCGAACTTCAAAACGATACTGATCTTGGTAAAATCCGTCGCCTCTGTCGAAAGTTTAAGGCAAATATGCAAACATACATACATACATACATTTATATATTGGTAACTAAAGATTTACGACCAAACCGATTAAAAAGCTAGCCCTATCTCTGAATACCCTTTATGCTAAATTTAAAATGTTTAGAACAGAAATTGTCTGAGTAATTTGGTAGAGAAAGCAGAGGTCAATTTATTTAAATTTAACCCCTATTATGAACCCTGAACATTTATTGTTTGGGGCTCAAATCAAGTTATTAAGTAAGATCCATGTCCAAGGTTCTAGAATTTCAAGTGTTTAGACCCAAAATTGTCGGAGGAGTTTGGTAGAGTTCTCAAAGGTCAAATCGTTGAACTTTGGCCCCTTAACAACCAAATTTCTGTCCGAAAACAGATCACATAGATTTTCACAAATCTCAGTACCCTGTATATCAAATTTCGAATCTGTAGACTAAAAATTGACAGAGTTATTGCGTAGGGAAATGTACACAGACAGACACACAGACACGTTCACGTTTATAGATATATAGATAGATAGATATAAAGAGATAGATAGATAGATAGATAGATAGATAGATAGATAGATAGATAGATAGATAGATAGCTTTTGTTCTATTTCTTAAATGTTTTGTTTTGAAATTTTTTATCTTCATCCGTCTTTTCCATCACCACCTTCCTTTATCGATTTGTTTCTTTGCTGCTTTAATTATTCCTTCGTTTTCTGTTTTTTTTATTGTTCTCTTCATTCTTTTTTGCTTCATTCGCATATTTTTCTATTTCTTTCATTCTTTGTTTCACCTTCTGTGCTTATCGTTCCATTGTAATTTCTGTGCACATCATTTTATAGACTTCCTTTTCTCCCGCTTTTTTTTTTTTAATTTGCTTTTTTTCATTGCTGGCATTTCTAAGAATAAACGTGTTATTCTCATCTTTTTATGTTTTTCATTCTTGTTTATTTTGCTCTATTTCGGCTTCATCTTTTTACTACTTTTATTCTGCACCTCATTTCATTTGTTTCGTGTTTTAGTTCTTTCTAATTGGCACGTTATCTCCATTTTCTTTTTCTTCAGCTTTTTGCCTTTTCAGGTTCCTTTTTCTTCTTTCTCTCCTTCGTCTTTTCTCAGACATTTTGTTCCTTTACATCGTCATCCAGTCATTCTTCTTCCTCTTTTTATTTCTTCTTCTTCTTCTACTTCTTCTTCTATTTTTTTTCGTCTTTTATTATCATCTTTTACCAGTTTTTCTTTCCTATTTTTATTTTTGTCATTTCAAATAGTCTGTCTTCCATCTTCTTGCTTTATTTCTGTCTTTTTTTTTCTAATTTTACTGAATCGTTTTACCATTGGTATTCATTCATTTATTTTTTCTTTTCGTCACTTTGTGTTGCGATATCTTCACGAACCCGAAATTTTCTTTGTTCTTCCTCAGGACCACTTCGTTGTTTGGTGGAGGCATTCATGGCAGACTCAATAAAACACATAACACGACACAATCGTAATATTTATGAGAAATCTTAACTATTTTATTTCTGTACATAAATATATTACAATATTTTACAATGTTTTACAAAAAGGATCAAAAGCAATTAATACTTAAACTTCAAAATTATTAGACTGAGCTACATAGATAGTCCTAACTAGTGCTGATGGAAAAGGGGGTATCCCCGCTCTTTCACGGAGAGACAGAAACACGCGTGCTTACCCTATGTCGTCCGGCCGAAAAGGAGGAATCTATCTAGAAAGGGAATTCTGGGAATGCATTTCTTTGTATCTCTACGTTTATGACCAAATCACCACCCGGCCATGCTGTAGAGTGTGTTAGCAACCGTGACACTGAGATATAGTGGCACAACTTTATTATTTCGTCAATATTTTTTTCTTACTTTTTTCTCATCTTTCTATCGTCTTTCATTTAGTTCTTTGTTCTAAAATTGGCGTCTTTTCCCAATGTCGACACGATAAAATACACAAAACTTAGCCAGTTCACAGCTGGTCGTACAATATATATGCATCTTTGCTAAAAGGAAAATAGTGTCTATAAAGTAATGAAATGGGTTTTTTTTTTTTCAAATAGACTACCTGGAAACGCTACTGTTGCAAAATAACAGTGCTGAGAAAAAAGTGAATTTAAACAGAAAAAAACAAACAAATTAAACATGAAATTGAACTCAGCCGAACTGAGTAAATGTCAGTTTCATCAAATGTGTTCAATATTGAAATCAATTATTTTCGTTCAGAGTTGTGGGGTAAATGTTTGAATGCAGGCATTTTGATTTTTAAGTCTTTTAAATGACTTCGAATTCTTATGATATAAACTTGTCTATAAAGATACTTCTCTTTCGATAAAAATTAATAATGGCTACTTAAAGCTTAGAGTCATGTTTCAGACTTCGTTTATAGATTCTAGTTTTCCGTGAACCAGATGGTAAACTCTGTATCACAGTTCTAGTTTCAAGTATGATGTTAGACAACAATTAATCTTTAAAACGTTTCTTTTATTTATTTTATTTGTTTTTATTTATTTGTTTATTTTTCCCCCGACAAAAGGAGGGTGAACCTGTAAATTCACCCTTGTCCGTTCATCCGTTCGTTTGTCCGCACTTTTCTCAATAACTACGCCTGGGAAAAAGTTGTAACTAACTGATTTCTATATCATTTTGTTTGTCTATAATTCGCGAGAACTCTTGGCTGTGCCCCAGGGGCACTTTTAGGGTTAATAAAAACACTCAATTTTTGGGACTATTTTATCATATTTGTCCAAAATTTTCTGTGTATGTGCGTATATTAATTTAGCAGTTTTGCATGGTGCTGAACTCAAATTTAAATATGTTAAGACCTTGGGGACTTTGGGGGATTAATGGGGGGGGTAATGATGGACTTGGTCATTTGCATAGCGCAGAACTCAAATTTACATGTGTTAAGACCTAAATCTGTACGGTCTGTTCATTTTCACCAAGACTTGACGTTCTCTGGGGACTTTTGGGGCTAAATAGGGGGGGATGCTGAACTTCGTCATTTTTTATTATGCCTCGTTCACTATGCACTCACGGAGGACCATGCATGATACACGTGTTTTATTTTATTTTGAATTATTTATAAACATAAAGTATTTCAACTTTCTGTATTTAAATTTTATCTTCTCTTCTATTCTATCTTCTATCTTTTCTATTCTTCTATTCTTTCTATTCTCCTATTCTTCTTCTTCTTCTTCTTCTTCTTCTATCTTCTTCTATTCTATCTTCTATCTATATAAATAAAATGAACTCATTTTTTCCCGTCTGATTTTGACATTAATAGGATTAAAAATCAAGATATTTCATGCAAATATAATATGCACAAACGGCAAAACAATATCTGAGGTGTGTTATAGGCTTATTATTTCTCAACTTCCTCGATAATCTTAGATTTCTATACTTTTTCTGCTGAGAAGTCACGGCCAAAATCGGTTAAGATCAATGGAAGTGGTAAAATATTTTCTCTCTAATAAATTCCTCCTCCCCCTGCCACCACTTAACACCGTTTGGGGATCGTTCACAAGGAACAGTTGAGAAGAGAACACCGGTTTGGCTTCGTAGTTCTTTTTATGTGAAGTTATTTAAAATCACTAAATTAAGCTGTAGTGCTCTGTGGCGTAGTGGTTAGCGTGCTGGACAATTCACATTATATTTTCACGTTCGCGCCGACCTACCGTAGTCGTTTTTTTTTCTTTTTTTAAACAACTGGAATGGACTTTTCTTGGTGGCCGAACTGTTAACGTTTTTAATGTTTTTGTTTTTTTTCACACTTTATTTTCCTACTTTTACTCATGACTCCGGGTTTGATCCTTCCTACTTACCTACCATAACATTTTTTAAAACCCACCCCCCGTCCCGGAAACAAACACTCGGGCAACGCCGGGTACCCCCGCTAGTTCATAACAAAGTGACGTTGTCCAGGGGTATTTTACTTTCATTTTCGTTTCTCCTTTTATTCTTTTTTGCAATTTTGTATTGGCCATGAACATAGTAATTAAACTTAACTAAAAAAAAAAATAGTGCAAGTAAATATAGATATGTTAAAATGACTCAAAACTGCTGGATATGCCGGCTAACAAAAACAACAACAATTAACTCGTTGAATTGACGTGGTTTCAGTCTCACAGTTTCTTTTTGTTTAGTGAAGACAATAATACTCCGCAATGGTTTCGTTTAAATAAGCTGTAAATTTTTTTTTAAATGTTGCCACTTAAAATGTTTACGCAAGGAAAAATATAAACAAAATTTCTTTACGGTTATTTCTCGGAAAAATAATTAAATCTTAGCAGGAAGGAAGAAGGTGATACGAACGTACTTATTTGTTAACGCAATTTTAACACGTTGAATGAGAATACACGCAAACAGTGAACGTATTTGTCGGTTTGTTTTCCCGCCTTTTATATGAAGCGCAGAGAAACCGAAGAACGACGCAGATTTTCACACGCTGATCGCAGAGCTGATAAAACGTCCTAATTGCAGGTCGCAGGCCACACATTTCTAATCTCTTCTCCCATCAGGTACCAGTTCAAAGACAGCGGCTCTCGTCAGAATGTCAAATATTCAAACGACCGTCCTCAAAACCCAACACTCACGCTTTTCGAGCTTCTGCAGTCTATTCCGCAGTAATTAGCAACCAAACCCTGCTATCTATTCTTTCAGTGATAAGTTCTCAGCACGCCAATCTCATGGCCTTGTATTAAACGCAACTTTAAGAAGATTCTCGTTCTATTACAGTGTTCAAGTAGCTGATGGTTTGAAATACGTTCGATTCGCATTAGACGCCTTATAATTACAACCTTGCTTCAAATTATATTCAGAAAATATTTAAAGAGTATATATTTTCGTATTATTTGGATTTTTCGGACTACTGTTCTCATCTTTAATGTCATTTTTACAACGTTTCGGTCGGTCGATGTAACCTCCGACCTTCTGCAGATGTATCTTGTCGAACTCGGGAACGTTTTTGTCGAACTTGGAAATTTGTCCGCAAGGACCCGTGGCGTAGTGGTTAGAATACTTGAAAAAAAATCAATTGTAAAAGTTATATTTTTCTGAAGGTTTAAGGTTCAATTCTCAGTGTCGGCGAATAAAAAATATAATTACTAATTACTCATGCCTGTCGGAATGAGAGTATGTTATTCCCGTGAAGTAAATAAAGGGTTCCGTTGGAAATTCTGGGTTCGACAGAAACATTCCCAAGTTCGACAAGATACACATGAAGAAAGTCGGGGGTTATATCGACCGAAATGTTGTGAAAATGACATTCACGGTTGCTCGCGCTATGAATTGAACTTTCAACCATTCACGAGAATATCAATTTTACAATTTATTTTTTTCAAGTACTCTAACCACTGCGCCACGGGTCAAAAATTAAAAAATAGTTTATTTTTTAATTGTTCGTCAATATATTAAGTTAAACTATTATGATGATTAAATAAAATATACAACAAGAAGGAAAATGAAAAATATATGGTCATTTTTATTCTTGCATTATTTACATTATCCGGAATACTGTTTTCATCTTGAGTGTTATTCGCACAACGTTTCAGCCGATATAACCCCTCGACCTTCACGTGCAGATTCCCGAGTTAGACGGATAGATTCCCGAATTTCATCAAATAGACCAGAGAGAGGTTGGGGATACATTGGGCGAAACGTTGTCCAAATAGCACTCAAGATCGAAACTGTAGTCCGAATAAGTAATACGAATTATTATCCGCATCTCGAAAATTCAGAAAAATTATATATCAGGTTGATAAAAAAAAAGCTCTTGCGGTTTTTAACTTTTTAAATTCAGATGTCTCGGCTGAGACAAAAGTTTATTCATCGAAATAAGCACCATTAGAATCAACACTTTTTTGTCAACGCAAAACAAGTGTATTTATGCTAGTCATGTAAAAATCTTGCGTTCTGGTGACGATGAACTCGTTGAAGGCATTTTTGATATCGCTTAGGTTTTTGAAGCATTTCTCATGCAGAAAGTTGTCGAGATGCTTAATAAGTTGTAGTCGGTAGGTGAAAGATCTGGAGAGTATAGCGGATGAGGAAGAGTTTCATAGCCAATTCGTTCAACTTCTGCAGGGTCGCTTTATTAACGTACAGTCGGACACTGTGTTGGAGGAGAATTAGGCCTTTTTCTGTTGACTAATGCTGGATCTTGCTGTCGAAGTTCTGATGCATTTCATCCATTTGTTGACAGTAATTCACCGCTGTAATTATCGCTACTTCATTAAAAAAAACTATAATGGATGAGACCGGTCACAGACCGCCAAACTGTCAGCATGGTATTCTTTTGGTGCCACTTCGAGAAGTGTCGCGAAGCTTCGTCGGCGTCTAACTACTTAGCGTCGTCGGTTATGGTAAAAAAAAAAAGAACTTTTTGAGGATTTTCAGATAAATTTCTATAAAACCTAATATATCTATTAAAACGACATTTTAACTTTCAATCTGTTTTATCTAAGAAATCAAAAAAGAATCTCATGATTTTATCGGTTTTTACTTCCCTTGGTTAGTAGTCAGAAAAATATATGCATTGTACTGGTTACTGGTTATTTAGTTAATAACAATAAATATTACAAATATTTATCACAAAACATATCTCTTTTAGAAATGTCTCAAATTTTAATCGCTATACAAGTTTGATATTAACTAACTGATTCTTAAATTCAAAATAAATTCAAATTCTCTTAGTTTCATTAAAAAAGTATTTCAATATGGAATAGCAAAGCCAGTGTGAAACGATTACATACGGACTGGACTCTACACCATAATTTACGCTTTCAAGCATTGTTGATCTACTCTGTTGTAATGGCGATTCGGTATTCAGTTAGTGCCAGTATCGAAAGATTTTAAACTGGCTGATGGAAAGTTTCGTATAAATTATCACAGAAACTGAATTTCTTTATTGTCTGCTATCTTTTGTCATGTGATCTTAATAGTTTCTGATAAAAATTTTTTGCAGTCATGATGATATATATATATATATATATATATATATATATATATATATATATATATATATATATATATCTGTATAAAAGCCAAGTACGTCCACATCTGGGCAGGAGCTGCTAAAAACAGCCTATCCTGCCTTGACAGAGTACAAAATAGAATTCGTGGTTTAGTGGGGGATGCCCTTTTCTCTTCCCTGCAACCTCTCTCACACAGAAGAGACGTTGCGAGGCTGTCTTTATTTTATCGTTATTTCCATGGCAGGTGCTCGTCTGAGCTCCAGTCCCTCGTCCCCCCTCGCCAATCTTTAACGAGAAACACCCGTCTGGCTGAAACTACTGTCAATAATTTTCCCCACTCTTTATCTGTGCCTAAATCCAAACGTAGATTCCATGAGCAAAGCTTCTTTCTTAGACCTGCACGCCAGTGGAACTCTCTGCCGCTTGCCTGTTTCCCATCTGACAACAACTTGGACGTCTTCAAGTCCAACATAAACAAACTCCTGATAAACTGCCCCCTTAAGTAAGACACTCTATCAAAACCCCCAATACTAATGATTACTACAATACTATCTTATTGATTACTGTACACGCAATAACTCTTATCCCTGATTGGCCTTCGGGCCTTGATAAGTGGTGAACCCCATGTAATATATATATATATATATATATATATATATATATATATATATATATATATATATATATATATATATATATATATATATATATATCGCTCATTTTAGACCGATTACACGGTAAGTTGTAATTTTGTAAGGTTAGACGATACATAATAATGAGATGTAAAGAGGATAACATAGTTTATTTCTATCATATAAATTATTTTAAACATAAAATATTTGTTTGTTTCATATCAATTATTTAACACATGAAATATTTAATTGCATCAAATCAATTATTTAACACATAAAATATTTAATTGTTTAATATCAACTGCTGAAAACACTAAATATTTATTTTTTTCATAACAATTATTTAACACATAAAATATTTATTTGTATCATATCAATTGTTGAAAACACTAAATATTTATTTGTTTTATATAATTTTTTTACCACATAAAATATATTTTGTACTATATTAAATAATGAAGACACAAAATATTTATTTGTTTCATATCAATTATTTAACACGTAAAATATTTAATTGTATCTTATCAATAGTTTTCCACATAAAATATGTATTTGTATCACACAAACAATTTAACACATAACCTATTCATTTGTATCATATCAATTATTTAACGCATAAAATATTTATTTGGTCAATATCAATTATTTGACACATGAAATATTTATTTGCATCTTATCAATTATTTAACACAAAAATATTTTATTGTATCATATCAATTTTTCAACAAAAAGTTTTTTATTTGTATCTTATCTATTATTTAACAAATAAAATAGTTATTTGTTTAATACCAATTGTTTAAAAAATAGATTACTTAAATTTAAAATTTCCATGTAATCCTATTTGAAAAAAAATAAATCAGCGAAATTCAGAAATGATTTGGGTGCCATCACTAAAATCGAAACAAAAACATTTAGCGCTTAAGCCGCGTTCATTACCAGTTGAGCTATCTATAACAAAAATTAAATATTAAACCACTTCAAGCTATGAATCTATTTGCGCCTACGCAAAAGTAATAGAAATGTGTCAGATAATTGACATGTTCAACTTGCTTACACATTTCTGTACCCGTTATTTATTGATCTAGATGAAGATATTATTCGTTATAAACCATCCGTGGTGAATGATTTCTATTTCCTGCTAGTTCTAGTGTCATGTAACCAGTAGTTTGAGAGTTTATCGGTTAAATATTTTCACACACACACACACAGACACACACAGACACAGACACACACTCATATAGATAGATAGATAGATAGATAGATAGATAGATAGATAGATAGATAGATCTATTTTGTTTTTTACGTAATCTGAAAAGCTTATATAAATAATGAACAATCCTGTAGAAATATATGGCCACACTATTGCGTTTTGCATTGTGTCACACACTTGTCCACTGAGTTGCTTTCTTCGGCCATCTTGCCGCATAGGTCAAGGTTTGTCCCCGAAGATAAAACATTGTGTTTTATGGATCTCAAGTGAGTCAGATATCAAATACAAGGTTCCGCGTTTACAGCAAAGTGGATGTTACAGAGATGACCTCGCCTGTCAGTTGTTACTACTCACTCCCCAACCACAACATAACAAACCGTGTCCATTCCAGATATTAACGAGTGGTTTATCAGGCGTGAATAAAGAAACAACATGTGTACAAGGAAAGTTATAAACATTTCACAAGAAAGATACAGACCTTATCAAATGTTTCGAAACTCTTAGGCTACAACTTCGCCTTCGAACTTAAAAGGTTTGAGAATCACTTCATTTAAAAATTTACTAACACTAAAATCATTTCAGCTAGTTTATTAATTATATAATAATACATTTTGAGCAACCACCATATATATATATATATATATATATATATATATATATATATATATATATATATATATAACGGCGGAACATATGTCTGTGGTTGCTCTGAATCCCGACCACAGCCCAATTGAAATGAATGACTCTTGTCTTGGGGAAGCACCATGCCTTGACAAGCCTCTGGAACTGACTTTCTTTCCTGATTTAAAATGGAACACATACATGCAATCTGTTGCCAAGATCGCTGGAAAAATAGTTGAATAATTCTACCGCTCCAGTAAGTATCTCATTGTTGATGCAATCCTTTATCCGTATAAGAGCCAAGTACGTCCTAAAATCGAATACTGTTGACACATCTGCGAAGGGAGGTGATCGGCGCGATCTATCCTGCCTTGATAAAGTTTTTAAACCGGGTTCAAAACCTAGTAGGTAATAGTATTTTCTCTTCCTTTCAACACTTTTCTCACAAAAGAGACTTTGCTATCGTTATTTTCATGGCACATGCTCGTCCGGGCTCCAATCTATCGCCCCCACCCTTTACCAAACTTTCACAAAAAAAAACCTTCGACTAGCTACAATCACAATCAATAATTCCCCCACTCTATCTGTACCTGAATCTAACTGCAGATTCCATAACTAAAACTCCTTTCCTAGAACGGCCGGCCCGAGGAACACTGTTTCGCTGGCCTGCTTCCCGATTGAATACAACATGGCAGTTTTCAACTCTAATGTAAACAAGTTATTGTTGAACCATCCTCTTACATAACAAAATTCTACCCAACTTACACCATTAACAATTACTACATTACCATCTTGCATCCATAAATCCTTATCCTCGAGTGGCCTCCCGGCCTTCATAAGTGGTTACTCCCTCATATATATATATATATATATATATATATATATATATATATATATATAAACGGATATATGTTTGTTTGTCAGTCTTTCTATCGATCTTTCTGTCTGTCTGTCTCCATATTTTCAAACTCTATCTCCTCCGAATCTAAAAGTTGCAGATCGGCGCTAGGGGCCTCAAATGATTGGATTTTTACGGGCCGTTCTTTTATGGGTCTTTAGCCGATTAAAATTGTATTTAAGGGGCACAAACATGTGTCGAAATTGAAAAAATTCATAAACATTTTGCACATTCATCTTAGTTTCTTTTTAATTTGTAATTGTTGATCATGTCATATGCGTGTCACGTTGGTACAGTTTTAACATCACCAGTTTTTAATGCTAACTGATGGCACCTAAATTATTTGTGTATATATATATATATATATATATATATATATATAAAGGATTTTTTACTCTTCACCGGACTATCCATTCATGTGAAATCTTTTTATCATTTTTCTTTTACCTCCTATTCCCCTTACCTCACACTTTTTAACCAAGTAAGATCTGTGACTTACTTGTAGTTTCATTAAATACTTTTACATGCAAAATCCGATCCCGCATTTTGCTAATTCCTGCCCTCTGATGAGAAGGAGAGTATTTCTTCGAAACTCCGCGGATTAAGGACTATCCACTTGTCTTGTGCTTCCTTTTTAAAATTAAATATGTTTTTAACACTTTTTCAAGATGTCTTTTAAAATGTTTTATTAATCATTTGTTCATATATATATATATATATATATATATATATATATATATATATATATATATATATATATATATATACTAGCAAAAGTACCCGTCGTTGACTGGGTTCAAAAACAGCCTACAGAAAATGGACTCTGATTTATGAAAGTATGATAGGTTATGAAAAGGAAGGGTTATAAAGAGATAGCTTCGAATCTAGGGGTATCAAAACCAAAACAAAATATGATAAAAGTAAAAATAAAATAGATAAACCCCATAATTTATTATACCATACCTGTTTACACTGAAACCCTTATCACAATATTCTGTGGATCTATATTAAAAACCCTTGTTAAACTTTGTGACATATTTCCATTCTATGGAGGTCAGGCGCGAACGAACACCCCATAACTTTGTTATACCACATTTCTTCAAACTGAAACATAATTATCAAAGTATACTTACGCAGATAGATATGAAAAGTCTTTATTAAAGTTTGTGCCTATTTCCATTCTATGGAGGCCAGGCGCGAAGGCAGACCCCACAATTTTATTATACAATCCCTATTTAAGTTAAAACATACTTATTAAAGTATTCTTATGTACATCTATATCAAAAACCCTTGTAAACGTTGTTTTTTTTGTTTTTTTAAATTTTTTATTTCCATACTTTATGGAACCGGCGCGAACACAGACCCCACACATTTTAATGAACCACCGTCCTGCCAGATCAAACATACCCATTCCTGTGCCTCGATACATCTTCTATTATTATATGTAATCAGTTTTTTTAAAATAGTCAACCATATAGGAGCCTATTCGTGACCAGACACACACACATACACGCACAGACATTCAGCTTTATATATATATATATATATATATATATATATATATATATATATATATATATAAACTCTTTTCACCGGCGTTGAGCGGGCATATTTCTACTCTCATTTCTTTTTCTTTTTAGAAATTGCCAGTGTTCTTGTTTTCACAAAATATAAAATATTCATTTGAAAGTTTTTTTTCTTTTTAATGCTTAAATTTACAAATAACAGTTTTCTGACTGTCGAAGTTTCAGGCCTCTTATTTTGATTAAGAGTTATTGCAGACGTAGCACCGACTTTGATTCTTTTTAAGAAGGGGCTAAGCTGTGGTTTAAATTTTAAAAGAAAATGTATATTTAAAATAATTTTGAAATCCTTAATAATAATAATAATAATAATAATAATAATAATAATAATAATAATAATAATAACTACCGGAATATATGAAAATTCCACAGTGGACCCTTTCATGTGTAATATATTAATGTTGTCATTCTGTAGTGTAGAAGGAGACGCTCTGATATTATTGTAGCCTTTTTGTTAAAACTGCAACGAAGTATTTATCTAAGCTAGCACGAACGCCTGGCAAATCCCGGTCGTAAAATACGCTTAAATATGATATTTTAATTCTTACAGATTTCGTATATATTATTATAGAGTTAATGTTCTATCGATTTTTTATGTCATAAAGTTGCGATTTCAAAAATAAAAAATATATATATATCCATATGACTTGGGTGCATTAGCTTGAATCGAAACCGAAATAAAATCTGATGAAAATATGTATGCATATATATATATATATATATATATATATATATATATATATATATATATATATATATATAACTTGAGTTCCCTCAGCCATAATCGAAACCGAAACCAAAACTTATGAAGAATTATTCATAAAATTATTTATTTAAAAAAATAGATCACCGGAGTGCCATCAGCTATAATCGAAACCGAATCCAAAACTTATGAAGAATGCTTGGTAAAATTATTTATGGCAAGAAATGGAAATACATAACAATTAAATGGCCCGGATGTAAGCATGAAACAGAAAATAACACACGCGCTATCATATTAATATATAGATGATGATGATAATAATAATAATTTTTTTTTAAGTTATAAATATATCTTTAAAATGTTCTGTATGCTATCGTTCAGAAAATTAACGTTTTTTTTCTCTCTTTCTCTCTTCTCGCTCTTTCCACCCACTTTCTCATTCTCCCCCTCTCGACAAAAATGCAAGCAATATCTCATTAAGTTAACGCAATAGGTTGAAATATGAGTGAAATATTTTTAACAATTAGTCTTTTACCTTATTAGTGTTAGTTAACGAAAAAAAGACAGGAAAAAGCAATGTTAATAATAATATCAGATGATTATTTGCACACTATTTAAAGTATCGTTTGCATTATTAATCACAGCATTTGGACAGGAGAGAAAAGTAGAAATTCACAAAAAAACCCGACACCCGAGAAAACCCAATAACATCATATCCTATCAATTTAATATATGCTCACCTGGTTGAATCTTTCTTGAACTAATGCTGAATTGTAAAAGTACATCGGTTAGCATTTATTTAATGATTTAAATCTGCAGGGAAAAGTGAGGGGGGCAGCATATTTTCAAAATAAGAAAAGCAAAACAAATTGCAAGTATATACACTATAGGCAACTTTGGGAGATGCAAGTTGATATTCTGAAAACAAGTATCATAAGTATAAATGAAAAATAGATGCCAGACAGGGTAAGATGGCTCGCCTTTGGGACATTGGCTCTTGCGAGAACACGAGCTAAAAGAAATGACTTTACGCGAGATATTAAAGTCGCAAAGGGTGAGGACTTTTTAGGAAGCTTGGAGAGAAGAAACACGATAAGGAATGATTTAAGAATAGATTATAAAGGAAACGGCGAGACAGCAGGATTCTGTTACTCCGAAATGTCTTACTGTTGCTAGCAGAGGAGAAAGCAACGTCAACATCCTAATATAATCGCTCTTCAAATCCTGGATATAGTTTTTTTTTTCTTTGTGTTATTGTGCCAGCTTTAACTCCAGTAAAAGATAACATCCTTATGGAAGGATAGCCACCATATAACGACGAGAGACGATATTGTGTTAAATGTCCCCAGTTATGGTGGATCGCTGTAGTTGAACGGTGAAGACACGAGGCATATATGACTTAATTTTATTATGATTAGCTGATTTGCATTCGATAGCAAACATATTTTATTTAATCAAGATATGTGGAACATTATCTCTCCCTGAGAGTGGGGGTAATGCAACATTACTAGTTTGAGTAAACTTTAATCACAATCACAGCCTTTGTAATGTCATTGAAGTATCTGTTCCAGCTCATGTTCCCTGTGAAGATTAAGCCAAGGAATTTGAACGAAGTACTTTCAGGTAATGTATCTTTAGACATAGCTATTGGTGGTTGAGAACGTTTCTTGTATATTATTAAAGGAAAGTAGCTTAGTCTTGGCAGCATTGAACGCTAACATCCATTTTTGTCCTCATTGCACTACAGACTGGAGATCTTCCATAAGGGCTTCCGCCATTGCCTTCGATATATGTTCATTCGTTTTCTTCTCCTGCCTGTTATAGAGCTTGGTGTCGTCACCAAATATGCCCATCTCAGAGACTATTCATCAGGGACGTCATTGATGAATATCAGGAATAATAAAGGTTCAAGGATCGACCTCTGGGGTACACACGTATGTATATCATATTGTTTAGACGTACGACCATCGCGGACAACCTGGATTCTTGTCTTATTCAAGAAAGATTTAATTATGTTAAGCATTTGTCCGGTAATACCATAGGATCTGATTTTCATGAGAAGACCATCGTGCCATACCCTGTCAAAGCCTTAGATACATCCAGGGCTGCTGCCTTCCCCTCCCCTGCCTTATCCAGTGCATGGTATATACGTTCAGAAATTACAGTTAGGATATCTGGAGTAGAACGTGCTTGCCTAACATAAGTTTAGCAACTATAAGGTCATGAACTAGAACTTGATTAATGATGGACTCAAATATTTTGATGAAAAGAGGGAGGAGGCTAATGGGGCGATTATTTAATGGATCAGTTCTTTCGCCAAAATTCTTGTAAACTGGTACCCCAGAAGAAATTTTCAAAAGTCAGGGAAGCAAGGTTCGTTAAGGCATGTGTTGAAAAGTTTAGAGAGAACTGGAGAAACCTTGGCAGAGCATTTTTTTTTTCAATAGCATAGCTGCGATGAGATCAGGCCCACATGCTTTAGAAGTGTCTAGGTTTTTTATGATATCATGTATTTAAGAAGGGGTAATTTTCAGATCATCTAGTGCGGCTTCTGTCCTCAAATGGAAATCAGGGAGGGGATGGTTTGCTAGGCCCAAAGTACAGTTTGAGATGAACTGACGGGGAAGCATATTAGCTTTCTCGGTTGCCGTGTAAACAGCCACATAACTGTTGGATAGTGGGGGTATTGGTGTTTGCCCATTATTTACTAACTGTTGTAGATTTTCCAGAAATCACGAGTTCCTAATTTCTGCGCTTCAATGCATTTTCTGGCTGTTTCGGTATATTCTCTCTTAGCTGTCACTATTTCTTTCTTACAATTACTTCTAGCTTTATAAATTTGTTCTGTTTGTACTGGACTTATGTCGAATAAATATGCAGTATGCATGTTGCTTCTGAGCAATAGCAGCTGTGCAAGTAGAAGTAAAATATTTGAGAGAGTGGGGTTTGCTATAGAACTTTCGTGCACGAACTTGTGCTTCAATTGCTGCTTTGAACTGTTCAGTGGTCTCATTTGCGCACTGTTCCGCAGGAAGAGAAAAAATATTTTCCTATGGGGCATCTCTGATATGATATCTAATGGTATCCCGGTAAGCCTTATTCTAGTACCTTGTCGTTTTGAGCAATGGCTCTTCAACTTTGAGTTGAGAGTTTAGAGTGATAGCTTGGGTTCGAAAGTTTAAGGGAATGTTAACCATTATCAAAAAGTGATCAGATTTTCTGAGTTGACTCTAGACATCCGGCATCCAGCATGCAAGTCTCCCACAATATAGTCAAGAACAGATCGAAAAGTGAGGCTTGCTGATCCTCACGACATGAGAGGCAGGTCAAGAAAGTGAAGTCTGCAAACTGGAATGTGTGATTGAGAAACATACATTTACCAGATGCATTTAAAACCAAACTCCTATCCTTACATCATCAACGCTCTGATCCCCATCTGGCATCAATTGAAATGGATGGCTCTCGTCTAGGAGAAGCCCCATGTTTTGACAAGCTTCTGGGCTTGACCGTCACTGCTGATCTGAAATGGAACACATACATCAAGTCTGTTGCCAAGGTCGCTGGAAAGATGGTGGTATCCTTCTACCGCTCCAGAAGATATCTCACTACTGATGCAATTCTCTATCTATATAAAAGCCAAGTACGTCCAAGGATGGAATACTGCTGCAATATCTGGGCAGGAGCTGCTAAAAACAGCATATCCTGCCTTGACAGAGTACAAAATAGACTTCGTGACTTAGTGGGGGATGCCCTTTTCACTTCCCTGCAACATCTCTCCCACAGAAGAGACGTTGCAAGCCTATCTTTGTTTTATCATTATTTCCATGGCAGGTACTCGCCTGAACTCCAATCTCTGCCCCCCCTCGCCAATCTTTCACGAAAAACACCCGTCTAGCTGAATCCACTGTCAAAAACTTTCCCCACTCGTTATCTATGCCAAAATCAAAACGTAGATTCCATGAACAAAGCTTCTTTCTTAGAACTGCACGCCTGTGGAACTCTGTTCCGTCTGCCTGCTTCCCTCCTGACTACAACTTGAATGTCTTCAAGTCCAACGTAAACAAATTCCTGATGAACCGCCCCCTTAAGTAGACACTTTAAATATCCACACTAACGTACTGTACTTACAATAACTCTTATCCCTGAATGGCTTCCAGGCCTTGATAAGTGGTGACCACCTTGTAAAAAAAAAAAAAAAAGATGTATCTGGATAACCCATGAAACCAATATAATTACAGTGGACGTTAAAATTCCCAAACATATGTACTTGAGCGATGCATCCAAACTATCCGAGACATAGTCGAACAGTGTATCCCTTTATATTTTCCTGATTGATTTCGATTGAATCCGAAAAATCATATTTGGAGGAAATGGGTTACTTTTTGTAACCCCTAACTGCAATTTATAACATTTGGGGACTTGTGTTTAAAGTTACTTTGTCCATAAAATTCGTCTAAGGAAATCATCATACGCTTAATAAAATAATGCTCGTTAAACGTATGAAAGGTGTTCCTAGAGTTATGCTTCCTATTTTGGTAATCTGAATAGGGTTAAAAAAAATATATGCTTGAAAACTTAGACATATGTCAATGAAGCTGGATAATGTATGTTCCAATATGCATAAAGCTTTGTTGTCCAAGACTGAATAAATTAATATGTTCCTGTGTATAGTTTTATAAATTCTTCGTTTTCGTAACAAATACAAAACGTTCTAAAAGTCTTTTATTCAAATATGTCTTCTTTAAACCTATTCAATTGCCTTCATTGCGCTTTCTTGAAATTTACTTTGTTTCTATTTTTCAAAATACATGTGTTATTGTGCACTCCTTAAAGTTATATACGCATCGATTTCCCAAGTATTTTTTACGATAATGACACCGCTTTGAACTACTAGAATCATTCCAAAAGTGTGGACTGTTTTTTTCTTTTACTCAAAAAGTTGAAGAGATACGAAGACCGGGGTGGTACAATTAAGATTAATTTTATGCCCCAGGATATATTTTTCTACATAGCCAAATAGTCTCAATGCATTTTTGTCTGGAATTTACTAATGCATTTCTGCTTCTGGCGCTCGTTCATGACAGGGGTTGTCTCTTTCACGCCGTCAATATTTGCAACAGAGAGATTTCAGGTCATGAATGTATAAGTTCAGTCATCAAAAAATGCAATTTGCAGTCTCCTTTGATTCACTCGAGGAAGGAGATAAAAAAATAGAATGCATTACTTTTGGAAAAAACCTTCGTACTTTAACGCCCCATCTTTCTGAACCACTTTCGCTTCTGGATTTCCTATTTATGCAAGAATGGAATTAACTATCATTTACATAAATCCACGCTACTTAATCATGATAATTTATCAAGGAATCTATTTCCTCTCCCTTTTAAATCAGATATTTTCTAATCTCTTGTGTAATTTTAATGCAGAATATTTTAAGTTCACGCTTTTATGAAACTAATATTATATCATTAGCATATGAGAGAAAGCGAATCAAAATTAAAAGAACACAGTAATTGCCTTGGTTTCATTAAACACTTAACTAAGCATTTAACCAAGAACTTACTTTTATACCAATTAGTCTCGGCTTATTAAGGCTAAAAAGCCACTGAATAATAAGAGATAGGCAGTTCGTCAAACACCTTGAGGATTGTGATTGAAATGAGCAGAATTCACTGAGTATGATATGTTGTGCATTAGGATCGGAACAGTTAATTTTGTAAATAGAAAATGCATAATCAACAATCTTCTTACAAAGCATTTAGGATTGTTTTTAATATTATATGCGATGCAATAATTTGCGTATAACATTAGCCAGCTTATCTTGAAGCATCTATGTGTATATACACGAGAACTTGAATGCCTACTAGACACTATCCTCGAGTGTCTAAGCTATCTCTGCACATGAGTTTGTCAGAACAACCTGGCATATATAAAAGGTAAAATGTGTGTGTGTGTGTGTTTGTATGTCGCGCAAAAACTTTCAACAGAGGCGACGGAATCTGACCAAATCGGCATCGTTTTAAACCTCGAACTTTAGACGACAAATATCGAAAGATTGTCCCAAAACATTAATTCCTTCACCCTCAACTCGCCCGTTTTGTACAAAGAAGGGGTCGATTTTTGCGTCGCCATTTTACCAAGTCATCGTTTCCTTTTCGTTTGATTACGGTTAATTCTGACGTTCGTCACTTCGGGTTGCGCCATGGAGACATCGACTAAGACGTCAGGTTTTCTTTTTCCTTCTTCGCGTAACGGGTTCGTGCCTGCCTGTCTATTACCACTTTCTTTCTTTCTTTTTTAAAACATATCTGCCTACTGTTATTTTGAGTCCCCTTCACCCCGCTACTAACACCTTTTTTACCCCATGGTTCCTTACAACACCACCTACACACACCAAGGCGCCCTCACTACTTTTGTTTACCCCCCCCCCGGGCTACTTACCACACCATCTAAACATCCGGGCAAGGCCGGGCACCCCTGCTACTTTTCCCTACTGACCAAATATTAAAAATCACATAGTAATAGCAGCCTGAATAAATGTCTTTGCTATGACTAACTCAAAACTAACGTTTATGAGGAATGGTGCACCTTCTCCAAGTGATGTTACCTCAAGTAATAACACGGAGCTAGGTACTTCACCAGAATAGATGAATTATTCTCCTAGTAAGCAAAAAAGACTAAAAAGAGACATATACTAAAGCATATTTAGATGGAGCATTTGGAAGAGTAAAATTGTGTTCTCAAATTCTTTACAAACCCAGTGCTTGAGAGATAAAGGAGAATTTACTAGAATATTCGTATATCTAATTTAGAGATCAAGTGTAAGTCCCAGGAAGGAGGCTCTATGAGAGCTTCAACTGAAGGAAAATGAAACAAAAAAAGAGCAATCCTCCCGGACAATGCTCGGTCGGAACAGCTAGTTAGTTAGAAAATAATTTGATAATATGCATGTTAGTATTGTTTTTAACATTATATGCGATGTCATAAATTGCTTTTCGATCTAGAGGTTGATCTCGAAGCATTCATGAAACTATACCAAAAACTAAGCTTAATTTTAAATCTGTCATGCTTAAGTTTGAAATAACGTTTTAAATGCGACCACGTTATTCTCTAAAATGTTCAGTCCGCTCATGGATCCTTTTTTTTCGGTTTTTTTTTTAAATTTCAATAATCATGCCATACATATATCTGTGTAAAGGGGCTAGTTTTATAAGTGTAAATATTTAACACAGACACACATAGAAGAAGGCTATGTATTGTGCTACTATAATAGATAGATTTTCTCGACCCCTATTGGAAAAATCTTTAGCTCACGTGGCCAAGATCAGCGGCGCCCATTGTTCGACCCGGTGTCCATTGTGTGGATGCAGAGGCTCAATTTCTTCTCCGTTTACAAGGGATGTGTCCGTGCTGAGAATTGATTTAGCCCTTGGAAACGACAATGTACGGGTTGAAAGATGGGCGTAAAAAGGAAGACAGGAAGGAATAATGAGTTAAAGGTAAAGTTGGCGATGAAGGGGTCATTGTAGAGGAAGACAAGAGTTAAGGTAAAAATGTTAGTGTTAGCAAATTGTTGTGTGCGTTGGGTGTAGAGGGGTATAGTCGTATTGTATGCAGTTGACAGCCGCAATTGGCAGGATACCGACTGTTGTAACGTCGGAGCATATCTTTATTATTTAGAGCCTTGGGTGATTCTACAAGCAGAAACTAAACACCGAAAATACACACACACAGACACTCACACACACACGCACACACTCACACACACATATATATATATATAGTTGTATCTACGTGTATTCCTTTTGAATATATTTAAATATGTATGAATAAAAAATCAATACAAAAAATATATAAATGTTTATATCTCTTCTGTATTTATTTCCTGTGTGTTGTATAGGAATACAAAAAGTCTTTTGAAAAAAAAACAAGAATGTTTCCTCCAAAAGCACATATTTTCGACCGATCCTTCGATCGTATTCACACTTAGAAAGATCGAAGGATCGGTCGAAAATATGTGCTTTTAAAGGAAAAATCCTTGTTTTTTTTTTCAAAAGACTTTTTGTATTCCAACACCTCAACATACAGGAAATAAATACAGAAAAGATATAAACATTTATATATTTTTCGTATTGATTTTTTATTCATACATATTTAAATATATATATATATATATATATATATATATATATATATATATGTTTGTGTGTGTGTCTGTGTATATATATATATATAATGAAATAAAAAAGAGGCAGTATTTACCTGATATGGTGAACTTCAATCTAATATAAATCCAAGTATTTATATATAGATAATTTAATCCCAACCACATAAAGAAGCTCAATACACAATAGAAAGTAAGACTTATTATGTGAGAAAGAAAATTAAACCGTAAGTTTAAATTTACAATCAATTTTATTGTTCCACTGAATACTCCAAAAAAACATTTTCAAAGTCCTTATTCCGCGAAGTTTCAAAGAATGCTATGCTATGAAAACTTCTGGCCTTGATGGAGAGGAAACTTAAACTTGCTAATATGATTCCCAATAATCTGAAATTTCAGCAAGAGGAGACTTGATTTAAAACATTTTAGGTTATCATTAATGCTTTGATTAAATGAAATAAATATATAGTAAATAATTTCTATATTTCTATTCATATATTAGGTGTGTGCAAAAATAATATAATTTATATATATTTAGCTGAATGTCAAAAAATACGACATTATTTTTGCATCAATCTAATATTAAACATATATTTATTTCACCAAATGTACAGACAAGCATTGAGACTAACCAAAAGAGTGGAATCAAGTCTCCCTTTTCTCTTATTTGAGATCATTTGAAATCATATTAGTACGTTTTAGTCTCACCTCCATCAAGGCCAGAGGTTTTGGGGGGAAATCAGATATTTTGTAATGCAAACGAAACCCCTAACCCTAACTCTAACCCTAAATACAAAACTTAGATAACAAATAACTATAATTAACACATTTAATGTCCGACATAAAAGGTATAGTTTACACTTACTAGTAAATAAATTAAGCTAAAGACTGTTCAAAATACCTTTATAAAAATCTAATGATTGATTGCTTATTTCTAAAAGTTTCCAAAAAGTGCCAAAAATAGGCTCTCTCTGATTAATGATCACCTTAATATGCGACCTTAAGAGCAAATGTCACAAAGCTCACTACACAATTCAGGTCATTACCTTTCCAAATGAGCCTTCATTTGTAAACTTCTAACCAACAGTCGCTGAGATTTGGAACTTACACAATTAACAAAACAGGTGGTATATCTATGGATATACTGGTAGCCAAATTGAATATTGAAATGTTTATATCTTTGGTTATATGGGACATAACTACATGAAAATTCGAAGGCCTTTTCAAGATTATAATACTATTATATTGATAATATTTTATGACAATTGGTAAAAACAAAACTAAATTTTCAAACCAATAACATATCATCAAATGTGCCTACATTTGTGTAGTTTTGTTGCTTTGGGATAAATTTTGCTTATGGTTTCTTTTTTTGCTTGGTTTTCTCTCTTGTGGGCTTACAAGGCAATTAATATATATATGTGTATATATATATAATTATATATATAATTATATATATATATATATACATACATATATAACACGATGTATATATATGTATAAATAAAATGTTTAAATTTAAACAGTATTTCACGCGGTTAACGGTGGACGAATGGATTAGGTCCTTGCTAATGGAGCCAGAGATGGCTTCTGTTGCCGGGTGCGAATATATCAACCGGTGTTAATCGTGATACCCTGCACTGATAATTCCCGAAAAGAATGAAACACTAGTGTCTGTAGGTATTTCATAAGTATTATGGTAAATAATTATATATATATATATATATACTAGCTGTACCCTGCCACGCGTTGCAGTGGCTCAATTTGGTGTAATGTAAAAATTTAATAAAAAGAGAAAAATGCATGTTTCTTATAATCTTAGTACAGCAATCCACTCCAAAAAGTGAAAAAGAAGGCGAAAATGAAAAAAAAAAATGGTACTCTCGCAAAATTTGATCTGGATCCTCGGGAGTTTCTGTCAATCATTCATGGTTTGGACTCGACCAACAATCAGTGGATGAAACCGAACGTAGCAAAAATGTTGAAACGCTAAATGCTTTTTTTTTGTTTGTTTCCTGTATACAAAAATGTGAGTTAGTAATTAATATTTGGTTGATGGGGGGATTACTATACACAGATTCGAAAAAGTTGTCCAAAAACGAATAAATGAAAGCAAAGGTAAGGTAAGTTACGTTTCTACCTAACTGGATAATTGTTTAGTGTTTTTATGTAATGCAAAATGTTTAATCGGCTCGAAAAACAGAAATGGTCGCAGACTCTGTTGAATACGTTAAGTTTGGGAAAGTAAGTTGAAAACTAAAAACTATACAAAACAGTATCTGAAACCCCACTAATATATGTTACCATGACATAGGCTGGCATAATCGGTGGGTTTGTGACAGTATTTTGTATATTTTTTTTAGTTTTAACTCACTTTCTCTAACTTAAAGTAATCAACAGTGTCCGCCACCATTTGTAGCTTTCAAATACACCGATAAACACTGTTTTTCAAGCCGACTAAACGTTACATTAAATGAAAAGGGTTAATATTACTAAACACAGATACAAAAAAGTTGTCAAAAAATAAATATATAACAAATAAATGTTATCAAAGGCAAGAAAAGTAAGTGTTCTACCTAACTGTATAAGATTTTAGTGTTTTTATGTAATGTATAATCGGTTCAAAAACGTTCAATGTTTATCGGTATATCTGAAAAATACAAATGGCGGCAGACTGTATCGAACACGTTAAGTTTGGGGAAATTTTGGGAAAATGAGTTTAAACTAAAAAACTATACAAAATACTGTTAGGAACTCACTCAATATATGTTATCATGACGTAGGCTGGCATATAATCGGTGGTTTTAAACTTTTGATCGATACAGGTGACGACTTTTAAAAGTCCCTTTCAGTGATTACCTGGTTTGAGGATATTTATACAACTAAATGGCAAATGTGCTCCAAAAAATCCGGTATTATTTTACTTTAAGGCCCGTTTCACGTTCGTATATAACGAAATATTTTATTGTAGATTTTAGTGTGCTAAAAACAAATCTGCAAACCGTTTCCGTAGCAAAAAGAAAGTTTCATGATATACATGAAATTACTTTTTCGAAAAGTGGGTGATCACTTTTCAATGTAAGTTTAACTTAGAATGAGCACCCACTTTCTGGCCATCTGAGAGAGGGGCATTTTTCTGTGTGTTTCTTGGCTAAAAAGTTTTTTGTTTGATTTCTTTTGCTTGGTAATAACCCTTGCACTCTGGGACTATTTTCCATTTCACAGCCGTAGCCTTCGTTTACGCTATGCGTGAGCATAAACGAAAGCTGTTTAGCCAATAAACATGGGAAAAAATCCCCCCTCTCTCAGGTGGCTAGAAAGTGGGTGCTCATTTTAAGTTAGATTTACATGGAAAAGTGATCGCCCACTTTTCGAAAAAGTAATTTCTTCATATCATAAAAACTATTTTTTTTGCAACGGAAACGGTTTGCAGATTCGTTTTTAGCACACCGAAGTCTACAATTTTTTTTTGTTATATACGAACGTGAGACGCACGGCCCTTAATGGAAAATTATATCAAAAATCCGAGGGAAAATAGTTTTCAATAAAAACAGCAAATGAATTCGATAGAAAAAAAATGGATGCTATATTTTGTTTTTATTTTTCTGTGTGTTTCTTGGCTAAAAGGTTTTTTGTTTGATTTCTTTTGCATGGTAATAACCCCTGAACTATAGGACTATTTTCCATTTCACAGACGTAGCCTTTGTTTATGCTACGCGTGAGTATAAACGAAAACTGTTAAATATGCACTCGCGTACCTAACTGCCTTGTCAAAAAACCTTTAAGCCAATAAACACGAAAATAAATGCCCCTTCCCCGGGTGACCAGAAAGTGGCTGCTCATTTTAAGTTAAATTTACATGGAAAAGTGATCACCGACTTTTCGAAAAAAATTTCTTCGTATCATGAAAACCATTTTGGTACTCATTTGGCGATGATTTCCATCGCGACCCGGATAATTATTTAATGGTCGTTCCCTTAGCCCCCCCCCCCTCATCAAGGCTAACGCATGTGCACGTAACATTTTTTTATTTATTTACTTACGTGGCGGAGTTATACAACCATCACCCCCATGCGAATTTCTATACTGATAGGTTTTTTTAAATTTTTTCACTGGATTATTGATTGAACACTAACCAGATTATAAAAAAAAAATGAAAAAAATAATTATTTCAACATTTGAAAGAGGTACTCACTTTTTAGTAACCACGTTCTGGTAAATCGGTCACCCATTTTTTTTTTTTTTTTTTTTTTTTTTTTTTGCTAAATATGGAAGTGTCTTCAGGAGATATAAAATGGTCGCATGTTGACGAAGCAATGTATCGGGAGGCGTACGGGATGGAAAATTATTGGTAAATTTTTAGATTAGGTCCACTTCCTCAGTTTTCTTTTAAATGACGACTTGTAAAGGTTTTCGACTATGCTGAATACGAAAATCGCATTGAAATTTTGCAGAAATAAGTAGTTATTAAGATATAAAAAGTTGTATTATGCATTGTAATATTTGGCGGCCATCTTTTTTACGCGCGTGCATTTGTTTATGGCATGTGTGCGCATAAAAAGATGGCCGCCAAAGAATACAATGCATAATATAACTTTTTATATCTTGATAACTACTGATTTCCGCAAAACATCAATGCGATTTCCGTATTCAGCATACTCGAAAACATATAAATGTCGTCATTTAAAGGAAAATTGTGGAGGTGGACCTAATCTAAAAAAATACCAAATTATTAAACATTTCGGTACTCATGCAGAGAGTGATCCGTGCTGAAATAATAATGTTATTATTTTAAAAGCCATTCTTAACATGGGGAGGGGAGGGTGTTTTGTACATATTCTGTACTTTAACCTTACAATTGAATAAAAAAATATATCATAAAACTTTAATTAAACGTGGAAATACGATTTAAAAAATAGCGCGGATCACTCTCTGCATTAGCACCAACATTTCTCCAGCATGTTAATGAAATTTATAATACTTAAAAAAATTTTTAAAGAACCAAAAGTTTGGAAAAAAAACAAAAAACCCTCACCTTTCATAAAAACAAATTATTTTTAAAAAAAGACACCCACAAACTGACTTTTAACTAAATAAGTAAAAAAAAAAAATTTTAAACTCGAAACTTTATTTTCATAAAAACAATAAAAAAGTCATATTCAATCTAATTTTTTTTCATTGAGAAACAAATATATCTCTAACTTACAAATGCGGTAGAGACTCATATTAATTTTACTTTCTATGGTTTTGATATACCGCGTTTTTATTGGTTACAAAATGGGTGACTGATTTATCAGAACGTTGTAACTAAAAAGTGAGCACCACTTTCAAATGACGAAATAATGATTTCTTTTTTTTAATTTTCTTTTTTTTTTAATCTGTTTAATTAGTGTCTAATCAATAATAATTCAGTGAAAAAAAATTCCAAAAACCCATAAGTATAGAAATTACGCATGGGAGTACAACTACGGCACTTTCGCACTTACTTTTACAAAGATTATTTACGTTAACTCTTTTCATAAATAATTTTTTTTTTAAGTAACTAAACCATTTATTGATAATTTGTCACGTGTACAAACATTTATTTATTTATTTACGCAGGCTTAACTCTTTTTATGAATAAGAAAAGTTTTACTCTTTAAGAATAATAAAAGGAAAAAATGCAGAGAGTGATCCGCGCTATTTTTTAAATCGTATTTCCACGGTTAAGTTTTACGATAATATTTTTTTATTCAATTGTATGGTTAAAGTACAGAATAGGTATAAAACACCCTCCCCTCCCAATGTTAAGAATGGCTTTTTAAATAATAACGTTATTATTTCAGTACGGATCACACTCTGCATGAGTATCATAAAAATTAATACAAATAATACTTATCTCAATAAGTGAAAGGCCCATTTCTACCGGAAAAGAAATGGGGACAATCTCGGAGTTACGAAAAATATTTTAATTTATAATTTTTATAATTCGCAATGTTAAATTATTTTAATAACATGCAAACATTCTTTGACTTTAAAAATAGATTTTCTGAAAATTTCAATTAAATTGGTAATGTAGAAATATTGTTCTATAGACTTTGAACGAACCAAAAATTACATTTATATATATATATAGATATATATATATATATATATATATATATATATATATATATATATATATATATATATATATATATAACCCGATGGTTCTAGGTTCAATCCTTGACTAGAGATTGGCTTTAGTCTAGTCGCACTGATGATTTGTGACAAACGGAACAGTACTGTATGTAGATGACTACATATATAGAGAGAGGACTATATATATATATATATATCCATATATATATATATATCCATATATATATATATAGAGAGAGAGAGATAGAGATAGAGAAAGACAGAGAGAGATAGAGAGAGCGAGAAGAAGAAGAAGAAGAAGAAGAAGAAGAAGAAGAAGAAGAGAGACAGAGACAGGAGATAGGGAGAGGGGATAGCAAAAAAATGGGTGAAAAACAGTCACAAAATAACAGTTACAAGCGAGAAAAGTAACTTCTCTTCTTGTATACCTAATCTTACTTTTAAAAGTATTTTAAAGCGCTTTGTTTTATCGCTGCCTTCCCAGTCTTGTGTCACATGTTTTTAATTGCAGTAAATCAACTTAAAAATCGAATATTAAACCGAAATACACCTACCAAAAATATAAACATCTGTTAAAAATTTAAATTTTAGACCAACTGATGACATTTATTCGTTATGTTTTCGGTTAATTTTTCGATATTTCCGCTGTTCTATAACCTCCATGTTTCACTTCGATAACCCGACCTTCAATAGCACCAAGTGTAAAAATGTTTTTTTATTGATTGTTTTGTTGTTGTTTGATCAGCTTTGATGTAAACCATGATTTTTCGCTGCACTAATGACTCTGTTAAGCCATCTATTTACTATAATATAAATCTCACCTGTCTGTTTAAATTTATAGATGTATGTTGTATGTCTGCCTAAAACTTTCGACAGAGGCGACGGATTTTTATGAGATTTGTATCATTTTGAAGCCCGGCCGTTCGAACGACAAATATCGAAAAATTGACCAGAAACATTAATTTTCTCATCCTCAATTAGGCACTTTTCTATAGGGAGGGGTCGCTCTTTTCGCCGATATTTTCGAAATTCATCGCCTCTTTTCGATTGTCTAGCTTTACTTTAAATCTACGCCACTTCCGGTTTGGCTATGGACGCCACAGCAAAGATGTCACGTTTTTTCACGTTCTTTTCCTCCTTCACGCTACGGGTTCGAGCCTGCCTACTCCCACTTTTTTTTTTTTTTTTGCTTAACACACACCTCCCAACATCCGGGCAACGCTGGCCACCCAGGCTCGTCTATATATTTAACGGGCAAAATGTGTGTGTGTGTGTGTGTTTCTATGTCTTGCAAAAAACTTTCGACATACGCGACGGATCCTTACAAGATCAGTATCGTTTTCAAGCTTAATCTTTCGGACGACAAATATCGAAAAATTGGCCTAAAACATTCATTCTTCACCCTCAAATGAAAAGTTTTGTACAAAGCGGGATCGCTTTTTTCGCCGACATTTTTGCAAGTCATCGTCACCGTTGGATTGACTAGCCTTAATTTCAACGCAATCGATTTCCGGTTGCACAATTGAGACATCGGTTTAGACGTTATGTTGTTTTGTTTTTTTCATCCTTCGCGTAACAGGTCCGAGCCTGCCTGCCTTCGGCTACTTTTTTAAACACCCCTCTTCACCCAAACTGCCTTCTGTTGTTTTGATTCACCCGTTACTACCACTCCCCCGGGGTTCCTTACTACACCTCCACACACTCGGGCAACGCCGGGTACCCCGGATGTTCTTTAGTAAAATGCAAGTCTTTTTGCCGTTTATTAAGATTTTGAAAGGAATTCGAGTTTGCTTTAATCTTTATTTGTTTGCAAATTTTCAAACTTTTGCTTAAAATGTAAGAAATTTTAATAATAAAATCGACAATTCATATTATTCAACCTAAAATATTGGTTATTACTTTCGTGTATTTTTTTCAAGGAATGATTAAAAAATTGTTGTTAAAAGTATCTTTTTAAAAATAAATAGTAATGGCATATGTTATATAACCAATAACATGATAGAACAATAATTAATGCAAATTTGCTAGGCATAAGTAATATTTGATTTGTCAGGTTAAATGATAATTGATATCTGTAAACCTTACGCGATAAATTTATATGTTATGTATATATTGGGTGTGACTGTTGTGTGTGTGTGTGTGTGCGTTTGAGTTCGTTCCCTATGTACTTCAAAACGGCTGGGCCGATTTTATAAAATTTCTATCGTAGATATTTTATGTGCCTGACAGTATTCTAAGATAGGCATTGCATCGGAATGTATTCGATAAGTATCAATAATCGATGATCGAAATAATCCGATAAAACATAGGCGATTTTGACCAAAGTTAACACCTTACACAGCTTAACTTCACAAGTGCATTTGAGAAGTTTTATTACCACAGAAGTAGAAAGGCACAACACCTAAAATCAGCTGTACGTTCTTTGATATGACAGAGGCGCGTTCGAAATGAATGTTTCCGTTTAGAGCACAAGTGCAACACGATGCATGACTTTTTTTTAAACTTAAATCCAAGCCATTACTAGCACACAAGCAGTAAGGCCAGACAGATAAAATCAACAGTAGGTCCTCTACAGTGATCTGTAGACTAAAATGTATTGTGGAATAAGTGAATGCATGGAGGCATGTGAAGCTTCCTCCTGGTGTAGCACGAGAGGTCCACAACTGGAGCAGGCAACCAATCGATTAGATTTAAATAATGGGCGATTTTACTGAGTTCGACGACAATAAAAATATGGGAGCGTGAAGCATTCGTTGATCATCATGCAATCCCGAACAACGTTGAGTCGCCTTGCTAGTTATTGAATAATTTAGCTTTGATTTTGACGATAATCTTCTTCTAAACATATACTATATTTTTTACTATTTGTATAAAAGGGTAACTTTTAGATTTTTCGGTTGATATTTAATTTAATCTGTTATATCTATAAAAATGAAAATGTGTGTGTGAGGACACTTCTCAACCTATATACTCAACGAATGTTTAATCTACAGACTTGAAATTTGGTACGTATTGTATTCAGATATATGGAAAACATTTCAATTGGTTGTTATCTTGAAAAAAAAAGGCTGCTAAATGGGCCAAAATTAAAAAATTAGTACCTGGGCGTGGGTCGTCGGATTTTTATCTGCTTGTCACCTTTTTCTACGATGGTTTGAAAGTATTTTTTAAAGATCCTGGCAATCTGGTCTAATTGCTACCGTACTTGGCTTACTGTCTTTAGGCTTTAGTTTCGATGTCAGCTCGTGTATTTTTTAATTATACGAAGTGAACTGTTTAGAAAAAAAAAAAAAACACTCGCTTGCACCTGTCCCAGTTTTTTCCGTTTTTTTTTTTTTTTTTTTTTTTTACTTCATTTCTTTAAAAGGAATATAAGTTTATATATAATACCGAGCAATGCCGGGTACATCTTCTCGTATTTTTTTTTATTTGTATTCACCAAATTTGAATAATGTTTCGATATTTTTAACTCTGAACTCCACCATTTGTTAATTATACCTAGATTTCAAATTATATATACTTTCTTTTATTTGTACATATTATAATTTAGAGTTGTTAAACAATTATTTTTCCTGTAATTACATAAATTGGTATTATTAATGACACTAATTGCATTATCACTAGTATTCGATGCCTCCGTTCAGTCTCGAAAAATGTGTACAAGAGTGGCGTTGCATTTGCTTAAAATATTTAACAAATATTCGTAGATACTCGTAAAATATATATCAATAATATAAAGCTAAGCGCGCGCGCGCGCGTGTGTGTGTGTGTGTGTGTGTGTGTGTGTGTGTGTGTGTGTGTGTCTGGTCACGAATAGGCTCCTATATGGTTGACTATTTTTTTAAAAATTGATTACATATAATGATAGAAGATGCATCGAGGATCAGGAATGGGTATGTTTGATCTGGCAGAACGGTGGTTCATAAAAATTGTTGGGTCTGCGTTCGCGCCTGGCCACCAAAGTATGGAAATAAAAAATGAAAAAAAAAACGTTTACAAGGTTTTTTTTTATATAGATGTACATAAGAATACTTTGATAAGTATGTTTCAATTTAAATAGGGATGGTATAATAAAATTGTGGGGTCTGCGTTCGCGCCTGTACTCCAGGGAAATATGGCACAAACTTTAACAAAGACTTTTCATATCTGTTTGCGTAAGTATACTTTGATAATTATGTTTTAGTATGAAGAAATATGGTATAATGAAATTATACCATATTTCTGATCTCCATAGAATGTAAATATGTCACAAAGATTAACAAGGTTTTTTAAAAGGGGTGAGGGTCCACAATAACACCTTAACTTTAATCTTAATTCACGTTAGCTTTTATCTATCTTTTTTAAGTTGAATCATATTTTGTCGAATAAATTCACCTCATAAATTCACGTTCTTATTAAAGTGAAAGCAAGAAAAAAGTCGGAACTTTAGACAATTCTCGACATAAATTTTAAATAACTCTGTTTTTTTCCTTCTCCACTTGCACGTGACTCTCTTTCGAAAATAGATTAATAGATAAATAATAAAAAAACAAGAACGTTACTTTTCATCGTGTCAAAGAAAAGGAAAAATCCTGCTCACGTGATTACGTGTCTTTTTAAATATATTTACATAACCTTTTGTTTTTATTTATATATCTGTTTAAGCGTTTTTTTTGTCAGTGTACTAGAAGGCATTCAGTTGATTACAACCCTTTCTGCGTGTTCTTTACATTACAATATGACAACCCTAAATCCGACGGCGCAATACTACACCGTTCAATACTGTAAAACTGAAACGAAGCTGTTCTACTTGAAAAGGGTGCCATCTTCTTCTTGTTCATATTAATATCGAGTCTTTGCTTTAAAAAAACTAAAGTAATTACTATATTGCTTTTTTAATATCCCATTTTGCTGTTTCGGATTATTTTACTAAAGTAAGTAAAGCTTCATTATGTTTCTTTGTTTTCGATATTTCGCCGATATTATTTAGTAAGAGTATTTAGCAGAAAAGCCATTAAACGACCACCCGAAAAAATATTATACAAGAAATAAATGTTACCATAGTCAATAAAAGTTCAGTTCATGTTTTTTTTTTTGTTTTGTAATAGTTTTTAATGCTCTTTACTTGAAATAATTTCAATAACCGAAATTCAAACGAAATTTGAGGCGATAACTACTTAAATAATTTTTTATATAGACTACACATTCCATAATCGAATATTCCTCAAGCACAAAATAACGGAAAACATTAAAATATGTTTATAAATATCCCTTACGTTAACGGAACTCTCTTAAATTATTTACACAGAATGCTCAGGTGCCCCTCCTTCAAATTGAAAACGGGGCTCTTCATTTCAAAGTCGCTGCCATTTTGATTTTTTTAAACGCTTCGTGAATTAAAATTTTTTTTTTTTTTTTTTTACAAACTACTTTAAATTACAAACCAATGAACTTTTCTACCATAAAAGTAATTTTTATTGACTATGGTAACATTTATTTCTTGTATATTTATATTATCTTCTATGATATAAAGCTGAACGTCTGTGTGTGTGTGTGTGTGTGTGTGTGTGTGTGTGTGTGTGTGTGTGTGTGTGTGTGTGTGTGGTCACGAATAGGCTCCTATATGGTTGCCTAGTTTAAAAAACTGATTACATATGATGATAAAGATGTATCGAGGATCAGGAATGGGTATGTTTGATCTGGCAGAACGGTGGTTCATAAAAATTGTTGGGTCTGCGTTCGCGCCTGGCCCCCAAAGTATGGAAATAAAAATTGAAAGAAAAGAAACGTTTACAAGGGGTTTTGATATATATGTATATAAGAATACTTGATAAGTATGTTTCAATTTAAATAGGGATGGTATAATAAAATTGTGGGGTCTGCGTTCGCGCCTGTACTCCAGGGAAATTTTGCACAAACTTTAACAAAGACTTTTCATATCTATTTGCGAAAGTATACTTTGATAATTATGTTTCAGTTTGAAGAAATATGGTATAATAAAATTACGGGATGTTCGTTCGCGCCTGACCTCCATAGAATGTAAATATGTCACAAAGTTTAACAAGTTTTTTTAAAAGGGCTGAGTGTCCACAATAACACCTTAACTTTAATCTTAATTCACGTTAGCTTTTATTTATTTTTTTTGGTTGAATCATATTTTGTCGAATAAATTCACCTCATAAATTCACGTTCTTATTAAAGTAAAAGCAAAAAAGTCGGAACTTTAGACAATTCTCGACACAAATTTTACATAACTCTGTTTTTTCCTTCTCCACTTGCATGTGGCACTCTTTCGAAAATAGGCAAATAATAAAAAAAATGAGAACGTTATCGTGTCAAAAGAAAGAAAAAATCCTGCTTACGTGTCTTTTTAAAAACATTTACATAACTTTTTTATTTTTATTTATATATCTGTTTAAGCTTTTTTGTCGGTGTACTAGAAGGCATTCAGTTGATTACAACCCTTTCTGTGTGTTCTTTACATTACAATATGACAACCCTGAATCCGACGGCGCAATACTACACCGTTCAATAATGTAAAACTGGAACGAAGCTGTTTTGCTTGAAAAGGGTACCATTTTCTTCTTATTCATATTTATATCGAGTCTTTGCTTTAAAAAACTAAAGTAATTACGTGTTTACTTTTTTAATATCCCATTTTGCTGTTTCGGATTATTTTACTAAAGTAAGTTAAGCTTCATTATTTTTCAAAATTATTTTTGTTTCTTTTTTCCGATATTTCGCCGATATTATTTAGTAAGAGTATTTAGCAGAAAAGCCAACAAACGACTACCCGAAATATACAAGAAATAAATGTTACCATAGTCAATAAAAGTTCAGTTCATGTTTTTTTTAAATAGTTTTCAATGCTCTTTACATGAAATAATTTCAGCGAACCGAAATTAAAACGAAATTTGAGGCGATAACTACTTAAATAAATTTTTATATAAACTACACATGCCATAATCGAATATTCCTCAAGCACAATATAACGGAAAACATTAAAATATGTTTATAAATATTTCTTACGGAACTCTCTTAAATTGTTAACACAGAATGCTAAGGTACCCCTCCTTCAAATTGAAAAACGGGGCCCTTCATTTCAAAGTCGCTGCCATTTTTATTTTTTTTAACCGGTTCGTGATTAAAAAGAATTTTTTTTTTTACAAACTACTTAAAAATACAAACCAATGAACTTTTCTACCATAAAGTAACTTTTATTGACTATAGTAACATTTATTTCTTGTATATTTATATTATTATATATATATAACATTTTCTCTTTGTTAGGAAATATCATTTTGTTGGTCACTCTTGGCTACGAATGGAAACAAAGTTGATGTAAAAAAATATATTTTCGCGAAAATTATCTTTACTTTCATCATATTTTGTTTAGGGTAAAATTTTTGAGTATCAAAACCTATCTCTTTACAACCTCTCCTTTTCATAACCTATCATACTTTCATCAATCACAGTCCATTTTCTGTAGACTGTTTTTGAACCCAGTCAACAACGGGTACTTCTGCTAATATATATATATATATATATATATATATATATATATATATATATATATTGTGTACAGAAAGTTGTTAGTTGAGACAGATCATTGGTACCGTCGAATATTGGCTGAAGAGAGCTTGATAAGGATACCTTAAACGGGCCTTATTATCGGGCTTGAAACCGACGGTACCAATGATCTGTCTCAACTAAGAACTTTCTGTACACAAAATATAAATACGCTCTTACAATTTGGATTTTCCTTTTAATTGAGCACTCTGCTGGAATTCTTTGCCCCAAAAAAACTAATCATATATATATATATATATATATATATATATATATATATATATATATACATAGTATTGTTTCGTTTTATCACAACTCATCAGTGCGGCTAAACATACACTTTTCCCAACTTTTGGATCGAACCTACAACCGTCCTGTTGACAGTCAGCTTCTATGGCCATCGGACTTCGAATCATTGCCCGCAAGTATTTCTCCTCAAGTGTCTATTAAATTAACAATTTGCCCGTCGGATAGTGCTCAAACTATCAGTTTGTTTACAAACAAACTAATTGGGGGGTGTCGCTTAATTGCTTAAATGCGCGTCGAGTGAAAGTATATTTACAAAGTGCTCAACCAAAAGAGGGGGTGGCTTAATAGTCATCCACATACAGTACTGCTTCGTTGTATCATAACCCATGAGAGCGGCTAGTCGTTGACCGAATCTTCAACTGTTGTGTTGACAGTCCATAGTATATATATATATATATATATATATATATATGTATATATATATGTATATATATGACAGTCCATAGTATATATATGTATATATATATGTATATATATATGTATATATACATGTATGTATATATGTATATAACATGTATATATATGTATATATATATGTGTATATAACATGTATATATATGTATATATATATATATATATATATATATATATATATATATATATATATATATATAAGCTGTACCCGGCCACGCATTGTTGTGGCTCTATTTATTAAAATGTAACACAAAAAACAAAAAAGACAGAATATATATGTCTTATATTTATGTTGTCAATATTTGTAGATACACAATATTTTGAGGTGTCCCTTTTTCTGTGCAGATATAGTGATTTCTGATTTTTTCGACTGTAGAACACGCAACATATACTTGTCCATGTGAGAAGTCATGATGTAAGTCACACAAATGTAAAAATTGTCCCTGAATCTTGTTAATGGTTATTGCAAACGCCAAGCGAATTCTCAAGTGCAATATTTTAAGTTTAAATGATATATCCGTTTAAATCATTCAATGCACATCCACTGCCCGTTCCTCCCGGGGGTGACAGAGGGGACATCGTGAGAATTTTATTTTACTATAAACATGTATGTTAACACGCACTGGAAAAGCTTGTATAGTAAAAAATTTAATCGATTTTCTTTTTGTATGTAAGTATAGTCTTTTATCAAAAATAAATCGATGAAAAAATTGGAAAGAAAACTGTCTAAAGAATAAACCAACAAAGTAAGTTGGAGACCAATGATAATTCAGAATGAAGAAAGAAAGAAAAAAGAATGTGCAAATGTTGAAGGATAAGTTTTAAAAAAATGGAAATAGTTTAGTAAACTGTTGTTTTTTATTCGAAGAAAATATATTGCTTTCAAATATTATTAATGGGAATAAAAAAGGAGCCACAGCGTTACAAAGAAAACCACCTATTTATTAAAGAAAAATTGAGTATAGTGTTATAATTAAAAAGAGATATACAAAAACACGCATGAGTTCGATGAAATTATTATACCAAAATGTCGGAGCAATCCGTCCAGTGGTTATTTAGATTATCAATTACGAACATAAAGAGTTTCATAAATAATAATAATAATAATAACATCAAGTAAGAAAAACACGTCCGCCTTCTAAGTTATTATTTTCAAAATGAAAGAAGCTAAAATGCATACAGTGATAACGCTGCTCTAGCTCAATAGTTCTTACATCTATTTAAAATAATAAAACGCTAATAGTTAACCATTATTCTAAATACTACCACTAGTAGAGCCTGAACACACTCTGTTACCTTTGCCTAAATAAAAAGCTCAATATAATTAGACTTCGCGAGAAATACGAAGCTTTGATACATTGTCGGTTCAATTTACTTATGATAAGTTACATTATATATATCATATACGATTTCATATTATTATTATCATTATTATTATTAGAAATAGTAGTAGTAATTTTCTTTTCTTTATTATTATTATTATCATTATTATTATTATTATTATTTATTATTATTATTATTATTAGAAATAGTAGTAGTAATTTTCTTTTCTTTATTATTATTATTATTATTATTATTATTATTATTATTATTATTATTGACTCACAAGGAGTTTTCACACAGGTTATCAAAGATTTCTCCTTGACAACAGCCTGTGGTGTTCCCATGAAGTTGAGTGACAACAAGTCTCCCCAGGTTTCCAGTACTCTTCACCTTTTTCGGTAACATTTGCAAATAAATTTGCATTATCACACCATTGATTTCTCGTTGGCTGCGGCTGTTGGACTTTACTGGAATTTTAGTGGCAATAAGCCTCCCCAAGGTCCCAGTTCTCTTCGCATTTATCCAGCGGAAGCCTGATCAGTTCCTCAGTCTTTCCTTCCTCCTTAACTCTACTTGGTTATTTGGTTTTACTCTTTTTTGGGAGCGGGGCAGTGATGTGGATGGGGTTGTGGCTAGAGAACTTATAAATACGGCTGCAAAGTTCTTGATTCCATGTAGTGTTTCATGTTTTGCCTTTGCAGCAGTTTGTCTGGTCCGCACTTGTTGCGCCTGTGCGTTAGTTTCCACATTCAAGGGATTTTCTTAATATTTTGTCTGTTTTCATTATTGTTGTTCGTTGTATTTTTCCAGTCATTTCTTTGATTCCAATTTCTGTAATTCTTTTTATTATTATTATCATTATTATCATTATTATTATTATTATTATTATTATTATTATTATTATTATTATTATTAAACCCAGATGTGGTTACTGTGAATTAGCTGCTACACTTACAGCGGTATTTCAAGTTAGAAACTGAGCAGCAAGATATTTGTTCACATTACATTTCATTTTCTGAATTTTTTTGTATAGTAAGAGAAACCGAAAATACTCACGGAATCGGAAATCCTAGCAGTTCGAGGAAAGAGACTATTAGAGTAGAAAAAATCCGGTATCTGAGGACTCTTCAATGAAAAGCTGGGATTTTGATGATTGTTGGGTCAGGTGTTTGTGTCAGTTTCGAGTGTTTAAGTCAAGTGGGTATCGGTGCAGAAAGTTCGCCGTAGAAGTACTTGTAAAATAAGCACAACGATACAACATTGTGGCGATGGGACAGGATCTATAGTTTTGTAAATAATGTGGGACTTAATAGATTATAGGCTCTTTTTGCACTTTGTCTAAAAGAAAGAAATTAATGGCTGTTACACAATCCCAGAGAGTGAAAGACAATACTCTATACATGAGCGAATAATAACGTTTTATAACATTTTAGAGATAAAGGATACTTTCAGGAGAGACACGTTTTCTAGCTCTATAGAGGAAGCCCACCTTCCTTGAAGCAGCCTTGGCAATGCATTCGTTCTGTTCGTTAGTTTGAATGATTGACTATCAGTTATGCTATCATCATCATCATCATCATCATCATCATCATCATCAAGACGGGCCGATGTGACTCTTCCTCTCCAGAGTTTCCTGTCTTCCATCAGCTGCCTTAGATTTTAAGTTTCATAGTTGGCGTCGTGTGCTATTTGCTGGATGTACGTGAATCTAGGACGTCCTTTGCTTGTGCGTCCGTGTCGTGGAGTTCATAGCAATATATCACTCACCAATTCATGCTTGCTCCTCAGACAATGGCCGGCAAATCGTAGGCGTCTCTCCCTGATAGTATTAGATATGGCAGGAAGGTTGCTATAAAGTTGCCGCTTCGTGGGATGATTTTGCCAAGATATATTTACTATTGTTCATAGCATACGGGAGTGCGTTCCGTCTAGTTTTCGTGCCAATCTTTTGGTATAGCTGGTTAAAATGGCGCGTTAATGTTAAAAAAAGGAACTTTTTATTGGTAACATTTTTGTTACCTTGCATTTTGTCTCCATTTAAGTACAAAATAAAGGCCATTTTATAAAGGTTAAGATATTTTCTTGGATATGTGCGCGTTCGTTTTTCCCGTGTGTTGAGAATATAGCAAGGTTTCATCAAATACTCTCCTCGAACATAATTGCATCAGGGAGGTCGTTTATGTAAATTGGAAAAAGATAACGATCCAAGGATCGACTCATGGGATACAGCCATATTATTGCCATGTTGGTTAGATATACGGTCATTGAGAACAAATTGGATCTTTCTTTTAGCTAATAAGTATCTTATCGTATTTAATATTCGTTCAGTACTACCGGACGGAATAATTTTCATGGGAAGACCTACATGGAAGAACTATCGCCCTAGCTTCATTGGCATATGTCTAATGTATGGTGCATAGGTTTAGATGCGAACGTTAGAATATCCGCAGTAAAAAGGGCCGTCTAAATCGATACTAATGCTCAGAAAGGGTTTTAAAATTACTATTCCGACTCACATTTTTTAGGGTGTTGTAGATCATTCGATTTTCTTTAGTGACTCTAATTTTAAACTATTGACATCGGAGACTCAATGAGAAAATTTTTAACGCTATATAAAAGAACGCTATATAAAAGGACGTGTGATTCCCGAGTGTAATGTTACAAATGCCGAGATAAGCGGAGAGCATATACAGCACCTAGTATTCCCAAATGGTCATCTATTTAATGCTTACTAGGCTCAATGTCGCTTAACTTCGCTGAACTGGCGCAAACCGGTGTGTCATCGTGATTATGTCGTATGTCTAACCTATAAATAAATATTATCCATAACTTTAAGCCCCTAGAGGGGGCATAGGCCACCCAAAACTTTGTAGATGCTTTTGTAGCAAGGAATTCCTTTTTTCGGGGTGAGGGTGCTGGCCATACGCCCAACTTCCCCACTGTATGTCCCTTCTGGGAAGATTGAACGTGCAGTACGGCACAATCACGTTAACACACCGGTTCTCGCCAGATCACTAAAGTAAAGCAACGTTGAACCTGGCCAGGACCAGATGGGAGATCATTTCTGAAGGCTAGGCTCTGTATGTACCTTCTGGGAAATAAATGTTATAATAAATAAATACTTCTATTTATTATCGAGCATTATATAAACACGGCAAAGATTCTCTGGAATTTTACTCTGTAGATATAATATAAATGAACGTATGACTAATTAAAATTGTTTTCATGTTAAGTACAGCAAATATTCTTGTATTTTTTCTTATGCACTAATGCTGAGCCACGGTGGGGTCTGCAATGATTGATTTTTGCATTTACTTAAAACGATTACGTGCTTGGTCGAGTGAAGCCGCTTTTATGGAGGTCTTTGTGCAGAGTATCTCACCATCTCTTCCTCAGCCTTCCTCTTAGTCACTTTCCAACTTTTATAGCAAAATTAAGTCTCACGACAATGTTAGGCCTCAGCACGTCATTTTCTAGGTATGAATATTTGTTGTTCTTAACAAAAAATATTCATTCACAGAAAATAATTATTCATTCATTTACTTATTTATTTTACTGCTGAATGAAAAGGGCGCGTTTTGGTCTTGGTCGAGTGACTTCGTGGTGTCTATGAATTATCTGGCCAGACGCGGGCAACAATGATTAGTAAGATAAACAGACCGATCCATCTGTTCCAAACCAGTGACTCCTTTTAGAGCAACTTCATATAATCCTGATTAAATATCAAAACCCCCTGTTCGTATACACTAACGCCTTTGTTCGCCGTGTTAACTGACAGATCTACATCATTACGGTCGTGTTTGTCACCGTGTTTATTGTTAGGTGCCCCTCAAAGTCAGTCATCCACAGAGAAATACAGAAATGTTAATCGAAACGCTTCACGTCTCTTTACGTTTAACCTATCAAGCTCTTGGTGTTGTAAACTGGCTATTAAATAAGCCGCGTTTTCATTACTTTAACTTCCTCCCAATCTCTCCTCCGCTTTTGCCCTCACCTCTGTCAAGTTGTCAGGACCGATGACACTAGATACTCATGAACCGCCCTAATTTAGAAGATTACTAGTGTTCTCATCTTGGATGTTATTCTCATAACCTTTCGACTGATGTAACTTCCGGCCTTCTTCGGTTATGTCTCGTTGAGAATATGTATATGGATCTCAGGAATATGTACGTAATTACTAGGACTTTGATAACAGCATATTGTTTTTATTGTTTGGACTCTCGAGTATATATCCGACACAGTTAGGCACAGTTAATTAACCAAGAACCACATCACTCTATATAACAGCATATAAGATATCCACAGATACACACTCGAGAATCAAAACAAAGAATATGCTGTTGTTCTAGCTCTAATTATTACAAACAACCTCTTATTTTATCCACAAAGATAACTTGCGTTCGTTCCATCTGCTACGACTGGGTAGGAACCTTAAGTAATTCGTAATTGTCATCTTGATGTCGCCCGTACTGCGCATGGAATTTGATTCCATACAGATTATCGAGTTCAATATATGAATTCCTGAGCAGGCGCACCGGAAAAAAAAAGGTCGGAGATTACATCGGCCGGCATGTTGAGATCATCCAAAGTAAAAGCAGTAGTTCGAATAATCTAAATAATAAAAATAATCAATCTTACTTTTTAATTTTTTTTTTTTAATTTTTAATTATTAAAAGGCAGCGAATAATCCAAATGAAATGAAACACTAGCAAGTAGAAATGTGTTCTATTAAATTTTATGTAGCGAGTTGAACAACCAGATGTCTGTTAACATTTCATCTGAACTTCTTTATGTCAGTACAACCAGGGAACCGAGAGAAAGTGTCAAAGTTTAGCACTTCGAGGGAAAAAAGCTTTTAGAGTGGAAAGTTTTCCGGCATCTAAGTATCTCTACAGCATAGCAGTGGGATATTTGGCCGTGCTCATAAAACCATAATACTTTTAGTATTTTTTTTGTTTTTTGTATTTTTTTGTATCCCTACTGCTTCCGTTCCGCCCCTTAATATAGTCGAAAGAAACTGAAATATTGGAAAACTCTCTGAATTTGTCACACTTTTGTCATTCATTGACTATATTGCTCTGTAATTACATTGGGGTTTTTCAGGAAATAAAGTAGATTTCCACACACACACACACACACACACACACATACATATATATATATATATATATATATATATATATATATATATATATATATACTAGCATGGATGCCCGGCGTTGCCCGGGTGTTCGGGGGGGGTGTATGCTGAGCAAAAACAAAACGGTCAATTTTTAAAATTTTTACTCCTATTATGACCCTTTAACATTTATTGTTTTGGGCTCAAATCAAGTTATTAAGTTAGATCCATGTCTAAGGAACCTATATCTAAAATTTCAAGTGTTTAGACCCAAAATTGTCGGAGGAGTTTGGTAGAGTTCTCAAAGGTCATATCGTTGAACTTTGACCCCTTAACAGCCAAATTTTTAGCCGAAAACCGATCACATAGATGTTTCCAAATCTCAGTACCCTGTATATCAAATTTCGAGTCGGTAGACTAAAAATTGACAGTTATTGCGTAGAGAAATGTACACAGACAGACACATGCACACAGACACACAGACACGTTCACTTATATATATATATATATATATATATATATATATATATATATGGCACCCCCAATAATGTTATACAAAATTTAAATTTCATAAAATAAACATATATTGAAAGTGTTAAGGCAATTCTGCCCTTATAGATATGATATTCTAAAACACTTCCATTATCTTCTCCGTGCATTTTACCTTATAAATATTTTATGATTTTATGTAGATTATCTAAACTTTCAATCTATAAGAAACACACAACCATAACATAAGCAGACACAGGTATATTGAATTATATATGGAAAGATGTAGTAGCCAATACATTATATAGTTTACTAACCGTATGTAACCGGCGTTATCCAGAAGCTTTTACTTCATTTTTCCACACTTGACCCTTTATTATAATTATTTTCTTTTAATAAAATGAACCATGTAGGTTTCAAGTACCACAAAATAAGCAACACCCAAAAGGTTTTTTTTTTCAGTAACACTGGATTGGTTTTTAACTTTCGCTTGAGTTGAATTGTAAATAGATATTTCTTATACAAAAAGCGTCTATGCAGACCAGAAAAAAAATTTCTACTTCCGCTGTATCTTTCTTTCACCATCATCTTTTCGGTAGGGAAGTATATCGTCTTTCCTTATAATCGAAGGCTAGAAAATATATTTGACTGGATGAAGAAGAGACGTTGCGAGCCTATCCTTGTTTTATCGTTATTTCCATGGCAGGTGCTCGTCTGAACTCCAATCTTTGGTCCCCCCTCGCCAATCTTTCACGAAAAACACCCGTCTAGCTGAATCCACTGTGAAAAATCTCCTCCACTCTATATCTGTGCCTATATCAAAACGTGGATTCCATGAACAAAGCTTATTTCTTAGAACTGCACACCTGTGGAACTCTTTTCCGTCTGCCTGCTTCCCACCTGACTAAAACTTGGATGTGTTCAAGTCCAACGTTAACAAATTCCTAATGAACCGCCCTTTAAGTAAACACTTCATCAGATCTCCACACTAACGTAATGTACTTGCAATAACCCTTATCCCTGAGTGGCTTCCGGGCCTTGATAAGTGGTGATCACTGTGTAAAAAAAAGCATATATTTCCGATTATTCTATAACGAATAAATATATTCAAACTTAAATGCATGACAACGTTTTAAAAATTGAAGGTTTATGAGTTTAAGAATTTGAAAGATTAACGGCCTTGCAGTGTCGATTTATTGCGATTGATTTTCGTAACTACGCTATTATTGTCAGTGCACACACACACACACACACACACACACACACAAATATATATATATATATATATATATATATATATATATATATATATATATATATATATACTCATCAGGAGTTAATCGTTGATCATAGAAAAATAAATAAATAAATAATATATCTCGCAAGAACTGACTTAATGTGCTGTGCGCGTAAATTTTACCGAGGGAGAGGAAAAAAATTGCCTTCCTGGCTCGTTTAGGTGAGCTGCAATCTGGTGTTGAAAATAACTTCGTGGTCATTCGACATTTATAGTTTATTTACAAATGTCCCACAACATGAAACTTAATATTTGTGCCGACTCTCTTTACAATAGTAATTTAACCCCTCCATCTTTCTCCGGGAACGTATTTGTTGAACTCACGTTGATCTGTACTAACGCAGTAGAATTTAGCTTCGACAACGTTATGTATAGTCAAATCGACGGGGTTCAGATGGGAAGTCCCCTTGGTCCTGCGCTAGCTGATATTTTTGTGGGATTTTACGAGTCGACATTTTTTAATGATGTATCGAAGTCATCAATATATTTCAGATACGTCGACGACACCTTCGCAGATTTTGCCTCTAAAAATGAGGCGAAAACATTTTTCAACAAACTCATTTCTCTCCATACAATGTTATTATTTACTATGGAGAACGAGAATGATGGCTGCTTACCTTTCTTGGACGTTTTAGTTGAACGCAGTAAGAGTTCTTTTCTTACAACAGTCTATCATAAGCCGACATTTACCGGCCTATATATGAACTGGCGTTCATTTGTGCCTACTTCTAGGAAGATTGGACTTATTCAGACGTAATGTATAGAACATTTAGAATGTGTTCTTCTGGTAAATTGGAACGTGAATTGAAAACCGTCAAAGATATTTTCATTCAAAACGGTTATCCGGATAATTTAATTGATTATATTATCAAAAATAAAGTTAAAAAATACAATTCTCCCGCGTTTTTTGTTCCCTCCAGATGTCCTATCTACTTAAAGACCCCTTGGATTGGGAAGACCGGTCAGTGTTTGGGTAGACGAATCATTATTACTTCCCGTCCGTTGCTCTGCGTTTGGTCTTAGGTGTAAAGTCTACATTTCCCCTAGTTGTTAAGGATGGTTTACCTTACATCACAAAAAGTAATGTAGTTTATGAATTTAATTGTCAGTGTGCTGCTGATTATGTAGGTCAAATTTCCTTAAATTTCCAGACTCGAATCAACCAATATGTTCCAGCAAAAATAAGATTGGGCAAGCCTTACGTTCTTACTCCCTTTTTTCCACCTTGGAATCTGCCACGGGCCAACACCTCTATGACAATCCATCGTGTGCCAATGTGTGTAAAATAGAGTGTTTTAGGAATTTGCACCGGGCTGACTCTCAAAATCACTCTTTGGAGTCGGTCTCTATTCTCTTACGCAGACCTTCTCTCTGTCGAAAGAAGGAGTTCGTCAGATCATTAAACTTATTTGGGGATATATTTTAACTCTCCCTTTGTCCCACTTGTATATATATTTTATATAATTGTAAATATTTTATTTTATTTTATTTGTATTCCCACCCGCCCTTCCATTTTCCTCCTCTCCCTCGGTAAAATTTACACGTACATCCCATTAAGTCTGTTCTCGCGATATATTTTATTTATTTATTTTTCTATGATAAACAATTAACTGCTGATGAGTCTCTTGATGAAAGTAGCTCCTCAAGTTTTGCCGGCTACTTTATTCAAAGCAATCTAAATGTTTTGTACCGTCAAACATATATATATATATATATATATATATATATATATATATATATATATATATATATATATATATATGCAGGGTGGTCAAAAAGTCAGGTAACATGTTAAAGGTAGAAAAAACAATATGATCCATTATAATCTTTATTCGTTTAATATTATTTGTTTAAATATTTGAGTGTAATATATAAACTTTAATTTTAAATCTAGATTTAATATATATATATATATATATATATATATATATATATATATATATATATATATATATATATATACGTGTATTGCTAATATCGTTTTTCTTTAAAATGTTACCTGACTTTTTGACCACCCTGTATATATAGCTCTGTGAGGTCGCCCGACTTCTCTTGCATGCATTTTGTCTATCAAAAACATTGTTGTCATGGAAACCCGCTTGTATTTAATAAAATTCACACTCCTTTACACACTTCAATCATGTTGTAAGCAAATAAACTTCAGTTTTTGCTTAACGTGTAGACATAGTTTCAATTATGAAACTATATTTTGCTAGGTTTTGGTTTTGGTTTCGATTCTAGCTGATCGCATTCAAATCATTTTTTTTTTTTACTGACAATGACAAAATATTAGGTACAATATAATATGAAATAATTGATACTATAATAATAAATATAAAACTGCGTAAATTAAAATGTCATATTTAGGTGTATTTTACGACCAGGCAACGCCGGGCGATCCTGCTAGCATAGATATACACTTGTGAACAAAAAAATTGGGCCAAAAAATTTTATACATTTTATTGCACTAAAAGCTATATTGAACAAAGAGCAATTGAACAAGGAAACTTAAACGAGACTAATAACACAGAACAAGATATTTATTTTAATAAATGCTTAGGATGGAATCGCATTCCCTTTTGATTTCTTTAAAAGATCAATCCTTTTAGGCATGCTCTCAAACAAAGAGGAACACTGTGAAGAGGAGATGCTATTCCATTCGCTTTGCACAGCTTCCCACAGTTTGTCATTGTTCTCAAAAGTTCTTCCGTCCAATGCACGAGATATTATGGACCAAATATTCTCGATTGGGTTTAAATCGGAGCTTTCATCTTGCCAAAATATCACATCAATCGAATTATAAGAAAATCATTTTTTGTGACTTTAGCAGTGTGTGCAGGGGAATTATCACGTTAAAAATAATGTTCTGAGATATTCCCAGCTTCTGGATACTTAGTAACAGTCCTGTTTCTAATATTCGAATGTATTCCTTTGCATTGAGTGACTTCTCACATCTAGTAAGTTCCCCAACTTCTGCTGCAATAAAAGTTCCCCTACCATTATCTCTCCATTCCCGTGTTTAAATGTCGCTTTTATGCAACTTGGCGAAAATATTTCTCCAGTTCTTCGGTTGCACCGTTCAGAAGCATCGGGAGCATTATTAACAAGACAAAATCTTGATTAATCTAACCAGAAAACATTCCTGGACCAGTTTGTATATTTCTTGCCATAACACTAGAAAAATCTCCTTCTATCGTTGATGTTCTTCTTATATAAAATGGCTTCTTTGTACACCTTTTAGGGGAAAATCCTATTTCTTCCATACGTCTAGATATTTATCTCTCTATAAAGAGAATTTCCAGCCCCTGTTTTAAATTCTTTGCTATGGTCAACATAAGTTTTCTTACGATCCTTCAAGACAGTTAATTTTAGCTTGTGGTCGTCCTTAAAGTGGATGCTCTAGGGCGACCAGATCCAGATTTCCCTTTTCACAAGCATTCGACTTCGAACTTTTGACCAATTCGTTTCACTACAGAAAGAGATGTTTTCACTTTTTCTTTTCTTAAAATATCAAAAATCTGTTTGTACGTTATTTTGGACTGCCTTAATCCTGCAATTCTTCTTTTATATCCTCGCCAAGATGCGGTCTTACCATTTTTAGGATTAATTTTTTCACTTATTATTACATGCTATAATAATAATGATCTGCAAAATAGAAATTTCCAGTTAAAATCAACAAAAATTCATGGAAAATATTGAAAAATCGATTTCTTCCTTCTTTCACTCTTGGCCCCTTTTTTTGCTCATGAGTTTTATATATATATATATATATATATATATATATATATATATATATATATATATATATATATATATATATATATCTGAGGTTGAGCATTTGGGAAGTGATATACAAATTACCATTACTGTATAAAGCAATGCTCTTTGTGTAAAGAAATTGAAGTCAGGTACTTTGGACTATCTCAAAATATTGTTAATTCACTGCCCGCATGACAGCAGCTGTATAGTGCAACGGGTAGAAGCGCCAACTGTCGTTTGGGCGATCGTGTTTCGGTCCTGGCTTGAGGGAGTTGCTTGTCTAGCCGCACTGATGAGCTGTGAAACAGCGAAACAGTACCGTATGTGGATGACTGTACAGTACTGTATGTGGATGACTATATATATATTATATATATATATATATATATATATATATATATATATATATATATATATATATATATATATATATATTAGCTATGGGACGATTCAAATATTTTTCCCGATTCCGATACAATTATCGATTCTGATTCTATTTAAATTTCTAAATATAGAGTTGTTTTTGTTGAAGGAAAAAATCAGATTACTATTTTTTCATATATATATATATATATATATATATATATATATATATATATATATATATATATATATATATATATTATAGTATTTATATATTTTATGTTATATTGCCAACACTTGAATTTTTTTGTTGTTTTTATTTAAATTAATATGAAAATTGTTTTTAAATTATTCGCCATAGAAATAATATAGGAATCTTAGTCTTTGAAATCCTTGATTAACCGCGATGTTTATCTTTTAACGCGGATACAACGTACAAGTTTTCGTTTTGAATGAATTCTTGTTTTTGTTTTTTGTTTTGTTTTGTTTTTAATTACTATTGAATAAAGTTGCATTTACGTATAAATCATGTCTGTTTTTTTACTTTTTTTTCGATACATTTAAAAACATTTTTCTAATTCTCTTTACAAAGAGCTGTCATCCATTATTAATAGTTGGCCAGCTCGACAACTCTTCGTGCTTTGCCTACTATGCGTGACGTCATTTTTCAGTTAATAGGCCTTGCCTAGTCGGTACGGAGTTTTATTCCCGGTTTTCCCTTTCTCCATTACCACCCGTGTTCTTTTTCTTAACAGAGTCGGACAATCAGAACAAGTTCAGATGTCACAAAACGGTACAAACTATCGACTATTTTGGTTTCACCTCAAACATCGACACGAGTAAAAATAAACATTTTTTTCTTCCAACAAAGGTCACGATTAGACATGGACAAAAGAAATCTAGTGCCAAATAATTCAAATAAATTCGTAAAAAATAAATCGGCGTTGTTTACAGCCAACCCTCTTTATTGCTTGAAAGAGGGGAAGGAGGGATTGGGTCGGATAGAGGTTTCCTTCCGAAGAGACGTTTTCAATAGTGTCATGAAGGTTGCATTGGTGATATTTTTGGTCCCTATTTTGAAATGTCTAAAGGGTGGTAATCTGAACTAAAATTCCAAGCTTCCCAAACATCGGTTATATGATTTTTTTATAAACCAATCAATTGATTTGTTCGACATAATCGATAAGCAAAACTGCAATGCATTTAAATCATTACAAGTATTACTTAATTCTTGACATGCGAAGCAGATTTTCCTCGGTCTTAGTTGTAACTTTCAAATATAATTTGCGCGGCCATTTCTGCTTGGTTTAAAATACATACACGATGGAACGATAAATTTGTCGCCCTAAAGAAAACAACACTAAAGATTTACTTTAAAACTTTTATTGAAAAAATCAATTCAGATTACTTGATTATATATAATATAGCTGGCATCTGTTTAACATAGCTGCTTTCAGCCTCAATCACCGCCTCAATATGAGTCCGGAAAGGGGGTCATGCCTTTTCCTCAAGCGCCCGCCGAAGCTCGTCGAATACTCGGCAGATAGCGGCGATCGTTCTGACTTTGATGTTGTGGGAGGTCATGTTGGTGATGTTCTAGACGTATGACCAAACAAAGTAGTAAATAGTATTCAGGTCGAGAAGGATGGAAATGTAAGAGAAGGGTATAAAGTCGTAGCACTCTTTCTGAAACTAAACGTGGGTATTTCTGGGCTTGTGGACCGGCGCTGAATCCTGCTGCCACACCCAGGTCTGCCAGCGGCAACCTGATTTCACCAGTACATCCAAGTACACTTTGGAGTTGACTTTCAAGCCGACTCCGAAGATGTGAGTTGATATAATGTGACCCTCACTTGAAATCATACCAAAGACAATAACCGTAGCCGAAAACTTCCTGGAGCTGTGCCGTCAAGTGTTGAACCGTCCAGATTTGCACTTGGGGGATGTTGATAATGGTTCTCTTGTCAGAACTTGGATCGGTAGAGAGCATGAGTTGTACAGCGACGCATCTCTGATCTCGCTTGCTTAAACATTGTGTCACTTGCAAACATGATAGAAGGCTCCTATCGCTCTTGGGATTTGTACACAACTGGCCAACTAGTAGGTGGTTTGCAATAAAAAAGAAAACCGGTTTTTATCAAACGGAAATGGAATAATGTCGTCTTTTCTAAGGCGACAATTTTATCGTTTCACTTTGTACAATTGATTTTCAATCAAAGTTCTGATTATCCTCAATAGTTTAGCTACTGCAATTTTATTTAAAGTAGTATTAAACGGAATAGTAGCTCGATCCATGATGATGGATGTCACGCAATCATTTATTAATACAAAGTACATGTTTTAATGTAATATTCCAGCAATCTTTCACTTCTTGTGACATGGTAATTAGGTAGATAGCATTGACTATTGTAAAAATTGATTAAAATAGTAAGTAGTTATTACTGCTTGTTAATGGAGACTCATGTTTTCGGCTGTCGGATTTCGTTACAATAGTGCAGAAGCGAATCATCTGTGTAAACACAGACAAAAACGTAATCGCAGTTTATTTTATTTGCGCGAAGTTTTCGACTAAATCCGTGTTTGCTCAATTTTATTTGAAAACATCCAGCAAAAAAATAAATAAATAAATAAATGATCCTATGAAGACGGGAATGAGTCTGGATGTTGTATGATATTTCAACATCTGCGAACAAAATTAAAATAACTACAATTTTTCAATATGTCCACCGCGACTGCGTATTTGCCGGTGGCTCTTGGAGTTCGGTCCACCAACGTTAGTGAATTCGATGGGTGCAAACGAAATGGCTTATAATTGGCATCGCAACTGAAGTGGAAGTGAGTCCATGTCAACAATTGCCGAAGGGGCGATGGCACGCGATGGTGGAGGTGAGAAGCGGAACTGTTAATTTGGAGTCTGTTCTAATTACACCGAAGTGGGAAGAAATGGGGGGGAACGGAACTCGAAGAAAGAGAGAGAGAGAGAGAGAGAGAGAGAGAGATGAACGTAGAAAGCGAGACTTAGAGAATCAATGTAGGAGTTAGAGTGTAACAGACAGTATCCCCGTGTATTAACAAAGGGAAATATTGTATCAGTAATGGTGCCTGAATATTACAATTAATACAACTACATTCTTCTTCTTCTTCTTCTTCTTCTTCTTCTTCTTATTATTATTATTATTATTATTATTATTATTATTATTATCATCATCATCATCATCATCATCATCATCATTATCATTATATTGTTACACTTATCACTCCGTCCGTTATCATACTATGCGTCCCTAAAAAAGGAAAGTGGAATATTCCAAAAAGTGGAATATTCCAAAAAAATCTTGTCACCCTTGAAAAGGAAAATTGAAATATAAAAAACAATGTGTGTCGCTGTTGAGGCAAAGCTAATAAAAATGATTTGTCTTTCTTGGCCTTTTGGCTGTTCTTCAGGTGCTACATTTCAATTTCTTCTCTCTCAGTGGAAGAGAAATCCTTTATGACTAAGACAATTTTTTCTCCACATTAAAAAAACGACCCTGGTGTCTAAATCTGTCCCGTGGGGAGGCATTGTGAATAGGTACTATGTTTAATGTAACAAAGTTTTAATATTAAAAAAGTAACGGGAAAAAGTTATTTCTGATTTAATTGCAAAATGCCCTGGAAGTGTTACTTCTGATTAATTATAAAATGCCCGGGAAAATGTCCATTCTGATTTTTTTGTTTACTTGCCTCCCCACAAAGGCGGAATTGGACATTAGGTCGATTATAAATTTAGGGGAAAACCAGCTCCCCAAAAGGGGCACTCTGGTCAATAACACAAATATATATTGTATCAGTAATGAAGGAGTTCTCCTCCATTTACCAAGACCAAAAAAGGAGGGATTTAAGTCACTGGAATGCTGAAACTGATACTACACTCAGAAATTCATGTTGAAGCAATGGTTGCCTAATCCCTACCCGTGTTAATGTTTTTATGTATTACTTTCGAAAGGCTGCTGAAACAGTTTATGATTTAAACATTACTTTATTTCAAGTATGTTTTAAGCAGTTGGTTACGGGATATGAAGTCAGTCCCGGAAATTACTCAAACCGTTTACGATTTAAACATTACTTTATTTCATGTATATTTTTAAAAGTGGGGTGGGGGATATTAAATCAGTCCCGAAAATGAGTGAAACCATTTACGCATTACACATTACTTTATTTAATGTATATTTTTAACATTGGGGTGGGAAATATGAAGTCGGTTCCGGAAATGGCTGCAACCATTTACGTTTTGGACATTACTTTATTTAATGTATATTTTTAACAGTAGGGTGGGAGATAAGAAGTTTACGATTTATACATTACTTTATTTCATGTATATTTTCAGCAGTGGGTTGGGGATTATAAGTCAGTTTTAGAAATGGCTGAAACAGTTTACTCTTTAGACATTACATTATTTCATGTATATTTTTAGTAGTGTGTTTGGGATATAAAGTCGGTCCCGGAAATGGCTGAAAGAGTTTACTATTTAGGCATTACATTATTTCATGTATATTTTTAGCAGTGGGTTTGGGATATAAAGTCAGCCTCGGAAATGGCTAAAACAGTTTACGATTAAAACATTACTTTATTTAATGTATATTTTCAACAGTGGGGTGGCGGATATGAAGTCAGTCCTGGGATTGAATGAGATGTGCAAATATATACTATCAGAAAGCGTCGCCCAGTATTGAATAAGATAGGTGGAAAACATAAAGTAGCAAAATACCCAGCGTCGACCGGGATCGAATGAGATAGGTGAATGATATATATTAGCAGAATATGCGGCATCACCTGGGATTGGATAAGATAGGTGAAACATATATATTATGAGAATACCCAGAATTGATTGATTTGTTTGTAATGAAATAACCAACCCAGGCTATATATCAAAGTTATTATTTAAGTAAGGGGAAGCGACATAGTGGGTTAAAGTTATGAAAATTATTGTCAAAATTAGTAACATATCCAAGAATTATGAAAAATGATGAAATGTTAGTTACTTGATTGGTGTGTTTGTAATGATAAGTTCAGACAATAATAAGCCCAGACAATAAATCAAATATATTATATAAGTAGGAGGGATAGGCATAATGTGGGTTTTTTATTATAAAAATTATTGTCGAAATTAGTAACATATCCAGGATTATGAATAACGATTAAATGTGAGTTAATCGATTGTGTGTTTGTAATAAAATAATCAGCCCAGGAAATATATAAAAGTAATTATGTTAGTAAGAGAGGGTGATAAGGATAGTTTAATTTATGAAAAATAATTGTCGAAATTAGTAACATATCCAAGAATTATGAAAAATGTAATTTTATTTAACGCATTAGTGTGTTTGCAATGAAATAATCAGACTAGACAATACATCAAAGTTATTATTTTAGTAAGTGGGGCGATGATGTGGGTTAAAATGATGAAAAATGATTGTCGACATTAGTAACATATCCAAGAATTATGAAAAATGACAAAATGTGCGTTGATTGGTGTGTTTGAAATGAAATAATCATCCCAGATAATATATCAAAGTTATTATTTTAGTAGTAGGGGGTTGATAATGTGGGTTAAAAATATTAAAAATAATTGTCGAAATGAGTAACATATCCAAGAATTAAGAAAAATGATTAAGTGTGAGTTAATTGATAGTTGTGTTTTTTATTAAATAATCAGTCCAGACAATATATCAAAGTAATTTTTTAGTAAGAGAGGGTGACGAGGATGGTTTAAATTATAAAGAATTATTGTCGAAATTAGTAACATATCCAAGAATTAAGAAAAATAACGAATGTGATTTAATTGAATGGTGTGTTTATAATAAAATAATCAGCCTAGACAATATATCAACGTTATTATATAAGTAAAGGGAGGGAGATAAGGAGGGCTTAAATTATGAAAAATTATTGTCGAGATTAGTAACATATCCAAGAATTACAAAAAAATGATGAAATATTAGATAATTGATTGGTGTGTTTGTAAGGAAATAACCAGCCTAGACAATATATCAAGGTTATTATTTAGTAAAGAGGGAAGGGCGAAAATGTGGGTTAAAATGATGAAAAATTATTGTCGAAATAAGTAACATATCCAAGAATTATGAAAAATGATTAAATGTGATTTAATGCATTAGTATGTTTGTAATAAAATAATAAGCCCAGACAATGTTTCAAAGTTATTATTTTATCAAAGAGGGGCGATAATGTGGGTATAAATTATTAAAAATGATTGTCTAAATTAGTAACATACCCAAGAATTATGAAAAATGATGAAATGGAGGTTAATTGATTAGTGTGTGTAATGAAATAATCAGCCCAGCAAATGTATCAAAGTTATTATTTTAGTAAGGTTGGGCGACAACGTTGGTTTAAATTATAAAAAAATATTGTCGAAATTAGTAACATATCCAAGAATTACGAAAAGTGAAATGTGAGTTGATTGATGTGTCTGTTTGTAATGAAATAATCAGCCTAGACAATCTATCAAAGTTATTTTAGTAAGCTGTGCGATATAGTGAGTTTAAATTATGAAAAATTGTCAAATTAGTACCATATCCAAGAATTATTAAAAATGATAAAATATGAGTTAATTGATAGTTGTGTCTTTTTATAAAATAATCAGCCAATACAATATATCAAATTTAATATATTTGTAAAGGGGGGACGATAACGTGGGGTGAAACTATGAAAAATTATTGTCGCATATAGTAACATATTCAATAATTATGAAAAATGATAAAATGTGAGTTAATTGATTGGTGTGTTTGTAATGAAATAATCAGCCCAGGAAATACATCAAAGTTATTATTTTAGTAAGGGAGCGATTACAGTTTTAATAAAAAAGTAGAATAATATGATTGTGCCTTTATTCATACTGAACAGAACGCTCACAGCATGCTCAGCAACAATATCCCCTATTTTGCATGCAGGTTAGACATAGGCAGTCGTCTTGGAGGTAAAGAGAAACAATTATTTCGTCGTGATTCGGAATTGAGATTTATAGGCAGTCTGTAAGGTTGGGGACAAAACAATTGTATCTATTCAAAAGAAAGTCCTAGTGACGCAGCTAAGATCACTGTAGATTTCAGTTACAATTTCAGTACAGTTAATTATAAGCTATATCCAGAGGTTTGGTAGAGAAATAAACAAGGCCTCTTTATTAATACTAGCGAGCAAAGGTAATTGTAGATATTAAGTATATTATTTAAATAAAGTTCTTCTGACTTCTACGGTAGAAAAAATAAATCCACGTTTGTGTTAATTTCGGAAAATTTATCCTGCCTAATGGTATTTTATCTCTAGCCTTAGTACAGAGCGTGGAATTATTTCAGCTGGAAGAGAACGTGGTTGAGTTTTGCTTGGGGGGTGGGGAAAATTTAAAAGGCTATGCAGAGAAAACAAGACAAATGCATATATAAATTAAAATACACATAATTACAAAATCAAATGAGCAATTTAAAAGAGAAGAAATAACAAAGTTAGTATTTTTTAGGACTAGGATGATTTAGGATAATACTTAACTGGCTCCACACACGACAGCATTTACGGTATCACGGCTAACCAAATTTGGAGGAGGGGGGAGTGATTTCTTGGACCGGATATTGTGTGTGTTTGTTCTATTTTTATCTTCCGAATTCTACGCACATGCGTGTATATGTTAATTTTACCTTTTTTTTTACTTTAGTTCTTCTAGCTTCGAAGGTAGATAAAATAAATCCATGTTTGTGCTAATTTCGGAAAATTTATCCTGCCTAATGGTATTTTATATCTAGCCTTAGTACAGAGCGTGGAATTATTTAAGCTGGAACAGAACGTGGTTGAGTTTTGCTTGGGGGGAGAATTTAAAAGGCTATGCAGAGAAAACAAGACAAATGTATATATAAATTAAAATACACATAATTACAAAATCAAATAAGAAATTTAAAAGAGAAGAAATAACAAAGTTAGTATTTTTGTCCACAGAGTCTGCATTTGCTGTTTTCTTGTGTTTTGTCGATCTTTACTTTGATGTGGCCGGTTCTTATTGAGTTGTCTTGTGCTGCAGTTATTAGGCATTCAGTTTCTCGGTTTATGTATCCTTTTTTAATCCATGTCCAAGTATTTTCGTTATTTTCATCTTTTGTCATCCCTATGAACCTCGGTTTAGTTGTTACTCTTCCCAGTTTTCTTTTCTTGTCTTATCCTTTGTTTTTCTGTTTTCTGTTTTATTGATTTTTTCAGTGCCTCTTGCTGCTATGGTTATTCTTTCAGTGTTTTGCATTAAGTATTTGTTAGTTCTTTTTTGCTGTCATTCACACAGTCTTCTATATTAACCAGTCCCCTCCCGCCGTCTTTCCTTTTTACGCAGAGTCTATCAACATCGTCCTTATTATTATTATTATTATTATTATTATTATTATTATTATTATTATTATTATTATTATTATTGACTCACATGGAGCTTTCATACAAGTAATCAAAAATTTGATTGAAAAACCTATGGTGTTCCCTGAAAGCTGAGTGACAACAAGTTTCCCCAGACGTCCAGCACTCTCCACCTCCTTCGATAGCATTTGCAAATAAGTTTGCGTTATCGCAACAGCTTCTCAACACCGATTTCTCGCTGGCGGCGGCCATTAGTCTATCCTGGAATTTAAGTGGCACTAAGCCTCCCCAAAGTCCCAGTTCTCTTCGCGCTTGTCCAGCCGAGGTCTGGTCAGCGTTCTCTCCTCGGCTTTTCCATCCTCCTTGACCCTCCTCGGCTATTTGGTATCATTTTGGGGGGGAACGGTGATGGGACAATGGGAGGGGATGCGTGATAGGGATGTAGAACTTGTTGATATGCAGCTTCAGTGTTCTTCATTTCCTGTAACGCTTCTTCCTGTTTCGCCTCTGCAGCAGTTTGTCTGGCTCACGCATGTGGTTCATGTGCATTATTCTCCGAATTCAAGGGTTTTCCTTAATATTTCAGGCGTTTTCATTATCGTTAGTCGTTGTATCTTTGCAGCCATTCATCTGATTCCAATTTCTCCTGTTTTTTTTTTTTAAGTTTTGCGGAATTGTTCCTAGTGCTTCTACTATTATAGGTATTATTTTGGTTTTCTTAATCTTCCAAATCCCTTTTAGCTCTCTAGCTAGCTCTGTGTATTTGTTCCGTTTCTCCTTTTCTTTCATACTCATCATGTGGTCAGCTGGGACAGCAAAATCTATGATTTGACAGGATTTTTCTTTCTTGTTAATTATTACAACATCTGATCTTCTAGCTTGGATGGGTTTGTGCGTCTGTATGTCCATGTCCCATAGGATTTTGTGGTTCTCGTTTTCAAGTACTGTTCCGGGTTTATGCTTGTGCCATTTGGTCGTGCCTGTTTTTGTATTACTTTTGGACCAGTTTGCTGCATTCACTTACTATATGGTTTATTGTTTCGTCTATTTGTCCACAGAGTCTGCATTTGCTGTTTTCTTGTATTTTATCGATCTTTGCTTTGATATGGTTGGTTCTTATCGAGTTATCTTGTGCTGCAGTTATTAGCGATTCAGTTTTATTATCATTATTATTATTATTATTATTATTATTATTATTGACTAATTATTATTATTATTATTATTATTATTATTGACTAATTAATTAATTATTATTATTATTATTATTATTATTATTATTATTATTATTATTATTATTGACTAATTAATTATAATTATTGGCTCACATGAAGCTTTTACACAGTTCATCAAAGATCTCTCTTTGAAATCAGCCTATGGTATTCCCTGGTGATTGACTACAAGTCTCCCCAGGTTTTTACTATTCTCCACCTTTTTCGATAACATTCACATATGACTTTACGTTATCGCAACAATCGCTTACCATAGTTTCCTCGTTGGCATCGGGTATTGGTCTTCACTGGAATTTAAGTAATAATAAGCCTTCCCAAGGTCTCAGTTCTCTTGGCACTTGTCCAGCGGAGGTCTGGTCAATACTCTCTCCTCGGTCTTTCCTTCCTCCTTGACTCTAATCAACTATTCGGTTTCATTCTTTTGGGGGGTGGCAGTCATGTGGTAATGGGGGTGACGCTGGAGTTAGAGAACTTATAGGTATGCAGCTTCAATGTTCTTGGTTCCATATAGCACTTCATGTTTTGCCTTCGCAGCCGTTTGTCTGGCCCGCGCTTGTAGCTCATGTTTGTTAGGGTTTTCCTTAATATTTCAGCTGTTTTCATTATTCGTCTTTCCAGTTATTCCTCTGATTCCAATTTCTCTCATTCTTTTTTCAACGTTTTGGGGATAGTTCCTAGTGCTCCTACTATTATAGGTATTATTTTGATCTTCTTCATCATTCATATCCCTTTCAGCTCTCTGGCTAGCTCTGTGTATTTGCACTGTTTCTCCTTTTCTTTGATATTCACCTTGTTGTCAGCTAGAACAGCCAAGTCTACGATTTTATAGGACTTTTCTTTCTTGTTAATTATTATGAGATCCGATCGTCTTGCTTTGATTGGTTTATCGGTTTATATGTCCATGTTATTATTATTATCATCATTATTATTATTATTATTATTATTATTATTATTATTATTATTATCATTATTATTATTTATTTATTTATTTATTTATTTATCTATTCACTAAGAGTAGTCACACAAGCCATCGTCAAAGAATCCTCTTTGAAAACAACTTGTGGTGTTCCCTGAAGTCTGAGTTCCAACAAGTCTCCCTAGACTTCCCGTACTCTCCACCTCTTTCGATGACTTTAGCAAAAGAATCTGCGTTATCAAAACAGCCGTTTACGACTGATTTCTAGTTGGCGGCGACCATTGGTCCTCACCGCAATATGGGTGAAAATAAGCCTCCCCAAGGCCCCAGTCCTCTTTGCACTCAGCAAGCGGAGGTCTGGCTAGTGCTTTCTCTCTTCGATCTTTCCACCCTCCTTGACCCTCATTATTTGGTGTGGTGCCCGTTTGTGGTGACACTCACACAAAAAAGGAGTTCGCCATCTTACAATTATACAGTTTTCATGTGATCTTTCTTTGTGTTTTGCATCGGTAGCCGTGTGTAGTTTTTGTGTGGAACATTAAATAATTAACGAAAAAGAACGATTTCTAATATTTATGTCAATGAAAATAATACGTAAATACATACACCATAGTTACTTACTCATGCAAATGTTAACTAGTGTATTTGTTACTAAATTCCACAAATATTTTACTTTGTGTTTGCTATAAAGCGATGGAAGCTATATAAAGATAGTAATTAATGTATGTATGTACTGTACCAACACAGATCAAATATAAACTGATGATGACGACGACGACGACGACGACGACGACGACGACGACGACGACATATTTGTTCTGGAAAGAATAAACACATAAATATTAATAAGGTTTATTATAACTCATATTCCAGGCAAACAATTGCATGTTATTACTGAGCGCGGCAGGTGCGGAAACACCAAATCAGTTACAATGGTTTTGTGATGAAATGGAACGTGCTCGAAATCTAGGGATACTTTCTGTCACTCAGATTTCATGAAAAATCTACCAGGTGTTATCGGGAAACAACTGGTGATTACTTCTGTGATAATTTCTGGTGAAAAATAAAAGTATAATTTGGCTCATTTGGATTATTCACACTACTGTTTACATATTGGGTGTTATTCTCATAATGTTTCGGTCGAGTTAATCTCCGACCCTCTTCCGGGGTCACCGGGTTAGAAAAGAACCATTTAAAAATATATATCATCGAAAAAAATTGTTTGCTAACAGTTGTTTTATTATATCCTTCGTAACAGTACATTTTGTTTTCATTAAAATTACTAGATGATGAGTGTTTTATTATTATTTATTATATTATTTTTATTATTATTACTTGTTTTAATTTTATAGCATCTTCGTTAAAAATACATATTTTTCCATTAGTTTTCCATTGTTTACTACCACCAAGTTTATATTCGACTTTATCCGTTGTTTACGTCAATCTCCGGAAGATGCCGACTTCAGCACACGTCGTAAAATTCAGAAGCTAACATTCTTATTTACCGTACCAGATGTAATGGCTTCATCTAATTATAATCATGCTATAAGGAGACCGGAAAAGTGCAAGAGTGTGCGATTATGTCCGTATTGAAGGGTAAAAGGAGGGCAACGGTCCAATATTATGTTGCTTTGATTATCGGAGTTAATCAGATTGATGAGGTGACCATGAAAATATCGAAACGTGTCTGCAATAATAATTGTACATTGCCTAATTTGACAATGGCTCATGATGCCGAAATACGCACGTCTAATCGCGAGGAAAGACGCTGTGTTAATCCTGACGAGGTCCAAAAATAATGAGGCAAAGGCTTGCCAGCAGAAAATTGTTTTCTGTCTTTGATTATAACTAGTCGTTTATTATAACTAGGGCTGTGACAACAGAATATTCTTTTCATTCTTTTTATTTTGAAGTATATATCCGACACAGTAAGACACAGCCAATCAACCAGGAACCACATCAGTCTATATAAAAACATATAAGATATAAACGGATATTTTTTTTACACAGGAATCGCCACTTATCAAGGCCCGGAAGCCACTCGAGGAGAAGGGATAATGGGTGTACATTAGTCAATGTGATTATAGTATATTAAGCATAAGTAGTGGGAATTTTGTAAATTGGATTACGTAGGGGGGACGGTTCATCAAGAACTTGTTTACGTTGGACTTGAAGACAATCAGATTGTAGTTAGCTGCAAAAGCAGGCAATCGGAAGAGAGTTCCACAGGCGTGCAGTTCTAAGAAAGAAACTTTGTTCATGGAATCTACATTTTGGTTTAGGCACAGATAAAGAGTGTGGGAAATTATTGATAATGGTTTTGGCTAGATAAGTGTTTTTTGTGAAAGTTTGCGAGGGGGGGCATAGATTGAAGCATATTCTTTTAATGAATCAAAACAATGAAAAGAATATGCTGTTGTCACATCCCTAATAATAACAAAGAATAAAGGCCAGATTCATCGTCATCGCCTCCGTTCAGTTTCGAAAGACAACGGACCCTCTCTGTAAGTGTAGCTGCGCGTGTAATTGTGAGGCAAGGGTTGCGCAATACCCCAACCACACCTCTCCTGAATCGACACTGCTTGAGCTCGGTGGCAAGGAGAAATCTAGGACGACTGGAAACAATGCCGAGATAAGGAGAGAGCACATCCAACACCTGGAATTTCCAAGTGGTCACCCATTTTAGTACTGACCAGGTTTAGTGTTGCTTAACTTCGGTGATCTGAAGGTAACTGGTGTGTTGGTGTGATTATTCCGAATATAAAAAATATTTTTTTTTTAAAATAGACCTTATTTTATACTGGACTTGTTAAAATAAACATTATGGCTACCCGAAGTCGTTAAGTAGCATAACATATTACTCACATAAGTGCTGGGCCTGACACATAGATGACGCCACTAATAAAAATATCCATGATTTTATAAAATATTAACCTTTAAAAAATACAACTTTGTTATATATGAGTCGTTTAATTGCAATTATCTGCAAAAGATCTTAATACTTTGCCCGTTCTTTTAAACATTCATTTTAATTAATTCCCTACTAGTTTTTCGGCTTTCTTATGAGATGATCATCTTTAATTAACTATTACGTGTAATGATATTCATGCAGATATTTTACATAATTTATACTTGCGTAATATTTGTGTAAAAAGGTTATAGTAAACACAAACCTTTTTCTCTATATACTTATGTATGTGTATATAATTGTTTAAAAAATGTTGCCTACCAAACTCCTCCGTCAGTTTTTGGTCTACAGGCATGAAACTTAATATATAGGGTATTTGAACGCATGTGAAACTTTATATTTGGTTTTTAGCCGGGGAAAATCGGTGCAAAAGTGGGAAAAATTAAGAAATGGAATTTGCCAGGTGAAGGTCGAACGACAGCATTACGAATATGCATGCATAACATTATAGCTATTGATTCATGTTTTAATTTTTAGCCTTGCAGCAAACATGTCTTCATAGCTCAGGAATTAACGTCAAAGGAACAAGTAAATCGTAAGGTAAACGTTTTGGTTTCGATTTTCGGTGGTGGCGCACGAGTCATTTTTTTTTTTTTTTTTTACCAATAATTGGGTCCAATATAATGTAATAATAAACACAGAATATGTATTAATGAAAATATCATATTTAAACGTATTTTACGACCGGGCAATGCCGGGTGGCCTGCTAGTTTGTTAATAAAACATACTTCAGGAAAAGATTTAGCTCTAATGAAAACCGTTCTACAAAACCGTTTTACAAAACGTTCTACAAAACCGTTCTACAAAACGGCAAAGAATTCTTACAGGTTACAGTGCGTCACACTAGAAAGAAGCTATACTAACGAATGAAGTCTAATTTTGCGTAATGGTTGTTGTTTTATTAGTAATGCCAGCGCCTAATGTAGAGATGTGTTAAACCATCAAAATTTAAATAATTCCAACATAATTATTGAATTTAATTACTAAATTACGCATGGTCCTTTATATCAACCTTGTGTACCATTGTCCGCGGACCAATACACGTTGTGTGCGATATCAGTCGCAAAGGGGACCAAGAAAAAGAACAGGAAAGAACTCCAACTCGCTTTTTTTTTAGTTTTGTACAACGTCATTTATTTCCTCATTCTCTCGCTTCCGCTGTGACGTTCCTCTCGAGCGTCATTCACGCCTCGCACGTGATCGCGAATGTTATCTACGTCTTTCACGAGATTTTGAACGTTATCTAGTCCCTCACAAAATATGTCCTTCTCGGTTTATAGTGTTTTCCCCCCACTGGTAAGATCACTTTTAGTGCATTTACATCCGCGCATCCGCGGTATATTACCGTTGATCTATTGCACATTCGATATTTGGATAAATAGAAAAATAGATAAACAAGTGAAGCATGCATGGTCTCGCGTGAGTGTACAGTGAAAGAGTCATAAAAAAATGAAATGAAGTCTAGCATTTGCGCCCCTCCCCATTAAGCCCCAGAAGTTCCCAGGGGATGCCAAATCCTGGTGAAAATGAACAAACGGTGCAGTTTTAGGCGTTAGCATATGTAAATTTGAGTTCTGCACCATGCAAAAAAAAAAAGACCATCATTTGCCCCCACCCTCATTTAGCCCCAAAAGTCCCCAAGGTCTTAACATATTTAAATTTGAGTTCAGCAAAAATTTTGGACAAATATGGTAAAATAGTAAAAAAACAAAAAAAAAGAAATGGAGTGTTTTTATTAGCCTTAAAAGAGCCTCTGAGGCTCACCCAAAAGTTATCGCGATGTATAGACAAACAAAATTATATAGAAATCAGTTAGTTTTAGAAAGTTTTATAAAAATCCAAGGCATCATTTCTTTTTTTTTTTAATAAGCACAAAAGCGTCAATTTTAGCAATTTTAACCTGAAAGTTACCCCGGGGGAGGGGGGCAACCGGAGTTTTCTCGGAAAATCCGTTCCGTTACTATTTTAGTCATATCATGTTTAATGTTTGTGTAAAATTTCAAAAAATTTCAAGACGTAGTTATTGAGAAAAGTGCGGACAGACAAACGGACAAACAGACAAGGATGAATTTACAGGTCCACCCTCCTTTTGTTGAACAGCAGCAATGCTTAAAGCAACTGCAATAGAATGATTATATAAGGTCGCCGTCAGAAGAAATTGTGATGACACGTCCAAGCAAAAGCCTTTTCAAATCGGATTTCTTTTTCATTTATTATAGGGCAGAACGATAGATTTGTCGCCCTAAAGAAAACAACACTACAGGTTTATTTTAAAACTTTTATTGAAAAAAAAAACAATTCAGGTGACGTGAATATGTAGTATAGTTGACATCAATTCAATGTAGCCGCCTTTAGCCTCAATCACCACCTCGATACGGGTCCGTAAGTGTGAGCATGCCTTTTTCACAAACGCCGTTGGAGCTCGGTGAATACGTGGTGAATACTCGGTGGATGGCGGGGATCAGGCTAGCTTTGGTATTGTGGGAGGTCGTGTTTGTGATGTTCTCGACGTAGGACCATACGGAAGTAGTCCAGCGGTTTCAGATAGACGGAGTATGGGGCTCAATGAGAGAAGGTTATAAAGTCGTAGTACGTCATTTAAAGTCAAGCTTGGGTCTCTTTGGACTTGTTGGTCGGCGCCGAGTCTGCTGCAAAACCTAGGGTTTGCCAGCGGCCACCTGATTGCACCAGGGGATCCCCACATTATTCAGCAGTTCTACGTATATTTTGGTGTTGACTTTCAAGCTGACTTTGAAGATGTTAGGTGGCATGATGTGGTCTTCATTTGAAACCACACCAAAGATCATAATCTTGGCCGAAAACTTCATTGAGCTATTCCCTCAAGCGTTGAACCATGTAGATTCACATATTGAGAGTGCTGACAATGTTTCTGTTGTCATAACTTGGATTGGTAGAGAGTATGAGTTGTACAGCGGCGCATCTTCGATTTCACTCGTTAAACATTGTGTCACTTTTAGACATGATAAAAGACTTCTATTGAATTTCATAAAACATCCGGAATATATATCTTCTTCGGATTGAGGATAGGAAGCGTAAACAGATCTCGAAATAATATATATATATATATATATATATATATATATATATATATATATATATATATATATATATATATATGTAGCTACACAACTTCCGGCCCTTCATCCAGCATGCTTTGAATCGACCTGTTACGCACACCATTTGAAAAGGGAAAATTTTTCCGAAATTAATAATGGAATACGTCGCATGAAAACAAGTAAGACATTTTACCATACAACTGAATAAATATATATATAAAAAAAATAAAATAATAAAAATATATATATATATATGTACTTATTGATTTGTAAATCGCCACTTGTTCTCGTCTCCTCTTACCAACAGCGACTATAATTCATTCCTCGCATTGTGACAGCCTTCTAAACCTCTTTTACATACCTATCCCACACAATGCTTCAAGCAAACTACATATCAATCCTATATATATATATATATATATATATATATATATATATATATATATATATATATATATATAAAATGAAATTGTCTGTCAGACCTATTAGGTTACGACTCTCTTTTGAACCCTGTCCAGGAGTGAGAAACTAGTAGCTGATGTAGCAGCTCAAATGTGACAACAATACTCCATACAATGGTGGCCTTATAGAGATACTGGATACTTTCAAGCGTAAGTAGCTTTCTCGCACGGTAGAGAGAGCCCACCTTCTTCGCAGTGGCCTTAGCAATGCTTTCAATGCATTTGTTTCAACTCATGTTTCCTGTGAACGTTAGGCCGAGGAGTTTAAAGAAGTACTTTTAGGTAATGTGTCTTTGGTCATTGCTATTAGTGGTAGAGAAGGTGTCTTTTAATTATTGAAGGAAACGAGCTGAGTCTTGGCAGCATTGTATGTGACCATCCATTTAAGTCCCCATTCCACTACACTTCCACTACAGATTTGAGATCTTCATCTAGTGTTTTTGCCACTTCCTTAGATACGTGCCTGTTAAAAATATTCCAAGTTATTTTTCTTTTCAATCGCCATATTTTAATATTATATGAAGATTGTATATCATAAAACGTAGGTTTAATTTTAGCCGCCTCGCAACCCTTACTTCCCTTATTTTGTCCTTTAGTCCTCACATTCCATGAGTGATGTTTCTGACAAAAGGATAAAAATTGCTGATATCCATATGACATATATGGTTGGTTAGTTTTTGACCTTGATGTTGTATTTTTAGCTTCTTATATAATTGGTTTCATGCTTTGTTTAGAGTTATTTCCATAAAAATGAAAACAGAATATTAACTGAAACCGTTGTCGCGCGATAAGTTCATTTTCTACGATTAGTTTGTAGATTAAATACAAAAGAAATCTTCTATGTTCGATAATGTACCTATTTACTATGCCTCCCCACGGGACAGAGTTAGACACTAGGGTCGTTTTTTAACGTGGAGAAAAGGTACAAAAATAAAAACTGTCTCAGTCGTGAAGGATTTCTCCTCCACGGAAAGAGAACAAGAAATAGAAGTGCAGCATCTGGAGAACAGATACTACACTTTGATCTTGTCCCGAAAACGGCTACATGTCTGTCTGTCGGTTTGTCTGTCTGTGTCCATATTTTCAAACTCTATCTCTCCCGAAACTAAAAGTCGCAGAGCGGCGCTCGGGGCCTTAAATGATTATATTTTTTACGGACTTTAGTCGGTTACAATAGTTTTTAAGGTTACAATAGTTTTTAAGGTTACAATAGTTTTTAAGGGGTCAAAAATGGGTAAAATTGGAAAAATCGTTAAACATTTTTTTACATTCATCTTAGTGTATGTTTCATTTTTAACCGGTATATACGCATGTCATGCTGGTGCAGTGTTAACGTCATCAGGTTGAATGCTATAGTTTCGATTTCGATTCTTGGTGATGGCACCAATTCTTGTTTTTTACACTTTTTAAATCATGACTCTATAATAATATATACGAAATCTGAACAAATTAAAATATCAGATTTGAGCGTATTTTACTCCCGGGCAAAGCCGGGTGCCACTCCCCACTAGTTTTAATACATTTTTTTAAGATCAGTTTTGTTCGGTATTTTTAATTACATTTCCTTTTTTCAGATGCACTCTCGTGTAGATGTTCAACATTTTAGTTTTCCTAAATAACTAAAAAGGACAAATCAATAGCATAGATTTGGGATAAAAAAAAAACAGATATTATGTACCCACTGTTCTCAATTCGTCCCACGGTAATACAAAGCGGAACCACCTAGTAATTATTGGTTTTATGATTATTTTTAAGTTTAGAAGGAAATTATTTTTTTTTTTAATTGTGCTAAAACTTACGTAACAGAATGCCTTTCGTGTTGACTGGTAGGAATGTGTGTTTATAGGATTGCTTGCTTATATTTGCTCGTTTTGCAAAAGGAACCAGAAATAAGTAATGGAGGCGGAGTCGATGTTTAAAAGCGTAAACAGAATTAACCTTTCAACTTGGCAATGTTTCCATGTGATAATATACTAGAAAATATTTTTTTTTTTTTGTTTTGTTTTGTTTTTTGTTTTTTGGGGTTTTTTTTTTTTTCAATTTAGTGGTGAACATATTTTAAATTTTACTAGTAAAGCTTTATTATTGTTGAGTGGGTGGTGGGCAAGCAATTCATGAAAATGTTGGAACTAGTTTGAGGTTTTATTGCGATTTTTAAGAATTTTAAGACCGAAGTACGTAGTAAAGTGGGTGGGATACAGGAAGAGATTAAGAATTCGAAGAGCGAGATACCAATACCAAGGGTTGGAGTAAAGTTTTTAGAATGTGGTGTAGTCGTAGGAGGTTCGTCATTAAATAGTTGCTGGCTTTCTATCTTTGATAGAAGTGGTTTTCGTGAAGAATGAATTCATAAGCGCAAAAGAATATTATCGCCTTGTATGTAAAACAATTATTAGCTTTACATCTTATCTTATATATAGATAAAACGGTAGATGTCTGCATGTGTGTTTCTGTATGAAAATATTTAACCGATGAACTCTTAAACTAATTATCACATTACACTGAAGTTAACAGGAAATAGCAATCATACACCAGTAAAATAGTTTTTGATGGATAAATAACGCGTACAGAAATGTGTTGGCGAGGTGAAATGCAAAAATATTAATTTTATTTACGCATGCGCAAATTGATTTATATAGTAAATTTGTTTAACTTTAGATCTTTCTTATCTATTTGTCTATAGCTCAAACAGTAGGAAACGCGGTTGGAGCGCTAAATGTATTGGTTTCGATTCTAGCTGATGTTATATTTTTACTTTTGAAATCAATAATATATATATATATATATATATATATATAACATTATATTATGACAGCCCCTTTAAGAAACTCGTTTCTTATCGTTGAGCACTTTCAGTTGAATTAAGTCGGTCAATTTAGCTCTTATGCATAGATCATCGTATAACGATTAGATCACTGCCTGACTGACGTAAAGAACATTAAAATTAAAATGTTTAAATTCAACGTTATTTCACGGGGTTAATGGTAGCCGAATTGATATGGTCTTTGCTAATCGAGCCAGAGATGGCTCGTATTGCCGAGTTCGAATCTGTCGACTGGTGTTAATCGTAACACCCTGCACTGAAGATTCCCGAAAGGATTTAACACTAGTGTCTGTAAGTATTTAATTATTATAGTAAAATAATAATATATATATATATATATATATATATATATATATATATATATATATATATATATATATATAGTATTACGATCATGCTCCACGTTGGAACTAGGTAAAGAGGTAAAGGCGCACATGTAACAAAATAAAAAAATAGGGAAAACAAAAAGGGAAAGGCCCTCTGGGTTCGGTATATTGCGCCAAACAAGAGAGAATTGGAGACTCTCTTAAAACCCGGAAAATATGGAATAGACGAATGTGCAGCAGAGTGAAATCAACGGAACTTAAACACGAATATTAAAATTTAAAGCAACTTTATTACAATGCGAGACTATGAGAGGGAGGAATAACAGAAAAGAATTAAACATGAGAAGGGGGGGTCTCTTACGATAATGTCTAAAATGCTTAGTAGGGAACATCAATAAACAAAAAAGTGCAAAACAAAAAGAAGCATTAATTAATCGTACGAGACAGACAGACAGACAGACAGACAGACAGAGGGAAGACTTACAGTTCGTTCTTTTTTATGTGAGATTTCTCCGATAAATTTCATTATTTTAGTGTTTCGTCCTGGGTATACTGGTTTCATCGTGTTCATAAAAACATGTCCGCAAATCTGGGGCACATTGTCACTTTCATCTGTTTCACTGCTCAATCAAAAGCCATTTTCGTTGACAAATTCGATCTTCCACTCAACCTTCAGTTCGCATTGGAAAATTTCGCTTTTTACATTCACCAGTGAAAAAGATCAATTTAAAAAAAGATCAATTTAAAAAGATCAATTTAAAAGCTGACTTATCAGTTTTTCAGCCATGTTTATTTCGTTAATATGCTTTTTTTTCTCTCTGTATCTCTCCTTTTGTCCATTTTAATTAAGTTTGCTAGTCTAGTTTTTCATCAATGTGTGTTCCAAAACGTAGGGCCTTCAATTTTGTTGACTACACGGAACAGGATTCCATTGTTTGCTAGCCATGACTGCTTGCCGAGAAGTGTAAAAAAAATGTCTTTTTTTTTTCTACATTTGTCTCTTTTCTCCACTTTTCCGTATTCTGTTTCTCTCTCTTATTTCCATGTGCCGATATTTGAAGGTCACAGCAGTGCGTCACTAGTCTGTGACCTTGTCAAACTTCTAGTTTCCTACTTCCTTTTCCTCACAGAAGAAACGTTGCGAGTCTGTCTCTTCATTATCCTACTTTTATGGCAGGTGCTCGACCGAGTTCTAATCTAGGGTCCCTCCTCGTAAAACGTTCAAAACAAATACATACCTAGCTGAAACAACCACATGTGCCTAAAACTGAACGAAAATTCCATGAGCAGAGTTTCTTCCCTGTAAATGTGCGTCTATGGAACGCAATACCATGGGTTTGCTTCCCGAATATAACATAATTTTCCCAGTGTATAAGGATTATTTGATACTGGAGATATTCATAATCGTACCCTAGTTTTAAACAGAGGGGAGATGTAGCATATGAGATATATCTGGAATTAAATCTCCCCTTGTTGTTACTTCAGATAATTAGAACCATAGCAGCATGTTTTTGTCTCCCCTCAATCAAGGCCAGAGGCTTTGGGGAAATAGCATATATTTTTAATTCATATGCAAAACTAGGAAAACAAATGACTATGATGTAAACATTTTATGGCTGTAAAAAGTGTCAAAAATAGGCTCTAGACTATGGATGATCCACTTAATTTGCCACCGTAAGGGCATATATTACATAGCTCACTATATAGTTCAGGTCACTACCTTTCAAATGAGCTTTCATTTGTTGAATTCTGATCAACAGTGGCTGAGATTTGGAGCTTATAAATTGCCAAAAAGGTGATATATATATATATATATATATATATATATATATATATATATATATATATATATATATATATATACCGAGTTCCAACGTGGAGCGTGATCGTAACAATATATATATATATATATATAAGATAGATAGATAGATAGATAGACTACCGAAGCACCAAATCTATAGCTGGCCTGCAGAATACTATATATATAAATATAAGAAAATTTGGGCATATTTTATTGGTTTGAAAATTTAGGGGGGTGTCACAAAATTGTAACCATAGAAGAGTATTATAATCTTCTAAAAAGCCTGCAAATTTGCATGTAGTTTTGTCTCAGGGAACAAAATATATGAGCATTTCAATATTTAATGTGACTACCAGTATAGATATATCCATATATCTATACTGATAGATATACCGCTACCGGTAAAATAGCACTTTATTATCACAAAGGGTTAAAAACACATAACAATGACGAAAAAGACTAAACACCAATCATTTATTTTAAAAGAAAACAGAACATAGCGGCAGTAAAATTAAGCGTAAAGAAGTGAGGATGAATAGGATACTCGTTGTATGGAATTCAATTTTACGCCGGAATAACTTTTAATTACATGAATCTATTTAATCGGAAAGAGAATGGCGAGAAGACCTTGTTAATGGACGACAAGATTTGCTCAAGTTTTCCACGACAAATGCTCGAATATTGAGAAGGAATTTCAAGCCAAGACCTCGTGTTAATTAATTAATTTTTTTTATTCTTCTTCTGGTTGTTCAATAATAGTAGACAAAATCTTGCTCACGCAGAAAAACACTGACACACGCCCGGAGGTACACATGCACACACAAATTAAGAAAATAAATTTTAATTAATATATCTTAATTTTTATAATTTACTGAAGTAATACAGATACACACACACGCACACGCGCACACACACACACACATATATATATGTGACTGTGTGCGTGTGTGTGTGTGAAAATGCATAAAAATGAATAAGAATAGCATAGAAGTTCATAATGTTTCTTCATTCGTTTTCTATTGATGACGTAGAAATACAAAATGTTATGAAAAAATATTAAAAAACATTTTTGTAAGGACACGATGTCCACCGTATCTTCTGTGCTCCTCAGCAATGGTTTATATATATATATATATATATATATATATATATATATATATATATATATATATATATATGTGTGTGTGTGTGTGTGTGTATGCGTACTATTATAATACATATACTTAAATATATAAATATGTGTATTATAATAGTACACACACACACACACACATATATATATATATATATACATATATATATATACATAAAACATTGCTTAGGATCACTGAGAGTACGGTCGAAATTGAGAAATAATAACATATATGTACATATATATATATGTATATATATATATATATACATATATATATATATCGAAATTCGATTATCTCATAATTTCGACCGTACCTTCAGTGCTCCTCAGCGAATTATATATATATATATATATATATATATATATATATATATATATATATATATACAGTCCTGGTCAAAATCATCAGACCACTTAAGAAAGTAAGCATTTAAGCATATTATAGAATTTTTAATCAAACAAATGGTTGAAACCATTTCCAAAAGGGAAAATATGATGGAAAAAATGAAATCTACTTCATTCTTAACCTTAACCCTGATCTAATAATTATTTTTAAAAAACAAACATTTCACCTGGTCAAAATGATAAGACCACTTTAATAAAATCGGCTAATTTTGAAAAAACGAATACGAAAAGCTTTCTATGTTACTAAAAGCAACTTGTTAGTGGATAAAAAACATCTTACTAAATTATAAATAGCAAAAGGGACCATTATCAGAGTTTGAGAGAGAAAGGATCTTCGAGCTTAATAGGGGTGGACTCTCCCATAGATCCATTGCAAACGAAGTGAATCGTAGCAAAACGGTCATCACAAATCTTTTAAGATATCCAGATCAATATAGACACAAAAAGAGTCCAGGTTGACTAAAAAAAAATAACCCCATAACTGGATCGCCGTATCAGAAGTTTAAAAAAACTCAAGTATGAGCTCAAGTCGATTGAAAAGCCAAACAGCAGCAGAATGTAGTCCTAAAACGATCAGAAGGCATCTGAAAATTTCAATCATTTAAAGCGACTGCAGAAACCACGTCTTCTTGAACAGCACAAATCTAACCGACTTAAATATGCCGTCAAATACCAGACTTGGGATGAAAAGAAGTGGGAAAATGTCATTTTCTCCGATGAGAAAAATTTTAATCTAGCTGGTCCATATGGATTTCAACACTATTGGCATGATAAAAATTTGCCCAAAGGGACTTTTTCAACTCGACATAGTGGAGGGGGGTCTTTAATGATCTGGGGTGCTTTTTCGTCAGCTGGGACCCTAAGGTTGCAAGTAGTGAAAGGCCGGCAAACATCATTGAAGTACATTTCAATGCTTGAAAATGCTTCTATCAGAACTGAAGGTCCACGTCTGTGTGGAAGAAATTGGATTTTCCAGCAAGACAACGCTGCGATACACACTTCTCGACAAGCACGAGAATACTTTTCTTCAAATAATATAGAATTGTTAGATCATCCAGCATGTTCTCCGGACCTCAATCCCATTGAAAATCTTTGGGGATGGATGGCAAAAGAAGTGTACAGTATGATTCGATAAAGGAACTTTCTGATTCAGTTTTCAGTACATGGGATAAAATTCCTTCGCAACTGATAAAAATCTTAGTCGCAAGCATGCCGAAGAGAATTTTTGAAGTAATTCGTAATAATGGAGGCTATACTAAATACTGAGACCCTTTTTAGTAATTTATAATTGCCTTTTGTTAGATAAATTATCAGTGGTCTTATCATTTTGACTAGGCGAAAATGTTTGTTTTTTTTTTTAAATAATTATTAGATCAGGGTTAAGGTTTCGAATGAAGCAGATTTCATTTTTTTTTTCATCATATTTTCCCTTTTGGCAATGGTTTCAACCATTTGTTTGATTAAAAATTCGATAATATGCGTAAACGCTTACTTTCTTAAGTGGTCTTATGATTTGGACCAGGACTATATATATATATATATATATATATATATATATATATATATATATATATATATATATATATATATAGTTTGAACATCGGCTTCATTTAAATTAGAGGATGCTATTCAAGTTTCGTGATAAAAAAATGTGCTGCAGTTAACTTTAATATTATAAGAATTAAGAAATAGTAAATGTAATTCATTGCTATATGATACTTGAAGTATATATTAAGTTGAGTTTACGATATATTGCAAGTAAGAATTGTTAAATATTATTACCATGAACAAAAACATTAATTAACTATACTCTTACTTGTTAGATATTTATTACCTAAGTTATCATCTACAGAAATCATATATTTATGTAAAATACAGTTTGTTTGTTTTTTTATTTATTCATTGAATTAGTTTTATTGCAGTTTCTATTTTCATCGATTGAGCTCTCGGGCGCTGCCATTGTATTCCGTAAGCGATCACGAAAATCTACAATTACTTGGTTCTGTAGCTTCTTTAAAATTGTATCTCTTCGGTGTGACATTCCTTGCAAAATATAGTTGTCACTAAAGTAAGGACTTTTTTCTAAAAATTTTATAACCGTCTCCATAGACTTTTCTGCATCATCCCATGACATTACTTCATCAGAGTGTTCTTGGTTATTTACATTAGGGTCAAGAGAATGGGAGCTGTAGCTATTTTCATCATCATTACTGGCTTCAGGATATTGATCAGTAGTTTCCTCATCTTGTCGCACCCACATTTCAACATCATTTGCATTAAGTGATTTAAGAACAGCGTGGTTGGTCGGTAACCGTTTGGGTTCAAGAATTTTTTCTAGACCAGATGTATTCTCTGATTCTTTCAGTCCAGAAGCCTTTGGCGCTGGGCATAATTTACCCCATGCTTTTGTTAATGTGCTTGCTCGAACTTGATTCCATGCACTTGCGAAGAGAAAATATGGCATCTTTGATAGTAAAATGGCGCTGAAAGTCGCTTATACTCACGGTACAATTTATCATATTCATCATGAAATCATTTCTGTAAAAACATTTTAAGTTCCAAATAATCCCTTGAGCCATAGGTTGGATGAGAGAAGTCACATTAGGTGGTAAGTAGCACACAAAAATATTCCCGCAAGATGACACTAGTTCTGACCCAGGAGGATGTGCACTACAATTGTCCAACAGAAGCAATCACTTTGAATCAGGTTTACCTAATTCAAGAAAACGCCTCTGGACAACTGACACAAATTCTTGCAAAAAACATTTTTTAAACAATTGTTGATTCATCCATCTATTTCGGGAAGAATAATAGGATACTGGCAAAGGCGAAACTCCTTTCAATGTTTGGGGACACTTTGATTTACCGATGACAAGAAGCTTAAGTTTATGAGTTCCAGAAGCATTAGTGCATACCATCACTGTTAGTCTTTTTTTATTTCATTTGAATCCTTTTATTTTCTGTTCCTCGGGTCTGACTAATGTTTTTGTAGATAAGCACTTCCAATTTACACTACTTTCATCAGCGTTGTAAACATCCTCTGGTGTTAAACCGTAATCGGCAATTATCGTCTTGAATTTGTCAAAATAATTTGATGCTGCGTGTGTATCAGCAGACCGTTGGTCGCCTGACATTGTTCATTGTCTTATACCATGTCTACTCTTAAAGCTCCTAAGCCAGCCTTCTCTGAATCACATATCTTCTGCGATATGCAACTCTTTCTTAAGAGATTTTGCTTTAGCAATTAACATTGCTACACCTTCATCCCGTTTTGCTACAAACCACTCATGCAATATTCAATCGAATTCAACTTGCTTTGATCTGGGAATCGTCCTTTTTTGACATGTCTTTTATTTGGAGAGAAAGGAGCAGCCTTCAATATTTCCTCCTTTTTCTTTCTGATGTAAAACAGTGTATTTCTTCCAATCTTATAATCTCTCAATATAACGCTATTTTAAACTCCAGCATCTAATTTTTCTATTATATATAAGTCAGTGTCACTTGTTTTCTTTTAGAGTTGCAAGCCATTGTGATGGGTTGTTTTACACTATTTTAAATATAGCAATCTGAAAAAAGAATTTTTACAGTTAGTGTAAATTAATTATCAATAGCTAGTCTACATTAATTACATAGTACCAATATTAACATTTTTGCGCAATATCTGACTAAACCATGTAAACAGTTTTACTGCAACTCCGCATCAAATATGCTAATACAATTTCAATGACGAGACGGTTCAAGTTTAGAGAAAGTGCAGGTTTAGAAGAAGTCCAAATGGGAGGATGTCCAAATGAGAGGAAGTCCAACTTTAGAGGAAGTTCAAATTAAATGAGTTTTTACTATATATATATATATATATATATATATATATATATATATATATATATATATATATATATATATATATGTGTGTGTGTGTGTGTATATATATGTATGTATATATATATATATATATATATATATATATATATATATATATATATATATATATATATATATATCATTTGGTCTGTGTGTGAGTTCGTCTCTTATGGACACCTAAACGCCTGGGCAATTTTTTTTAATTTCACACAAATGTTCTTATGAGAGTGGCAATGGTCGTAGATAGGTTTTTATCGGAATGTCTTCGATTATTATCGATAATCGAAAGGTCTGGTGAAAGAAGGAACAGGTGATTTTGACTAAAGTTAATGACGTATATGCCTAACATAACAAGTGCATTGTAGAAGTATTATTGTCACATAAGCAGAAAGGTCAGGCATATAAAATTAACAAGACATTCTTTAATATGACAGGGGTGCTTTCGAAATTAATGTTTCTGTTTAAAGCACATTTGAACCATGACCGTTTACTTTTGTATTTTAAACTTAAATTCAAACTATTATATAAAAATAATTTTAGAAAATCCACAATATGTTCTCTACAGTACAATGTAAAGTACAATATATTGTGGAGTAACTCGCTACTGGAAGGCGTGTGGAGCTTCTTCCTACGTGCATCTAGAATTTGCAGTCCAGAATATCTAGACGAAGAATTCAAATACCTCAGAAATACTGTGACAATCTTGCAATATCCCACATATTTTATATTAAATGCAAAGAAAAAAGCTACACAAATATTGTCCAGTATAAAAAAAGGAAAAATCATATACACCAGATATTACATTTTGTGTCAATGGTTCTGTGTTTTGGTCTCGGAAGCATACACACAAAATTTTACTGAACAACTTAAAACAAATTTCCTAATGAATCTCAATAAGGACCATCCACCTAACTTACTACAAAATGCTAGTTTTATTTTGGTATCTTAAATTACCAACCCTTTTTGTGCTGATGAGGGAATGAATATTCGAATACAATTATTGCCAATTGTAAATAAAATGAATATCGTTTTCGAAACGATCGTACACTTAAGTTGATTTTGTTTGTTTTTTCCTGTTGGAACTGATTCATAATTTATAATTATTAATCTTTATAATCCACGGTTATGTAGCTCTAGGAGAAATATACCTATTGAGTTTATTATTTATTTACATTTAGATTATTTTAAAGTATTAACACATTAAAATAAACTTTGCTCTTTAAACTCCAGGTGTAATTCCCTCTATAAAATTTAAAAAAAAAAAAAAAAAAATATATATATATATATATATATATATATATATATATATATATAAGTAATGTGATTGATAATTTAAAATTTAAAAATCAAATTATAATTAAATTAAAAATCCGTTTCATAAGAAGGAACAACAACAAAATCAATTATCCGGCAGTTACATATTCAGATAATTGATTTTGTTGTTGTTCCTTCTTATGAAAAGGATTTTTAATTTAATTATAATTTGATTTTTAAATTTTAAATTATCAATCACATTACTTAATATTGAATTAGCTCTAGGACATTTAACTATCGAGCTTATTATATATCTAAATTACAACGAGCACTTTCTATTTCCTGTATTTTAATTAAACTAGTAATTTCACTGTTACATTAAAATACACTCAGCTCTTTAGACTATTGTTCTAATCTCCTTTAAATTATATATATATATATATATATATATATCTTTTAATATATAGTGGAGATGGTAATTAATAAAGACTGAAGAGAGTGCTCAATACTGCTGTAGAGCAAATATGTGTTTTATTTTTTATTACTGCATCTTTCTGTTAAGTTACATTATTGTTTAGCCTACTCGGCCGTTTTTGTTTTTGGCCGTCTGTAGCTTCCTCAGACTTTTACAGAAATTTCCATTATAAACTAACTAACTATATATATATATATATGTATATATATATATATATATATATATATATATATAATTAGTTAGTTAGTTAGTTTATAATGAAAATATATATAGCAATTAATCTACACAGAATTTTGATGATTTGTCAGGCTATTAGATGGAATTGATGTTACCGGCAGTTACATATTCAGGTTTGCTAGTTAACCAATAAAAGGAGAAAATTATAAAAAGATTATACTCGTGGACATGAAAAAATGAGGCTTATGAGTAGATGTAATGGTTTACATGAAAATAACTAATTTCTTAGATGTCACTCTAAACTTAACTAAAAGTACCACGCGTATCAAATTATTAACGAGTTTACATTTTTTTTAATATTTAAGGAACGAGTGAATAAAAATCCATGAAACTTTGAGAAAGTGCTTACAATACTATTCGAGTACTTCAGTCCGAAAATAAAAGTATTTAAATCAGTATTAGCGAAACTATAGCAGAAGATAGGTATATCTGTTGGTTTCAGTGTATCAAGTTATTATCGACATTGAGAAAAAACACAATATACCACTAACTTGTTTATTAAAATAATATTCAAACATTAAATGAACTAGGAAAAGTCATTAGAACACGATAACTACACAGCAATTTCTACGTTGACATAATTAGTAGGAGATATACGATCCTTTTTTATGAATGACTTGTGAAAGACGTTGGTCCACAGAATTAGTCAAATTTGTGATTTCATCAACAGTTATTCCTCGTGATACATCTTTGAGAGCATCCCACAACTCATGTTTGCTTTTAAATTGGAGTCCACTTGCATAGAGGCGTCGCTTCATGATACTCCAAAGGTTCTCAATTGGGTTAAAATCTGGTGAATTTGCAGACCACTCCATCTTCCGTCGCCCAGAGAGCCCCAGTTGTTGCAAATATTCTTTGCTTTTGTTTGCTGCATGCGAAAGAAGCATTATCCTGCATAAAAATAATGGTTCTTCTGAACGTCAACCTTTGCTTCTTCAGCCATGGTTCAAAGTGTTCCTTCAGAAAAGCTATGTAACAATTTGACGTCATTTTTTACGCCTTCTGGGACTCTCCATGGGCCAACTAAAGTACCTCCGATAATTCCAGCCCAAATCATTATCCAACCACTAATTTGTTGGCGCCTTAAACGCTGATGACGATGATATCAATCTAGGACTCATCCCTTGCTTCAGCCATCTGGGCCATCAAGAGTAACACGCACTTCATCCGTGAAGAAAACTTTGAAAAATCCGTTTTCATGTTGTCCTCTTTTCATTTCAATCGGTTTTGTATGTGATGTTGCTTTAATGGAGACTTTGTCACGGCTTAAAAGACTTTGCTACTTATTTCAGAAGGAGACATCGAGTACTTTTTGAGGCATTCTTTAATCCGGCTTGGGCAAAGACTTCTCAACTTGTCTGGACAGGGTTCTTAACAACTTCACGTTTAATTTGGAGTAGAGAACGACGTGAAACAACCCTAGATTTATATTTATCAGCTCTCTTACGTACCTTTGTAGAGTCCTTGACAAAGTTCTTCACAGTTTGATGGTACCTTCCTATCATTTTCAATATTTCGATGTTCATTTTAACTTTTGCTAGCTGTTCTGTAATAGTACTCTTTTCAGAACTACTCAATCTACCTTTACGACCTATTTTATTGACGAAACAAACTGCCTTGTTTATAATTTGACACACCTCAAATACCGTGAATTCAGCAATTACGATGGCAAGTTGTTTATATTGCGTGGAACAGTACGAAAGTTTCACAGTACGTATAGCTCAACATTGCAACGTTTCAAAAGCTTTTGATACGAAACTACCGGTAAGTTTCTGAAACTGGTAAAAAAATGTTATCTCGTTAATAATTTGACACGCAGTGTACTGATTTGCCATGCTTAAAAAATATATCTTCTTGACTTGACTTCGTGAACGAAAATCCTATAAAGAGGGCTCTCCACGTCGACTGCAGGCATGCTGTAACTGACGAGCCTGATGTGTGACAAGCAGGTTTGGCCTAAGCGGCTGCAGTCAAAAGTCACGTCAAGTACAGCTGCTGAGACTTCACGGATCTTCCTCCTGCGGCGTTTCTTCCGCAGATTTTCTGTGAGGAAGACCTCAAAGGAAGTGAAAGCCTGGTGGACAGTGCGTCGCCAGTTGTCACGGTCAACAGTGAGAGTAGACCATTGGTGGTGGTTAATGTAGCAGGCACTGAGGGACCTCTTGAGAGAGTCTTTATATCGTTTCTTCGGTGCCCCTCTGTCACGCCAATCGAATATACATAAACCTCAATTCTAACCATCCCCTTTCACTCATAGATTCCTAACTCTATCGAAAACAGACTAAGCAAAAACCCTTGTGATCCATTCGAGCGGTAAATAATAGGAGACATTATTTTGGAACGTGCTTTGTACGCGTTGAGAGAGTTGTTTTTTCAGGTGCGTGCTAATTACCTCAAATGTTATAAATCGTAGTTAGGAGTTAAACAAGGTCAGCCGTTTCCTCCGAATATGACTTTTCGGATTCAATCGAAATCAACCAGAAAATATTAATTTTGTTATGCGTTCACGCACTTCGTTTTTGGAATTCAGAGAAAAATACGCTGAAGAAACAGATATTGTAGAAAGAACAAGGGGCGTTCCGAAAGTAATGCCTCATATTTTTTTATTCCGCCAGGATGGATCAAGGGGGATTGCAAATTGCATTGTTATGATGACCGAAATGATGCATTCAGCACCTGATAGTTCCATCTCTCTATTGCAGATATTGACGGTTTGAGACTCTGAAAAAGCAACCCCCTTCATAGACGTGCGCCCGAAGCAGAGTTACGTCATTGAATTCCTTCAAGCAGGACAAAAGATGAACCTATCAACAGTCACTGAGCATTTACGAAACAGATGCAGCTGATGCCAGCAGAGTTAGTCCACGAATCTCTTAAGTAAGAGAATCACAAATAACAGCAGCTGCTCTGAACTTTATCTGACTGAAATTTCTTGAAAAGCAAAAACAATATTTCTGCAATTATAAAAAAATTCTTGATTTGGATTGGGATTTTTCTTTTAAAAATGTTGATGTAGCGACGTCGTTAAAATGTTTCCCCTAGGATGATAAATCTGATGTTGCGGTGAGGTAGTCACTTATGTAAACAGAAGTTGAACGAATAGTATCTCTTTTTGCGTATGTTGTTCCAATTATAATATTGTATAACTGCTGTATTCTTTAGAGACGAGAAGACAACGCTGTCTTTCGTTCGGATAAAGGATATTAGATAGAGTTCCAAATGTAATAACGCTGCATATAATACATTTTTTGAAGGTGCCTTCGACTTCGGAATCGATGTATGTGTCGTGTAATGTATTACTCATAAATTTGAGTGTGACTTCAGGGTTGAAAGAAACATCTGCTCCGAAAGAAGAGTTTCCCTTATAGCTAAGCAAAATATGGTTATGTACAGGATGTACAATAAGTCACTGAAAGATTTTGAACTGAAATAGATTCTTTATTTTTCATGATATCTTGGTGTAATTTTAACACAATCTGACTTAGACATTGGGAAATTATTTTAAAAGAATAGAAAATTCAAACAATCTTTATTTATAGAAGATAATATCTTTTTAAATGCTGCCCATTTTCACCTTCTCATATTTCTGCTATTTCCAAAACATTATTAATGACAGATTGCAGAATCTCTGGATTGCGATTTAACTCTCTTGTTTCGTTTCTGATTTTTTCTTTCAATTCTTTCAGGGTTTGGGGTTTTTTAACATAGACTCTTTTTTTAACATATCCCCACAAGAAAAAGTCGGGGCTAATTAAGTTTGGGGGACGTGGTGGCAATTTGACATTGCCATAGCGAGAAATAATGTCGTCGCCAAAACATTGACTGAGAAGCTCCATGGTGTCTCTCGGATGTGCTGTTTTTCAATGCTTCACTAACCCATAATTAATGTCCAAAATATTATCTGTAAAATATCCGAAATAGAAAAAAAAATAATCATCAATTGTAAAATGACAAAGATTTTCAATCCAACAGTGATTTTTTGGACAAGCTGTAACTTCCAAATCAAGATGAAAACTGACTTCCATGTGAGCTGGGTGGGTTTTTTTATCATAAAGAAATCGACGCCAGAAAGGAATTTGTTTCTTAGTGTTTCAACCTGTAGTTCAGTAAGATTACGTGACCGTTGCTTTTATTAATATCTCTTTGTTTTCTGTGTGCCCGACCATATTCATAGGAAAATGCAATAGCTTCCAATTTTTGGTGCTCGGGAAACTCGTACCCGCAAAACCTGTACCCGGAAAACTCGTACCCATAAAAATACCCTCCCTTTGCTAGGTAGAAAAACTAGTCCCTTATTAAATAAATATCGATTGGAGACATTTTATGACTGTTCTTCAAGAAGATATCGTATTTAAAAGAAAATACACATCCCATAATATTTTTAAAAAATTATGTTTAACTCTTGTTTAAAAAAAAAAAAAACTTCATCACGGAGTCAAGACACGATAAACGAAACCATATATTTATTAAAAAAAATACTTTAGTTTTAACAAAAATAAAAGAAAGAAAACACTTACGTATTATCATTATTTTGGACCGAGAAGCGCCATCTGGCAACGGCTTATTGAAATACGCCAAGAAAAAATGGCCGCCTCCTCATATTGCACAAGTGCCTTTTGTTGTTTCGTGTACACAAAATAGTTGGGACCCTAACAGGTACTACCACTCCGGGTCAGAGTGGACCCGGGAGCAATGGCAATTAAAGAGTGGCTCCACACTCCCCAAAGCCCGCAAGCTGGGGCCTCACCACTGGATATAGTTTAATGTCATATCCAGGAACGGGATGATACGGAAAACGAATTTTAAAAAGTTTACATAACATGCGAATAAGCTTTTACGTCATGAAAAGAGAATTTAGAATTTAAATTAGTGGCCTCAAATGATTAGATTTTTTTTTTACGAACCGTTCTTTTACAGGTCTTTAGCTGGTTACAATAGTTTTTAAGAGGTCAAAAATGAGTCAAAATTGAAAAAAAAAATTTAACATTTTGTACCCTCACATTAGTTTATTTTTAATTTTTAATTTTTAATCGATTCATATGCGTGTCACGTTCATACAATGATAACGTCATCAGCTTTTAATGCTAAAGTTTCGCTTTCGATTCTAATTGATGGCACTCAAATACGTACTTTTTTGCTTTTGAAATTACAGTTCTATAATAATATATACGAAATCTGGACAAATTAAAATATCATATTTAGTCGGATTTTACCCCCGCGCAAAACCGGGCGCCTCTCCCGCTAGTATATACATAAATTCTTATTTGTCTGTATAATTTATACATCTTTACTAGCATGCCGCCTGGTGTAGCCCTCTCATGAACTACACTTAAATATGATATTTTAATTCATGCAGATTTTGTATATATTATTATTGAGCCAAATATTTATATATTATTATATTGCACTTAATATATAGTAATGATTTCAAAAGTTTTTCAAAAAGGGTTGGAGTGGCATCAGTTAGAATTGAAACCAAATCATTTAGTGCTACAACCTTTGAGCTGTCGACAGATAGGTGATAAGCATTCATTTTAATTAATTCCCTATTAAGTTCTTTCGGTTTTCCTAGGGGATGATCAGCTTTAGTAACCTATTATGTAAAATTATATTCATACAGATATTCTTCATGATTAATACTTGCGTAATATTTTCGTAAAATGTTATAGTAAATACAAAACTCTTTCTATATGTATATTTATGCATGCGTATATATTCTTTGTTTAAAAGTTTTGCCTGCCTCCTCGTCCAATGTGTTGTCTACAGACATGAAACCTCATATATAGGATAGTCGAACCCAATGCGAAACTTTATATTTGGGTTTTAGCCCGGGAAAATCCGTACAAAAGTATGAAAATTTGTAAAAATGGCATTTGCCAGATGAAGGTCAAACGACATTACGAATATGCATGCGTAACATAATAGCTATTGATTCATGTTTTAATTTTTAGCCCCGCAGCAAACATGTTTTCATAGGTCATGCATTAACGTTGGAAGAAAAATAAATCGTAAGCTAAATGTTTTGGTTTCGATTATCGTGGTGTCGCACGAGTCGTTTTTTTTTTCTTTTTACTTTTTAAATTATTACTATATGTTGGGTTCAATATAATATAATAATAAATGCTAAATCGTCATTAGTTAAAATATCATATTTAAGCGTATTTAACGAGCGGACAATGCCGGGTGGTAATAATAATAATAATAATAATAATAATAATAATAATAATAATAATAATAATAATGACAAAGAGATGAAACGATAAACCATATAGCCAGTGAATGTAGCAAACTAGCCCAAAAGGAATACAAGAACAGGCACAATCAAGTGGAAAGAGCATTACACTGGGAATTATGCAAACAACTGCATCTCGAACGCGCAGACAAATGGTACAAATATAAGCCAGCAACAGTAACTGAAAACGAGAATCACAAAATCCTATGGGACATGGACATACAAACGGATAAACCCATCCAAGCAAGAAGACCGGGTGTTGTAATAATTAACAATAAAGAAAAGCCCTGGCAAATCGTAGGCTTTGCTGTTCCAGCTGACCACATGATAAATATCAAAGAAAAGGAGAAACGGGGCAAATACACAGAGCTAGCCAGAGAACTGGAAGGGATATGGATGATGATAAAAATCAAGATAGTACCTATAATAAAAGGAACACTAGAAACAATCCCGAAAAACTTTGATAAAAGAATGGGAGAAATTGGAATCAGAGGAATGACTGGAAAGATACAACGAATAACAATAATGAACACAGCTGAAATATTAAAGAAAACCCTCGAATGCGAGGACTAATACACATGCGCCACACGAGCGGACCAGACGGACTTCTGCAGAGACAAAACATGAAGAAGCCTTACATGGAACCAAGAACATTGAAGATACATATTTACAGGTTCTCTATCCTCTCGCCTATCCCCTCCCCCATCCTCTCCCATTTCCCAATCACCGCCACCCACAAAAGAATAGTGCCAAATAGCCGAGAACGGTCAAGGAGGATGGAAAGACCGAGGAGAGACCACTGACCAGACCTCTGCTGGACAAGGGCGAAGAGAACTGGGACCTTGTGGAGACTTATTGCCACTCAAATTCCAGTAGAGACCAATGGCCGCTACTAGCGATATATCGATGGTGGACGGCTGTTGCGATAATGCAAATTCATTTGCAAATGTTATTCAGAAGAGGTGGAGAACCCTGGAAAATCGGGTAGACTTGTCTCTCAGCTTCCAGAGAAAACCACAGACTGTTTTCAAAGAGAGATTCCCTTATTCAATATCTCCCTTACAAGATCTCCCTCTCTGAGTCTTTCAACATCATACTTAATAAGACTCTTATATAACATTATGACCTGTGTGAAAGCTCCTTGTGTAACAATGATAATACTAATTCGGTAAAAGAAAAAATACATAAAGTGTAGTTAAAAAAAGGGGGGGCGAAAAAAAAAAGAAAGCAGAAAAAAGCTCCCGGGCAACGCGTTAAATATGGCCATTGTATAAGCATATACACGTTTTTGTGCGTGCGTACCATGAAGTTGAAGTACACGTATGTCACTCGGTCCATAAACATCATTTTGTGTCTAATTGTTAATATACGTGCGTGAATTCGTGTTATATCTGTGCGTGTATGACCGTTTAAATCCACTCAAACACACCATAAGCCAACAATGGTGGAATTTTACGCACCACCCATTACTTTCCGTTTCGCCCGCCTCTCTTCCTATTTGTTTTACTAATTGGTGGGTTTTCGGCAAACTAAGAGGCGCCTTTTAAAAGAACGGCACCCGTTTAATCTTACTGAGTATCTCAAAAGAGTTTCGTGACTGCCTATTACCTCCGGCTCACCCAGGAAGATAATCCTTGCACTTATATACCGAACGTTCCAATTCGGTATATCACCTACTAATAGTTGGCCTAGCCAAACAAACTGGCCACCCACTCGCTCATTATTGTATTTTCTTGTACTTAATAGTACGGAATAGGTTCAATGATACTTCGCGTCTGTGGCGACTTCGTAAATGAGCACTACCACCCACGTCTTGAAAAACTAATCGTTGAACGAGTAATGATACAGTGACCAGTGTGACTAATAGATATGTGCTGTTGAATATAACTTAGGTTTTATATAAAAAAGGTAACATTATATATAAATAGAAATTTCATCTGTCACAATTTTTTTAAACGTAATAAATATATTTATCTTATTTCTAAATATCGACTTAAGACAACTACTTTTAGAAATGGAAAATATGCGTTAATAGTATTTTTAACAAATTAAGCGGGCGCCATGATTTGAAATTCAAACCGAAATCTATATATATATATATATAACTATCATAACAGTGGTGTGACATCGTAGGTTTATGATTTGGTGTGACATCGTAGGTTTATGATTTGGTTTGACATCGTAGATTTATGTTTTATCTTATATTTTAAGTTACTTCGAACATAAGGGATAATAAGAAATAAATAAATAAATGAATAATATCAATAGCGCTTGAAATCCAAAACAATTTTTTTTTCATTACGTATTGAATGTAGTTCTTTAACAATTATGTAATCCTTCCAGCCTAGCAATTATACAGGGTGACCCCCCCCCCAAAAAAAAACAGAGGACATTCAATTGTTTTTCTGGGCATTTTACAGTCAACAGAGAAAAAAAAGGGCAAAGACCCTAGTGTTTTGATGTGATGTTTTGAATATAATAAACTAGTTATGACCAAAGTTTCATTTCCTTCGAACAAAACACTAAGAAACGGGGCCTAATTAGAGTTGGGCCCGTTTTTTTTTTTTTTCTTTTTTTTTTTTTTCTTTTTTTTGTCATCCTGTATATGATCGGAGTGGGAAGGCATATATATACATATAAAAAAACACATTTGGGGGTACGAAATTTAATCAGTCGCACTGTAACGTTGTCGTTAATATGCCAACACGCCACAAGGAAATAAAAAAAAGAAAAAAATCTTTACCCACTTTTTTTTAACAAAAGCTTTTATATCAAGTATTTCCAACAACGCATTTTTTTTTCTAAACTTTTAACAGCTCATTTCTTCTTAGCCGGTCGCGTGTGATATTTCATCTAGACTGTGACGTCACCCACGTGTCTCGAGCACGTGCTCTTCCGAACAGCACTTCTCGAAACACGTGTTTCTCTCGTCACGTCTCAAACACTATTGCCCCCAAACACCCTCGAACACCACTGCTTCGAAAACGTGTGTCCTTTTATCTCCACTGTGATGTCACTCCGCATATATACGGCATAATCACGTTGATACACCGGTTCCCGTTGCATCACCGAAGATAAGCAACGTTGAACCCGGTCAGTACTAAATGGGTGACCATTTGGGATTTCCAAGTGCTGCATGTGATCTCCGCTTATCTCGGCATTGTTTCGAATCGTCCTGAACTTCTCCTTGCCACTGGACTCAAGCAGTGGCGATTCAGGTTGCAGATTGCGCAACCCTTGCTACATAATTATATGCGCAGCTGCTCCAACAAATGCATTCTTTGTCTTTCGAGACTAAACGGAGGCATTGACATTACTTCGCACATCTGGCTTGGTCATGTGGATATATTTACGCAGCTACTTTCGCCGTCAGTGGCTCGGTTACGTGACATTAGAAGAAGTATGAAGGCAATTAGAAGAAATATGATTTTGCTTGCCATGGCACAAGGTAGGAAAATAATGGAAAACCAGTTATCCCAAAGGGACATTATTGCCACTTACAAAAATTGACGTGAACAGCTCCGTCGGCATTCTCAGATAGAGTTGCTTCAAGCAATTAGCAATAAACAATCCTCATTCAAAGAATGAGATAATGCATAGAAGGATGCACTTCCAATATTAGCTCATTCCAACAATAAGTTTTCTGGTGATTCTTCCCATACCCTACATCACCAGTATGAATGCAAGGCGAACCTCTGAATATGCGTTACTAGGTACGGGCAAAAATAAACGAATAAGGATAGGGGGCCTAGTTTTGAAAGCCGATTTATCATATTCTTTTGTAGGTTTCCGACATTTTTTTTTTTTTTTTGTATTTTGAAAAAGTAAGGACTAAACTTAGTTTCGCAAAGGAAAAAATATTTGTACACGTGAAAAAAAAAAAGTTATGAAAAATGTTTTCACGGCGAGCTAACAATTCAACTAAATTTTGAAGTTAAATAAATTCATTGTAAAAATCCTTTTAAAAATAAATATTAGTTTTCTGGGTCTATTTCAAAGATAATTTGTACGGTAAAATACTAAGATATTCAATTAAATTTTTAAAAAAAACACCTAAACATAGCTGAATTAACAAAAAAAAAAAACGAGTGATTTTGCCGTTTGCAAAAGCGCAATAAACTGTAGTTTTGTAAATACGGAATATACGGAGGCCCAAAATCTAAGACAAAAAGCTGTCTGAGAATGACGTCATATAATTAAAAAGAGGGAGGGGTGCTGGGTTCCCCCCCCCCAAGAAGTGCATCGGTACATTTCTATTGTAAACGTTTGTATAATTTTGTCCATTTTTAATTTAATTATTTTCTATATTCCTGTTTTTAAATTATTTTTTTTTACTTATTTGCTAATATTATATAAAAATTATGTTACGCCGAAAGTTTCACATTCTTTAAAGCTAGGAAAATATTACAATCTTACATATAAAAATTATGCAAAACCTGTAATTTAAAAAGAAAATTAGAAATATTTTTTTCTATTATAATTTTTTGTGTGAAAATATTAAATAAACACGTACGTACGTATTCAATAATAATATCGGTAGTTCGAAAAATTAATTTTCCTTCGAGTGATATCGAATTCATTAATACAGATTTTGGGGCTTTTATCGTAATGTCCATGTAAAAATTATTTTTTTCTTTTTAATTGTTATATTTTAGGATACTTTATTTTCATAAAAAAAGCAAAAATAAATTCTTTTAATTTTTTTATTACTGAAAACCATAACTTTAGTAAAGGTATTTTTGTTTAAACAAGATAACACATTTCCACTAAGATTTAAATAAAAAAAATAATGGGTTCTATACATTCGGTGATCATTATTTGATAAATACTTAGAATTTCATTAAAATTGGTTAATTTCATGATTTTTGGTGATTTTTTAAGTAAAAGGAGGGGGTCAAGATGTTTATTCATTTTGATCATTGGCATTCATTTTGCACGTGCCTATGTGTTACCCTTTTTTTAATATCTCAAAACTTTCCTCTCAAAACTTTCTATTTTATGAAATTACTAGCAGTTAAGCCCGGATTTGCACGGGCCCTATGTACTGTTCATAGCTTTATGTGCATATGTATATATTCAAAAGTTTGACTCATGTTCAGGTAACCTACATCTAAAATTTCAAGTGTTTAGACCCAAAATTGGCGGAGGAGTTTGGTAGAGTCTGCAAAGATCAATTCTTTCAAATTTGACATCTTTGCGGCTAAAGTTTCCACCAAAACTGATTAAAAAGCTTGCTGCGTGCCTGAATACCCTTTATGTAAAATTTCAAATGTTTAGACCCAAAATTCGCTTAACAGTTTGCTAGAGACCGCAAAGGTCAAATTTTGAACTCTGACCCCTTGGCATCCAAATTTTCGGCTAAAAAAACGATTAAAAAGCTTGCCTTATGTCTAAATACACTTTATGTAAAATTTCAAATGTTCAAACCAAACATTGGCTTAATATATATATGCACATACAGTTAAGAACAATACATAGGGCCCGAGCAAAGCCGGGCTGAACTGCTCGTAGTATATTAATGATTTGGAAAGTGAAGGTGATTAAGTCGTTAACAATGTGAATTAATTTTAGTTAACTGCGCTAAAATGCTTGAATACCTCGGAAATAGAGGATCATTTTACGTTATATGCAACCCTGGTCTCCTACTCTAAATTCTATAAACATTTGTTTTCTTTTTGGTGTCTTTTTTCTTTATTCCGTCAGGTTTTCCAGTGTTTAATAATAATAATAATAATAATAATAATAATAATAATAATAATAATAATAAGTATACTATCTTTCTGGATTTCTGGTGATGGTAACGGTTAAATCAGCGGAGGGTTGTTAATCTACAAATTTACTAAATATTTAATTGAACGTTTTTGAATTTTTGAGATAAGTATTGGTTATTCGTATTATTTGGATTCATTGTTCTTATCTTGAGTGTGATTTTCACGTTTCGGTCAATGTAACCTCCGACCTTCTTCAGGTGCATCTTGTTGAACTCGGGAATATTTCTATCGAACTCAGGAATTTGGACGGAATTTCGTGCGGAACCCCTTATTTACTTAACGGGGGTAGCGTGCTATGGTATCGTCAGTCAGATATTCTCTTGAAAGTTGAAGGTTCAATCCTCAGTGTGGGCGACCGAAAAATACAATTTCGAATAACTTAGAACCTCTATCTAGTCATGGCTGACGGAACAAGAGCATGCTACCCCCATGAAGTAAATAAAGGATTCTACTTGAAATTCCATCTAAATTCCCGAGTTCGACAAAAACATTCCAGAGTTCGACAAGGTACACCTGAAGTAGGTCGGAGGTTATATAGATCGAAACATTGTTAAAATTGCACTCAAGATGAGAACAGTAGTCTGATGAATCCAAATAATACGTATTTAATAACAATTAATCACTTCTAATCTACGCTAAAAACTTGAACAAAACTTGAGAAACTCGGTATATAAGGTCAGTGCAAAACCATTGTGATTTATTTTATGCATATTTTATTACTTAAACATTAAACATATCAAAATGAATAAGTTATTACTTTTTTCGGATTATTAAAGCATGATCCATATATCTCTGCAATATTTTCATACATACTTATCGTCTTCAGCCAACAGAAAGAGAAAGAAGCATCTTCCACCAAAATAATGCCTGCTCTTTACACAGCACTACTCACCAAAAGAACTCCCAAAAACATTCGACTGAGAAATCTTGCCCCATCCTGCATATTCTTTTGACTTCGCGCCTTCAGATTATCGCTTATTTTGAGAATTACAAAACCATTTAGATGACCACCACTTAACATCACAAGAGTAGATTGCACATCAATTAGATTCATATTTCAAATCAAAACCTTAAGTATGCTACAAACGATTCATTTATAAGCTCGTTGAGAGAAGGAATCGGTTTATGGAGAGCAAATATGGTATCAATAAAGATGTTTCGAAACAGATTTTTATTTTCAAGATAAAATTTTAAATTGGCAAAACCTTTTGCACTAACGCGATAATTAAGCAGTGATAATAATAATAATAATAATAATAATAATAATAATAATAATAATAATAATGTGGAAACTAACACACAGGAGCAACAAGCGTGGGGCAGACAAACTTTGGCAAAGGCAAAACATGAAGTAATACATGGTATTAAGAACACTGAAGCCGTATAAGTTCTCTAACCCCACCCCCATCCTCCCATCACCACATTACTGCCTCCCCCCCCCTCCAAAAAAAAAGAGTAAGACCAAATAACCAAGTAGAGTCAAGGAGGAAGGAAAGACCAAGGAATTGACCAGACCTCTGCCACACAAGTGCAAAAAGAACTGGGACCTTGGGGAGGCTTAAATCCCAGCAAATACCAATAGCCGATGCCAACGAGAAATCAATAGCAAGCAGCTCAAGTGATAATGCCAATTTATTTGCAAATGTCAAAAGAGGTGGAGAGTACTGAAAACCTAGGGAAACTTGTCACTCAACTTCCAGGAAACACCACAGGCTGTTGTCAAGGAGAGATCTTTGATAACCTGTGTGAAAGCGCCTTGCGAATGTATAGTAATAATAACAGTAACAGCAGAGCCTGTGGAAATTCCATGGTAGCTGAAAACATCATCACATAAGCAAGCAATAGAATGTCCTTCAATACAATGAATTGTTATTTCCGATCAGACGGTAAATTAAAAATATATATTTTTGTAGACAAATATGGATAGCTGATTGAGATATATTATTACAAAAAACAGTACTAAACACTGGCTGGCGATAAAAAATATTAGTATTTTGATCTGCTCCGACCAAAGACTGGCTGGTGATAACTAACTTATTATTGTGACCTACACTGACCAAACACTGGCTTTCTATAATAAACATTAGTATTTTGATCCGCACCCACCAGACACTGGCAGCGATAATTAACTAATTAGGATTGTGACCTACACCCACCATACACTGGCTTGCAACAAATAACTTATTCGTATTGTGATCTGCACTCACCATACACTGACGGGAGATAGATAACTTATTAATATTGTTACCCGCACACACCATACACTGGCTGGCTACAAATAATTTATTAATACTGGGATCTGCACCAACCAGACACTGGCTGGCGATAAATAACTTAATATTGTGACTTGCATGCTGCATACACTGACTGGCGATAAGTAACTTATTAATATTGTGATCTGTATAGTGGGGCAGATTGCTAAAACAATCTTTCACTTGTCACAATACAAGCACCAAAATTGGCACACAGGTGCTTCAGAACTCCCTCTTTCAGAAAAGCACGTTAGCCAACTTTAAAACCAAAATGACTGCCATTTTTTAAGATGGCTGCCATTTGTATCAGTTCAAAACAGTGTTTGCACTAAATATTGTCCAAATTTTGATGATCTGTACATGAAAATATATGTTTTTTGACACGAGGAATCGAATTTTGCAATCCAAATTTCAATATCATTAAACGTTATAGTGATATGACGACAATTATATGAACTATCACTGTTTCAGTGAAGTTACCGATGTGGTATCTCAAATTGTTGTGACAGAAGCACAATGTTCTACAACAAACTAAAGTGACTTGCTTGAATTTAACCTGGATCATTGTTTTACTCTTTACATTTATAGCTATACATTAGTGAGCACATCAGAGTGTACCGATAACATTTGCTTGGTCCCCGACATTCACCCATGCAACGACACTTTGTCAGCTGCTGACAGGACTGAGCAATGGGTGGGAGAGTTGATCAGAGTAATTTGTAGGCTTCACCTTTGTTTTTGCCAGCCCCAATTGCCAGGACTTTCAGATTGCATGTACATTCTGTTGGCTGACTCCATATGCAAGCAGCTTGGAATGCAGATCATCTAACATGCTGAACGAAAGATGCACTAGTTGGTGGAATGGACTCATAGGGTATTTGCTTCCGAGCAAACAAGTGCAGCGTTGCCTCATCAACTTTGTTATGTTTCTGTGTTTCTCGAGAATGTTGAGTTCAGCATCTTCTATGGTAGGTGGGTACTGACCCAGTTTGCTGAACACTGGGCCCACTTCAGGACAAACTACCCAGGTTTGCCATGCAGTTGTCTTCCCTCTACCACTGAAGGCATGAAAGAAGATCATGCCACTACATTTCTCTTTGCTGAGGTTCACCGCCAAGTCATGAATTGGGAGCCATCTAATGGACTGTTCCTGACCGAATTCTAGCCAAAGCATTTCTAAGCCCACATTCTGAAAACTCGTAAAGACACCAACTGCTAAGACAAGGATGTCTGTGTCACATGCCTTGATCAGCACAGACTTTGTCTTCTGTTTCGCTGCATGAACTGCGTGTGTGAACCCTGGAGTCAGATTCTTTATGATTGCAAGATTATAGACTTTCAAAATTAATGGATTTGTTTGACAAGACCTTGGTCATGACTACAACATTGTTGGGACTCATGGATACAATTTTGTCCGCTAGATACTCAAACAGTTTGTTTTATTGTCACTGTTCTGGTCCAGACACTATCCATCGCCTCAGTGCAGATGGATCCGCAATAATTCCAATGGCACCACCATCACCTTTGACCACTGCATTGACTTGTTCATGGGCTTGGTCAATGGGTTCACCAGAAAACTCCCTGTGAGTCTTGTGGATCACAAACTTTCCAAGTTGGAATTCACAGAACACTGCGGGATGAGTTTGTTCCAAGGATACCATGTCTCTGAGGTGGATGGAAAGCCATCGAGCATAGTTGACATTGTTGTTGGCAAAGAAGAAGGGGATCAGAGCAGAAAGTGCTTGACAGTACAAGCTGAAGTTAGCTTCTCTGAAGTATCTAACCAACGAGAACACAACCAACTCCATTGGAAAAACAAACTCCCAGAACTGAAACTGAGGGTTCTCTTTGCTCCATGTTTTACACCAGCTGTCAAAATTCAGGACTATTTTCTTCTGCAGATTGGCAGCCATATGCTTCCTTTTGGAGCATATAGAGACAGTATGCTGTGACCTCGAGCATATGGCATGTTTTTGTGACACTGGATGCAGAGAGAAAGCCACCCCAATCCAATCCAAGCCACGAGAGCCCCTGTCCATCCACTATTCTGGAACAAGGACCCAAGTGATCTGAATGCAGCCATCTCTATGTGGAGGCTACCAAACATTACCATAAACTTGTCCTCGCCATACCGTCCGGCCAGTGCAACTGGACTTGTTTAGCAAGAGCGTGGATTGGCTGGTCTGCAATTATCACAGGAACCTGGTTTGGATTGAGGTGAAAAATAGCATCCTTGACTTTGTCCATATAATCTGTCACCGTAGCGACAGAATGACCCTCATCACATAGAAGGGGCAAAAGTGAAGTCATGCTCGCTGCAAACAAGATTTTGCTTCTTCTCTGCATGGTGGGTTGACCAACTGATGTTAACCTCATCACCTACTTCCTGTGTGAGACTGACCTTCTGCAGCCATTCATATTCATCTTTTAGGGGAAGACATGGTAAAGATGTATATGTCACAATGCACTTGGGGGGGATGGATTCTTTTTGGCAAAGAAAGCAGGGTGAACATTTGTGTAGGAGTCAGGAAGTTTTTATACTTTCTTCACATTGCTGTTTTTGATAGAAACTGGTTCTCGAACTTCTCCAGTCAGCTGGTGTTGTATGCTGAAAGATTGAGATGCTGGTATCATGAAATGACGATGTCGCAGTGGTAGATGATGGATTGTGATCTATATTGTCCATTGCACTTGTACAGAAGAAACCTTTCCTCAAGTTGAAGAGACAAACCACACCTTCCTTAACATATCTACTTGCAACTGCATCGATAATCAGCTGGGCTGATATGTCAAGCCCTCGATCATATGGGATATGGTCATGCAGAATTTCCACAAGATGTCTTTTTTCTGGTATCATCATGAACAAACATCGCACTGTAGACTGGAAGTGGAATCTCTCTATCTCTAGAATGCCTTTGTGTGGTAGTACCTTCTTTGTACTTAGCAAAGCAGTTGTATTGAAAGAATTGAGCCATTGCCAGGTCAGTTGAGCTGTGACTTGATATCTGCCCCATGCTCAATCATACAGATGAATTGAAGCAAAGCTGAGGGAAAGGAATCGTACATTGAATTCTCATACAGGCTGCCTTCAAACTTACACTTGTGTTCCACCATCTGCCTACACAGTATCTTAGCAGCTTTGGCAGGGATGATTGCATCAGTGTAAATAGATGCTTCTGACAACACTGGGCCAATGTCTTTGTCAAATGCTAGGAGTACATCTCAACCTTTCTTGTAGACTACAAGTCCAGGTATCTCTGATAGCAGCCTTTCTTTCAGCCTGGTTGACTTCACATCAGGTATGTCTGTTCCAAACTACTCAAGTCGCTCCTTGTATAGACTAACAAGTTCAGCAAGTCAGAATGTGGCTGGCTCATCAGTGATGTATGTTTTCTGAATGTCAGGAGTTCCGAGAATACAAAAGAAATAAAATCCTTTTCTTGGGATAACTCAAGTTTTCTTTGTTCTTTTGGGCAATGTGTGCTCGCTCTCTGTAATACAGAGCAGTAAAACAAAAGCAATGGTATTTCAGTTCTAGGGCCACCACGTCTGCATCACTCAACAGAGCTAGTAGTCTACCATCATTGAGGTTATAGGCACATTCGTTAAGCCTCTCATTCAGTTGCATGGTCATGGCTTGCTGCAGCTCTGATGTTGATTCCTTCTTTTCACAAAGAAACACTGTTCCATCTCCATATCAGTTCTTGGCATTTTTGTGCAGGTTTCATCAGGATTGTTCTGAATTTCAGCTGCTGTAGTTGAACATTAGACGACATGTTTGATGGTACTTTGCCCTGTTTCGTCTCAATGTGTCCTTAATGCCACCTCCATTATCTAGTCGAGATGGGCATACTTTTATTGGCAATAGGTTGATTGCCTGAAATTGTGGTATGTTTGTGGCTAGCATGGAATAGCCATTGGAACTACACTCATATCGTATAGGAGAAGACTTCAACTTCTCTCTCGTGTCGGTCTGACAGAGGCAACACTTCCCCCAATCAGTTTTCACTCCACTACTCACTGGGTTGTTTGCAGACATTTTGCATATACAGTTAAAGGTCGAGGGGCTATTCTTTTACATCCTAACTGTACAAAACATCAAAGCACATTGAAATCTGGGATACAACTAGGCTCAGGCATCTGTTGCCCTACACCTAATCTGATCGTTTATCCAACACCGTTTAGTTCCCATGTGATCTGTACACATTCCAGGTAACTAAAGCACCGTTAACTTTAGCTCAGCTCTCCTGTGCTGGCACACCCTGTCAATTCAGGTGCAGCAATCTAACAACTACACTACAACTAACTACAATTCTAGTTGAGATACATAAGGAGCTAATTAGATAGCATTTGGGACACTTATAGATACTACTGTCTAAAGTTAGTTTACCACCACAATAGTTAGTAACTACAACTACAGTTAGTGCACTACAAGCCGATGGTGAACACCATGCTGAGTTTCACAGCAGTGATGTCACCAGTGTGCCCTGGTTGTGCTTCAACATCACTCTTAAGGTATCACAAGCCAAAAGCTTTAATATTAAACTACATCAGTGTAACAAATAATTGGCAGTGAACTTTTTTCACCACAGACTTGGCATATAGCATAGAAACACGCAAGGTTATAGTTGAAAACATCATTACATACAGTAATCTATGAGCCGCCATTTTGCAAAATGGTGGCCATGTTGAAATTTTCAAGGCATAATTGGCTTAATTATATGAGAATACATTCATTTAATGTTTGGACTATAAAGAAATTGTGTTAATCGGAGTTCCTCTTCAAAAATTGAAATTTGTTATGTTTGCTTCTGCAGCCATCTTGAAAACTGAATTGAATTTTATAGTGACATTCTTTTCTTAAAATGTATGTTCTGAACGTCATTTGTGCCAATTTTGGTGCTTGAATCACTAAGTAAAAGATTCTTATGGAATATTGAGATAACCTGCCCCACT
>NC_136482.1:145479850-145599850 GCF_053919585.1 Euprymna scolopes
GAATAAACACACACACAAAATTCCTTTTATATAATAATATATATATATATATATATATATATATATATAATATATAAACGGCTATATGCCTGTGTCTGTTGATTTGTCTCCATATTTTCAAATCCTATCTCCTCCGAAACTAAAAGTTGCAGCGGTAAGGGCCTCAATTCATTGGAGTTTTTACAGACTGTTCTTTTATGGGTCTTTAGCTGGTTAAAATAGTTTTTAAGGCATCAAAAAATCGTTATACATTTTGTACATTCATCTTAGTTTATTTTAATCAGTCCATATGCGTGTTACGTTGGTACTGTGGTAACGTCACCAGCTTTGAATGCTATAGTTTCGGTTCTAGCTGATATGCAGTTTAAAATAATACAATTAGTCTTTCTTTACAGTTTTAATAACAAAATTAAGTTTTTTTATTTCAAATTTTTATAAGATGTCTGGATACTTTTCGCCATTCTCATCAGGGGCAAACGATGGCATTTTGATCTTTAAAAAAAAATAGAGGAAAGAAATTAAAATTAATGATGAAAATGAGAACAACTTATTTACAATTAATGTAGAATATATGTACCGCCGGGAGGAAGGAAGGACAGAAGATAAAAAAAAAAAATTGTAGATTATAAATTTATATATATATATATATATATATATATATATATATATATATATATATATATATATATATATATATATATATATATATATATATATATATATATAAATTTAATCAAAAATCTATTTCAACTTTTAGTGAAAAAATTAATAAACCATATGTAGGTTGATGTAAAAATAATGTCGTTTTTTGGCATTCAACTTTATGGCAAACATTATTTTTGCACTAACTTATATATATATATATATATATATATATATATATATATATATATATATATATATATATATATATATATAAAATGAAAATTACAATTGAATTTACCAAAATGATCCAAGATGGTAAAATTAAAGTAAAATGAATGTACAAAAGGTGTAAGGGTTTTTTCAATTTTTATCCATTTTGACCCCTAAAAAAAAAAACAATTTTCACCGGCTAAAATCCATAAAAATAACGGTCATAAAAAAATTCGATCATTTGAGGCGCATAGCGCATAGCGCCCCTCTGCGACTTTTAGTTTCGGGGGGCATAGAGTTTGAAAATATGAAGACAGACATATAGCAGTTTATATATTATATTATGTAATACTTTATATATACTACACTGGAAAAACCTACAACGACATTTAGGTCTTAATTTGCATATTTATTTTATGAACAGCTTCCAATGAATTTACATGTTATAATATACAGTTGGAATTTTGCATGATCATATTTTATTAGAATTGCATTTGCTACCGGGACGATAGCTAATAATCGCTATTAAACAAGTAAAAAATATATTATTTTTACAGTAACAGTTTACCTTGTATATAATTATATTTACCGGCTGTTTTCATTACGTACGTTATTTTCGATAATATCGGGTAATCAGAAGAAAATACAGACCGTTTCCGTGTTTTAATTCGAGTTATTTCACATGTAGACTTGTATATAATTCTATTTATCGCCTGTCTTCACTCGTTGGTTATTTAATTTTGACTTCTAGATAACGTCGGCACATCAGGAGATAATGCGCACCTTTTCGGGGTCTTTCTTTTCTACGGCTTTTCCATGTATCTCCCGCCCTCACTGATGTGAGGCCCCATTATCTGAATTGCATTAAGATGAATTGTTCAATACAATAAAAACTAGACTTTTAATGATTTAGCGTCTCCCGTATCGTATAACGCCTAGGCACATATTCTGATATACACACAGTATTTTCTTTCGTTGACAGACGGCAAACAAACCATATTAAATACTTTAAGTCTGGGACTGTTAAAATTAATGGAAAAAAATGGTTTTCTGACAACGCTTATCTCAGATAAAGGTTCAACTAATTTTTAATTTCTCCGTCTTTATCCGTTTTGAAGAGGGTTATTATTTGTTTGTGAATGAGTCGCATAAAAAAGTCATTTTTAACACACACACACACACACACACACACACACACACACACACACACACACACATATATATATATATATATATATATAATAAAAGTATGCATATATATATATATATATATATATATATATATATATATATATATATATATATATATAATTCTTATCTACGAATACTCTTCTGCAAAATATTATTGTAGGAAAAAAAAAAATAGCACAAACAAATCACCGAAGCCGCAAGTTATTACGACCGGGCATATATTTAAGCGTATTTTACGACCGAGCAAGGCTGAGCGCCCTCAGCTAGTTCCCAATAAAACCGTAGATATTTAATAAACAAATTGTTAAATCTCTCTGGCTTTATTGGGAACTAGCGGAGGGCGCCCGGCTTTGCCCGCTTGTAAAATATGCTTTCATATATTTCAATTCATGAACAATCCGTATATGTTATTACAGAACCAATTCTCTATTTAATATTATATATATATATATATATATATATATATATATATATATATATATATATATATATATATATATATAAGCGGATGGGGCGGGGGCGCCCGCCTTTGCCCGGTCGTAAAATAATGAAGTAATAAGGTGTCATCAACTAGAATCGAAAGAAAATGCAAACTGTTGCTTACACAGTTGTGACGTTACCAATGTTTCAACGTGACACACATATAAACTAATTAAAGAGAAACTAACATAAATATATAAAATATATTACGATCTTTTCAATTTTTACCCTCTTTTTTGACTCCTTGAAAACTATTTTAAGCGGCTGAAGATCCATAAAAGAACGGTTCAATAAAAAAAATCCAAGCATTTGAGGTCTCAATCGCCTCTTTGCTACTATTAGTTTCGCAAGTGATATTGTTTGAAAATATGGGGACAGACAGACAAACAGAGTGCTTTTTATATATAAGCTTAGAGGCGGGGTCTTTCCCAGGACGTAAAATATACTGAAATATGATATTTTTATTTGTCTAGATTTCGTATATATTATTATAGAGTCGTGATTTCAAAAGTTTTTTTAAAAAATGTGTTTGAGTGCCATTGGCTAGAATCGAAATCGAAACATTAAAAGCTGGCGACGTTACCACTATACCAACTTGACACACATATTAACAGATTAAAAGTTAAAAAGTAAAAATAAACTAAGATAAATGTACAAAATGTATAGCACTTTTTTCAATTTTGACCCATTTTTGACTTTAAAAACAGTTTTAACCGATTAAGACCCATAAAAGAACGGTCCGTAAGAAAATCTAATCATTTGAAGCCCCTGGTGCCTCTCTGCGACTTTTAGTTTCGGAAGATATAGAGTTTGAATATATGGAGACAAACAGACAGACATATAGCCGTTTATATATCAGATTTGCGAATGCATAAAAGTAATAATAAGATGATGGCAAATTGTAATGAACATATTGCAATTCTGTACGCGTTAATCATCCAGCCAAACAAAGATTTTACTCGTTATAAACCATTCCTGGTGTATGATTTCTATTTCCTGTTAATTTAAGTGTTATGTGACCAGAAGTTTAAGAGTTTATCGTTTCAATATTCACACACACACACACACACACACACACACATATTGTTTTATTTATATAGATTTTAGAAGCATTATAGATGTATATTGCGGGACTGAATATTTTTGCTAATTCTTGTCGGCTTTCTACTACCAAATGTGAAATTATAACATTTAGTAGAAAAATGTCATTGTATTGGGTCAGTGCAAAAATAATCTCGTTTTTATATATAAGTTGAACGCCAAAAACATTATTTTTTCACCAACCTAATATTAAAAATACGTCCCTCATTAACGTTTCATCTTTATCTCAAGACTACAATATTTGAATATATTTTGTGCGTTTGTAATATGAAAAGAGGATTTTCCGAATTTAACATATGTAATGTATTTACGATCTTTTTTTTTCCTCGAGCGATACGTAGCCATTAAAATAAAAAATAAAAATACGGTGCGATTTTCATGTGAAAAGAATCTTTTTGAAATTAATGTTAACAATAATTCCTGCAGGCAAAATTTCGAACTCCCTTTGTGCAATCTAGGGAAAGAGAACAAAAATGCCTTGGCAATAAACTAACCCCTTATCAAAGGCAAAACACAAGAGGTTAGGTCTTCTTGTACTGCACAGGACCAAAGCTTCAATACTTCAATTAACAGGAGAAAAACTATTTCAAAAAGTTCAATATCATTTATATGAGAAATTCAATGTAAACTCTGTAAATTAGAATTTACAACAATTTAGTTATATAAGTTATATATGTATAAGCATATGTAGACGTGTACATGTTTATATAGCTATTTATGTATTTATATGCCTATGTGTGCCGGTACAAATATATATATATATATATATATATATATATATATATATACAGTAGCTACGCGGAATTTTGCGACATAGAACATCTAGCGCTTTTCCGTTCACACAGTTTTATCGATTAGATTAGACAGTCAATGTTACCTCTGTTCCTCTCCCTGTCCTCATTCAATGTCACTTTGTGTAGTTTGAACTTGTTCTAAAAATAAAACGTCTGGCCCATCCTTAAATATTATCATTCTCTGACTTTAAGTTTTTTGCATAATTCATTTAAATTTTTTCTCTGAAAATAGGAGCAAATTAAAAAAAGACCCATTAAAAATAGAACAGCCCGATTTTGACAAAAGTTAACACTTTTACACATTCTAAAATCACAAGTCATTTGACAAGTCTTATCACCTCACGGACAAATGCGTCCGGCGTATAAAATCAAAAGTAGGACCTTTTATATGACAGGGCGCGTTCGAAATTAATGCTTTAGAGCACAATTAAACCATTATGCTTGATTTTCGCACTTTAAACTTTAATTTAAGCTACGTTTAGCTCAATAGATGACATTTCTCACTACGGCCATTTTGTATCTATTGGGACATTCGCTTTTATAATTGAGGAGACGTGATTCTTTACTGGTGGGTTTTTATATGGGTAGGTAATAAATTTATCAGTGTCAACTTTAATACCTATATTGTTATTTATATTTATTTAATGTGTGAAATTTAGTACGGATTTATTTTTAAGTACGGTTTTAATTTTTATTAGATCGTTCAAGTTTTTCGTTAATAGAAGTATATCGCCAACGTACCTGCCGTAGTTGGATGGCTTTGGTATGATATTAAAATCTTTGGTTTCTAAATTGGCCCTAGTGAAAAATCTCATCTGTTGAGCTTAACGTAGTTCTTCCACTAATGGAATATTCTATAAGGCACCTTCCAGCATAAAACAAAGCTTAATTAATAACAACTTCGCAAATTACATTGTTGACAAGCAGATTAAACACACTTTAGTCGCTGTTAATAAAAATACTAATTGTAATGATGACAATAGTAATAATAATAATAATAATAATAATAATAATAATAATAATAATAATAATAATAACGTTAACATATTTTATTCTAACCAAATGCATGCGAATTATAAACTAGACGAAAAAATAATTAAAAAAAAAAACATATTATACACAAACATATTTCAACCACGGAAAAAAAACTCTAAAATAAGATTTGTTATTTATTACAAATAATTAAAAAGAAGCTAATTATTAATTGAAAAAAAATAAATAACCCTACATCCGACAGTATGCTGTGTACGTCGTTAAATGTCCCATAAGGGAATGTGTCTCCAAAAATAACACGTACATTGGCATGACTCGAACCAGCATCTCTCGTCGATTAACATGTCACTTATCTTTCCCGAATAGTTCCATTTAATAGAACGTCACAGCACACGACACTCCCAAAACTGAATTTAGAGACATACTAATAAAAAAACACTGCCATTTTAGCTGTCTCGCAATGTGATGCACGCCTCCCGATTATTGAAGCCTTGTTAATCCGTATTAAAAAAAGAACAAGGATTAACCGGGCTCAATACGAAACGGATGGTACGCTTAAATGCTTTTAAGTATTTTAAGTATTGTAAACGATATAAACGTCTTTCCAATCAATTCACTTTCATTTTTTATTTTTTATTATTTTTTATCACTCGCCCGAGGATGACCTATTGAGGTCGAAAACGGTGGCAAATACGGCAAATTGCTTTTTTTAACTTGGAACAGAATGTTCGGAAACTAGCCATCAAAAAGAAAAAATGGATTGTAAGAAAAAACAAACAAGAGTTGTCTCTGCTCTTCAATGAAACGTGCATAAAAGAGAAAATGCTGCCCAAGTATACTAATATCTATTATATAAAAGGCAAAATGTTTGTGTGTTTGTGTGTGTTTACATTCTCGCAAAACGCGACGGATTTTCACCAGATAGGAATTATTTTGATGCTCGGACCTTCGGATGACAAAGATCGAAGAATTGGCTAAAAACATTCATTCCTTCACCCTCAACGGGACCCTTTTTCTACAGGGAGGGGTAGCAAGAAATCGTTCCTTCATGACAGTCTAGCCAAATACGCATGCGCAAAAGGCGTTGTGTACTTGAATTAGTTTAAATATTATAAAAAACCGACACAAATTCGCTCACACGGTCATGCACAATGGTCGAAGTTGCAGCATTGGTATCTTTAGATTGCAGGTTCGATCCGAGGTATCAGATAATCTTCTTTTTTTTTTCGATTTTTAAAGTTTTAATGTTGAAACAGGGTTATTTATACCATATTTTTTTCGCTTTTTTTTTCCATCACGTTCGCTGTTTTTTGTTTTTGTTTTTCCGGTTTTGTTTTTAAGAAGTTTTAACATCGTTCGCATACACTTTTTTCCATCCTGTTCGATGTTCTTTTTTTTGTTTGTTTGTTTGTTTGTTTTTGTTTTCCGATTGTTTTAAGAAGTTGAACATCATTTATTTTTAATAAAATATTTAAACAGGGTTATTACTTCGCTTATTCTTTAGTTCCCATTTTGTTTTGATTTATCCGCCCCCCCTAACACTCATATCTCCAATACCCAGGCAACGTCGGACACCCACGCTAGTATAAATATATAAGTGGAAAATATAGCAAATGGAAGAAACATGGGGTAAGCACATGGATTGAAAGGCAAAAATCAATTAAGACAGCTATGATGTGCATGACATAAATCTTCTATAATATAAATCTCACCTGTCTAGTTAAATGTATGCATCTATGTATGTATGTATGTAATTTTATCATGGTTTCCCTCCTATGTATGTATGTATGTATGTATGTATGTATGTATGTATGTATGTATGTATGTATGTATGTATGTAATCTTACCATGATTTCCCTCCTACATGTCTGGTTTCAATCGCTTAGTCCTCTAGTTGCAATATGCCCCCCCCCGTCTGTGGCGAATATGAAAATGTGGGAATAGGAAAAAAAAGATGTTAACAGAAAAGGGATTATTCGAACTATTCGTCTCATATTGGATGATATTCTTACAACGTTTTAACTTAAAAAATTTTTAAAGTGTATTTTGTTGAACCCGAGAATCTTTCTGCCAAAGTTGAGAAGTTGTACTAATAATAATAATAATAATAATAATAATAATAATAATAATAATAATAATAATAATAATAATAATAATAACAAATATATATATACACCGTGTACCTCAACATGAGAATATAAACCGTAAATATGGACGGGTTTAGCAATCTGCGAGAGACATCGAAGGATACACAGAAAGCCTACAGCTTAAGCATATTAGCAGCAACGATAATAAAGAACCGTTCATTAACGCAACTTACTAGATTGTATCACACCACTCAGCTACTTTAAACAAATTTGTTCCTTTCTAGGTATATATATATACTAGCAGAAGTACCCGGCGTTGACTGGGTTCAAAAACAGCCTACAGAAAATGGACTGTGATTGATGAAAGTATGAAAAGGAGGGGGTTGTAAAAAGATAGGATTTGATACTCAAAAATTTTACCCTAAGCAAAATATGATGAAAGTAAAGATAATTTTCGCGAAAATATATTTTTTATATCAATTTTGTTTCCATTCGTAGCCAAGAGTGACCAACAAAATGCTGTTTCCTTAAAAAGAGAAAATGTTATATATATATATATATATATATATATATATATATATATATATATATATATATATATATATATATATATAAATATACTAGAAATAAATGTTACCATAGTCAGTAAAAGTTACTTTTATGGTAGAAAAGTTCATTGGTTTTTATTTTTAAGTAGTTTATTATTATTTTTTTGTTTAATTCACGAACCGATTTAAAAAAAAATCAAAATGGCAGCGACTTTGAAATGGAGTGCCACGTTTTCAATTTGAAGGAGGGGCACCTGAGCATTCTGTGTTAACAATTTAAGAGAGTTCCGTCAACGTAAGGAATATTTATAAACATATTTTAATGTTTTCCGTTATTTTGTGCTTCAGGAATATTCAATTATGGCATGTGTAGTTTATATAAAAATTTATTTAAGTAGTTATCGCCTCAAATTTCGTCTTAATTTCGGTTCGCTGAAATTATTTCAAGTAAAGAGCATTAGAAACTATTTAAAAAAAAACATGAACTGAACTTTTATTGACTATGTTAACATTTATTTCTTGTATATTTATTTTTTCGGCTAGTCGTTTGTTGACTTTTCTGCTAAACACTCTTATTAAATAATATCGACGAAATATCGAAAAACAAAGAAACAAAAACAGTTTTGAAAAATAATGAAGCTGTACTTACTTTAGTAAAATAATTTGAAACAGCAAAATGGGATATTAAAAAAGTAAACATGTAATTACTTTAGTTTTTTAAAGTAAAGAATCGATATAAATATGAATAAGAAGAAAATGGCACCTGTTTCAAGCAGAACAGCTTCGTTTCAGTTTTACATTATTGAACGGTGTAGTATTGCGCCGTCGGATTCAGGGTTGTACTATTGTAATGTAAAGAACACGCAGAAAGGGTTGTAATCAACTGAATTCCTTCTAGTACACTGACAAAAAAAGCTTAAATAGATATATAAATAAAAATAAAAAGGGTATGTAAATGTTTTTAAAAAGACACGTAATCACGTGAGCAGGATTTTTCCTTCTTTTGACACGATAACAAGTAACCTTCTTATATTTTATTATTTATCTATTTTCGAAAGAGTGCCACGTGCAAGTGGAGAAGGAAAAATCAGAGTTATGCAAAATTTGTGTCGAGAATTGTCTAAAGTTCCGACTTTTTTTTCTTTTTTGGCTTTCACTGTAATAAGAACGTGAATTTATGAGGTGAATTTATTCGACACAATATGATTCAACTCACAAAAATAAATAAAAGCTTACGTGAATTAAGATTAAAGTTAAGGTATTATTGTGGACGCTCACCCCTTTTAAAAAACCTTGTTAAACTTTGTGACATATTTACATTCTATAGAGGTCAGGTGCGAACGAACACCCTATAATTTTATTATACCATATTTCTTCAAACTGAAACATAATTATCAAAGTATACTTACACAAATAGATATGAAAAGTCTTTGTTAAAGTTTGTGCCATATTTCCATGGAGTAAAGGCGCAAACGCAGACCCCACAATTTTATTATACCATCCCTATTTAAGTTAAAACATACTTATCAAAGTATTCTTCTGTACATCTATATCAAAAACCCTTGTAAAAGTTTTTTTTTTTCATCTTTTATTTCCATACTTTGGGAACGAGGCGCGAACGCAGACCCCACAATTTTTATGAACCACCGTTCTGCCAAATCAAAATACTCATTCCTGATCCTCGATACATCTTCTATCATTATATGTAATCAGTTTTTTTAAAGTAGTCAACCATATAGGAGCCTATTCGTGAGCAGACACACCCACACACACACACACATACACAGAGAAGTTCAGCTTTATATATATATATATATATATATATATATATATATATATATATATATATATATATATATATAAACTAATGCATGGGGTATGTTTTTGTGGAACATCTTCGTTCAGCTTCGACGCCAAAATAGGTAAATGTGACAGACAGAAACATTTGTGGGGTTTCTTTGCAAAATGCTAGCAAAAATGTTTATGAAATGACAGGGCAACGCCTAGAAAAAGTAGATGACGTCTTGATAAAATTTCTAACTGTGAAACTCTGTCATGAACATTGTTCAAATGGTTAGAAATTGTCTGAGCATGTCCCTATATTTTTGTGATAGTTTTCTCCCCCTCTCCCTCTATCTATCTCTCTTTTTCTCTTTCTCTTTCTCTACCTCTTTATCTGTCTACCTCTCTTTCTCTCCCTTTCTCCATCTCTCTGTCTCTATCTATCTATCTATCAATCCATCCATCCATCTATCATATATATAAATATATATATATGTGTGTGTGTGTGTGTGTGTGTGTGTGTGTGTGTGTGTGTGTGTGTGTGTGTGTGTGTGTGTGTGTTTCGTAGCGCAAAATCTAGAAAATATGTAATTGCAACTTCTCTTCCAATGTTCGGATTTTGTAATCACGCTCATATGCCTTTATTTTTTTTTTTCAATTGATAATTGATTGTTCTTCTGATGAGTAAAGGGACAAATAAATTCATTAATTGTAATAATAATAATAATAATAATAATATTAATAATAATAATAATAATAATAATAATAATAATAATAATAATAATAATTCTGATTTCGTTTATGAACGTCTCTCTGGAAGTGGGTTAGGATTAATTTCCAAAGGATTTCCCTTAATCCCGGCTTCAAACTAGGAGCTTCAAGGATACAGGGTTTTCCTAAGGATATTATTGGTATCTATAATTGCAGAGGTTTGAAGGCCGCCTAACACATCGGGGATTTGTAGTTTTTTCAAGTCCTTCCAGGCGACATGATACTACTCCTAGTGTATCAACTACGACCGGGATTATTTGTGTTTTAACCCAGTGTATACGCCTTATCTCCAAGGCCAATGGAGCATAATTGCTCCACTTCTCATTCTCCTTCTCTCACACATTCCTGTCCCAGGGTACTGAGAAGTCTACAATCTGCCAGTTTTTGAGACCTTGTAATGACGACCAAATCCGGACGATTATTCTCCAATTGCTTGGTCGTTATGACACTTTTGTCCCATACTTCTACCTTGCCATCCTCACTTGTTCTCACTTCATCAGGCACATCCTCAAATTATTTTACAGCACACTTCACCCCAACCCTCTTACACACCTCCCAATATATCTGGAGTCTCATGCGATCATGTCTTTTGCGGTACTCTCTCTGGGCCAGTCCACTACACCCTGCTGCAAGGTGCTCAATTAACTCTGAGGTCTTACCACAAATCCGGCATTCTGCAGCAACTTCCTCTCCTATAACCACTTTTTTGAACAATCGTGTTCCTAATGCCTGCTTTTGTGCTGCACAAACAAAAGCTTCAGTACTCTTAGCCAGATATCCAGCTCTAAGCAACCACTTCTGCTATATCCTGGAAGATCCTTCCATGCATTTTCTTCTTAGCCAGTTCCTCTGCCCTTTCTCTATCAATACGTTTCACATAATCAGCCTTGGTCTCACATACCTCCACTTCATTGGCCACAACCTTAAGCATCCACTCCTCACTTCTAACCACATTCTCCTTCAACGACATCTCCTCGGTTCTAACACAATCTTTTACACTTTTCAATCCTCTCCCACCATCTTTCCTCTTTTGGTACAGCCTTGCTACGCTACTTCGAATGTGAAATATACCAAACATTGCTAAAACTTTTCTAGTTTTGATATCCATGGCGTACAAATCCTTGTAAGACCATTCTAAAATTCCCGTGTCTCAGAACACTGACTGCCCATGCATTTACTGCTTTCATTAGGTTTCCGCCATACAGATTCGACTTTGCAATTAGTTTCACTCTTCTAAGATACTTCTTCCTGACTTTTTCCTTCATTTCTCTGTTCATGATGCCTAAACCCTCCAGCACTCCCAAATACTTATATCCTGTATCTTCTATTTCTTTCATGATTTCTTCATTTGGCAGCACTATTCCATTCGAATGAACCTTTACCCCTCTTTTTTCATCACCAGCACACTTACTAATCCCAAACTCCATCCCGATGTCTTCTAAGTATGTTCCCACAAGTTCTACCAGTCTCTCCATTTCCTTTTCATTTCTACCGAATATTTTCAAATCACCCATAAACAGTAGATGGTTGAGGCGTCTGTCACCAGATCCAAAGTTATACCCCAGTTTTTCTCTCTTCAAGAGGATGCTCAGTGGCATCATTATCATTACAAAAAGAAGTGGTGATAACGAATCTCCTTGAAATATCCCATGTTTAATGCCAACCTGCCCCATCTCCTCTCTGTTTGCTGTCAGCACCGTTTTCCATTGAGCCATAAGCCCTACCACATTCTCATTGGCCATTGAGCCAAAAGCCCTACCACATTCTCATTGGTCATTGAGCCAAAAGCCCTACCACATTCTCATTCGCCATTTAGCCAAAAGCCCTACCACATTCTCAGCAACCTTCATTATCAATAATGTTTCACGTATCCATGAATGAGGAACCATGTCATAAGCCTTTCTGTAATCGATCCATGCTACGCTCAGATTCCTCTTCTTCTTCTTTTTCACATCCTGCAGTATTGCTTTATCAATTAGTACTTGCTCTTTAGTACCTCTCGAGCCTTTCCGGTACCCTTTTTTTGTTCGTCAGGAAAAACACCATTACTCTCTAGATATTCATAAATTTTCTCCGCAAATATTTTAATCAACAGTTTCCACATCAATGGCAGACATGTAATTGGTCTATAATTATTGGCATCTGTCCTTTTGCAGGATCTTTCCTAATCAGTGTTGTTCTTCCCTTCACAAGCCAATCAGGGACATCTCCCGACTCTACAACCCTTTGCAGACCAGCAGCTATAGGTGGATAAAGGCATGGAAACTGTTTAAACCAGAAGCCCATCACTCCATCTGGACCAGGTGCCTTCCAGTTTGTCATCCTTCGTATGCCAGACTTAACTTCATCGATGGTTATCTCAACGTTCTTCATTTGCTGCATTTCTGATAGCTTTTCTCTGACCTCTCCCAACCAGCTAGCCTTCTCATTATATCGCCCTTCGAAAATCAAATCCCACTCCAGAACTTCCTTGCATCTTTTGCATTTGGAGTGTTATTTCCCGCTTGTTTACAGCGATTTAATTCTTTATACAGCTGAGACTGATTGTTCCGGAAAAGGTTGTTCTGCCGAAATGCAACACTTTTTCCAACAAAGTTCCTAATTTTTATACTACCAGTGTGGACCTTCTCTTTCAACATTGTTAGAACGTTCATCGTTCCCTTTTCCAGCAATCTATACCTCCTTTCAAGCTCGTCCTTGGCTTTCTGTCCTAGTTTAACTCCTTTTCTTATTTCTCCGATTCTACCAATGTCTTTTCGCCACCGTTTAATACTTTCTTCAAGCCGCCTCTACCAGTGTAGCCTTCTATCCTCCATTTCTCCCTTTTTCTTCTGTAAGAAGACGATTCGCAGTAACGTATGACGCTGCATACAGAAGCCTGTTAAGTTCCGTAATCGATATGTTCTTTCTTATGATGTTGTGAATTACTCCTTGAATTATTTTTACCTCGTTTTTCACCTTCCGCCTATCACTACTCTTCATACTTGGAAGCTGTATGATATCGTCTCTAAGAAGAAACTCTCTTAACTTCTGAAGTACTTTTTCTACAGAAGTCAAAGTTCGAACTTCATCACCACTTCTCCATACATCTGCTCCTTTCCCTGGCTCCATTGTCTCAGAGTCAATGATCTCATCTGCCTTAGATCCTTCAAACTCTTTCTCATTACTTCCCTTAACCATAGGATTCCATGCCTCCTCAGGTGTCCGCCTCCCATCATCGCTTACATTTCCCTTCTGCACTTTCACTCTCTCAGGTCTTTCATTAGAGCTAGTTTCATCAATTTTACTTTCGTTATTCATTCCATTCCTAACCATCCATTCAATCTCTTCTCTTGCAATCACTGAAAGTAAGTTGTTATTTTTTATTTGTTTTAACTGGGATACCAAACTCGCGACTCTTCTAGCCCCTCCTCCTCTCGATTCCAATTCTTCCTTATTCTAATAATAATAATTATTATTATGATGAGAAAAAAATAACAATAATGAGTGCTCAATTCCAGAGCAGGGCAACATATACATTTTATTTGTTTGCATAAGCATTTATATGTCCTCACACATTCATGGGCATGTTTCAGTCAGTTAGTTACAAATAACAAGAGACCTCATCAGTAGTAATTGCAAATTATGTCAGCCCCTTTAAGAACTCGGTTCTTATTGTTGAACACTATCAATTATAATTCAAGTCGGTCACTAAAGCTCGCATTCGTAAATCATAAGATCACTCTCGTCTGTCTTAATATTTACGCTTCATATAAATGTTAATTTCAACTGTATTTCTCGTAGTAAACGTTGGCCGTGTGGTTTATTCCTTGCTAATGGACGCAGAGATGGCTTCGTGGCCGGGTTCGATATCCCGACCAGCTTTAATCATACCTTCCTGCACTGATGATTCCCGAAAGGATGAAACACTAGTGCCTCTACGTTTTAAAATAATAATAATTGTGTGTGTGTGTGTGTGTGCGTGCGCGTGTGTGTGTGTGTGTGTGTGTGTGTGTGTGTGTGTGTGTGTGTGTGTGTGTGATCTCCAAGCAACTATTTCGCCGCATCATGTCTAAACCAGAGACAATAGATATATAGTAACGTAGTGGGACAGCGTCATACGTTTTATATGTCCTCGGGCCAAACTAATCATTTAGTTTGGTTTGTGTACGCAGCGAAAAGCCCATTTAATGAAAATAAAACTGCAATTACCTAGTCATTCGTTCGACGCCATTAATTTGCAGTCATCGACAATTGAATGAGGACAGACAGCGACAGGAGAAAATGCATGTGAGCGAATCAAAAATGCATGAAAAACAAAAACATATATACACACACATATAGCCACATATGTACTCAGTAGCAAATCATTCTCATGTCCCCCGAGGGTAAACTGGTCCATTTGATTTGATTATATTATTCATTTCAGTTCATGTTATTTGAGAGTGTAGTGTGTAAATTTATTTTCTGATCCACTGCATCTTCTCACCACGTATTTAAAAGTGAAAATACAAGAAACATGTTCGTCATATATTTCCTTTTTCACAAACACAGACAGACAGACACACACACACACACATACACATACACACACACACATATATATATACATATATATATGTATATATATGTATATATATACACATATATATATGTATATATATATACATATATATGTACATATATATATACATATATATATATATATATATATATATATATATATATATATATATATATATATATACTAGCTAAATTACCCGTCGTAGACTGGGTTCAAAAACAGCCTAAAGAAAATGGACTCTGATTTATGAAAGTATGATATGTTATGAAAAGGAAGGGTTGTAAATTTGGATTGAATTTGGGCGTATCAAAACCAAAGAAAAATATGATGAAAGTCAAAATAAAATAGATAACCCCCATAATTTATTATACCATACCTGTTCACACTGAAACACTTATCACAATATTCTGTGGATCTATATTTAAAAAAACCTTGTTAAACTTTGTGACATATTTCCATTCTATGGAGGTCAGGTGCGAACGAACACCCAATAATTTTATTATACCATATTTCTTCAAACTGAAACATAATTATCAAAGTATACTTACGCAGATAGATATGAAAAGTCTTTATTAAAGTGTGTGCCTATTTCCATTCTATGGTGAGCAGGCGCGAACGCAGACCCACAATTTTATTACACCATCCCTATTTAAGTTAAAACATACTTATCAAAGTATTCTTATGTACATCTATATAAAAAACACTTGCAAACGTTTTTTTTTTATTATTTTAAAATTTTTTATTTCTATACTTTGTGGACCAGGCGCGAACCCAGACCCCACAATTTTAATGAACCACCGTTCTGCTAGATCAAACAGACCCATTCCTGTGTCTCGATACATCTTCTATCATTATATGTAATCAGTTTTTTTTTAAATAGTCGACCATATAGGAGCCTATTCGTGACCACACGCACACACATTCAGCTTTATATATATATAGTGTTGGGACAGTTAATCAGAATCGGAATCAGGAATCGGAAAAATCGGAACATTTTGGGGGTATCGGAATTGGTTTCGGTATCGGGAAAATTCGTGTAAATTTTCCGATGCCTAAAAACGATTCCCTTAATTATTGTTTAGAATTGATTTTATTAAAAACATAATCTTCCATTGCTCGTAGTAATGATAAAATAATAAATATTTCTTTACTTTGAAACTTCCAATAAAACTAAAATCTTTAGAGCATCCCCCACAAGTCTGTTTTTAACTTTTTAGAAAATTAAACGTGTGTTTTTTATGGTAATTGGGGGAAAATAACAACTTTTTATTTAAATATTTAGAAATTTGTAAAGAATCGGAATCAGTAATTGTATCGCAATCGGGAAAAATATTGGAATTGTGTGATCACTAATATATATAAATGGCTCCATTTGGTGTAATGGAAAATTATAATCAAAAGAGAAAATGCATATTTCTTATATTCTTAGTACAGCAATCCACTCTAAAAAAAAATGAAAAAAATGGTACTCTTGCAGAATTGGATCCTGATCCTCAGGATTACCGTCAATCATGGCTTGGGCTCGACCAACAATCAGTGGATAAAGCTAACGTTGAAACGCTAAATGTGTTTTTTTTTTACTGTATACAAAAATGTGAGTTAGTAATTAATATTTGAGTGATGGGGGGGGTTACTATACACAGATTCGAAAAAGTTGTCAAAAAACAAATGAAAGCAAAGATAAGGTAAGTTACATTTCTACCTAACTGGATAATTGTTTAGTGTTTTTATGTAAGGTAAAATGTTTAATCGGCTGGAAAAACAGAAATGGTTGCAGACTGTTGAATACGTTAAGTTTGGGAAATTAAGTTGAAAACTAAAAACTATACAATACAGTGTCAAAACCCCACCGAATGTATGTTACCATGACATGGGCTGACATAATCGGTGGGTTTGTGACAGTATTTTGTATATTTTTTTTTAGTTTTAACTCACTTTCTCAAACTTAACATAATCAACAGTGTCCGCCATCATTTGTATCTTTCAAATACACCGATAAACACTGTTTTTCGAGCTGACTAAACGTTACATTAAATGAAAAGGGTTTGTATTAACAGATACAAAGAAGTTGTCAAAAAATGAATATATAACAAATAAATGTTATCAAAGGCAAGAAAAGTAAATGTTCTACCTAACTGGATAAGATTGTAGTGTTTTTATGTAATGTAAAATGTTTAATCAGTTCAAAAACATGCAGTGTTTATCGGTATATTTGAAAAATACAAATGGCGGCAGACTGTATCGAACACGTTAAGTTTGGGGAAATTTTGGGAAAATGAGTTTAAACTAAAAAATTATACAAAATACTGTTAGGAACTCACTCAATATATGTTACTGTGATGTAGGCTGACATATAATCAGTGGTTTTAAATTTTGATCGATACAGGTAACGACTTTTAAGAGTCCCTTTTAGTGATTACCTGGTTTGAGGATATTATACAACTAAATGGCAAATCTGCCCCAAAAATCCAGTATTATTTTACTTTAAGGCCCGTCTCATGTTCGTATATAACGAAATATTTTATTGTAGATTTCAGTGTACTAAAAACGAATCTGCAAACCGTTTCCGTCGCAAAAAGAAAGTTTTCATGATATGAAGAAATTACTTTTTCGAAAAGTGGGTGATCACTTTTCAATCTAAACTTAACTTAGAATGAGCACCCACTTTCTGGCCACCTGAGAGAGGGGCATTTTTCTGGGGGGGGGGACGACCCCCCGCCTCTCCAACCAATTTAAGCAGGTAATTTTAAAGGATTTTCCAAGGCCCACCCCAAAAATCGTGGCCACAAAGTGGGTGATCATTTTACGTTAAATTTTTATGGAAAAGTGATCTTTCACTTTTTTAAACTAACATTTCTTCATATCTTGGAAACTACTCGTTTGCCTTAATTATAAAGGTTATTTTCGTTTTCAGCGACCCCGAAAACCTTTTAGAGTGGTAATTTTAAAGGAATTTTCGAGGGTGGAGTAATTCCTCATATTTACCTTCCCCCCCCCCCCAATAACATAAGAAATTAAGAATTAGACAAATTTATGGTGCTAATGCACTTACCGATCCGTGCTTTTTTTTTAAATCGTATTTCCAAGTTTAATTAAAGTTTTTTTTTTATTATTATTCAATTGTATTCTAAATAATGTTAATGCTTCTGTACTGTTCCTTGTCTGCTTAAGTTTAATTTTTGTTTATTAAATTGTTAGGTGAAAGTCCAGAATAGTTACAAAACACCCTCTTCTCCCCATGTTAAGAATGGCTTTTTAAATAATAACGTTATTATTTCAGCACGGATCAATAAGTGCACGATTACCCAATTTCTTTAATAAAGAAAAAGCATTTATATTTTAGAATAGATGCAAAACTCCCTCCTCATGTTAAGAATAGCTTTCTAAATAACGGTATTATTTTAGCACGGTATCTTCTCTGCATAAGTACTATCTTTTGTTTATAAAATTGTTAGGTGAAAATATAAAATAGTTACAGAACACTCTCCCTTTCCCATGTTAAGAATGGCTTTCTTAATAGCGTTATTTCAGCACGGTACCTTCTCTGCATAAGTACCATCTTTTGTTTATTAAATTGTTAGGTGAAAGTATAGAATAGTAACAAAACGTCCTGTCCATGTTAAGAATGGCTTTCTAAATAACGTTATTATTCTATTATTATATTATTATGGTACTTTCTCTGTACCATGTTTTGTTTATTAAATTGTTAGGTGAAAGTACAATACTCGTGCAGAGAGTGATCCGTGTTGTAATAATAACGTTAATATTTAAAAAGCCATTCTTAACATGGGGAGGGGAGGGTGTATTTTAACCTTACAATTGAATAAAAAAAACATATAATAAAACTGTAATTAAACCTGGAAATACGATTTAAAAAATAGCGCGGACAAAAAAAAACTGTACTTTACCAACCAATCTTATATCGAAAAACAAAAAAAAACTAAAAAAGCAAGCAAGATAAAGAAAAAATGTGTAAATTAAAAAATTTCATTTATTTTTATTTCTAGTATGGATGTCGTTGTCCGGAGTTGGTTTATTATTATTATTATTATTATTATTATTATTATTATTATTATTATTATTATTATTATTATTATTTCTACTAGTTACATATGTGTCTTCTGTGTTAGTTTTATTTTTGTCATGGTGTCCATTTTTTATTGTTTATTTTGTTGTTGTTTTCATTGCTTTTATTTAATATTTTGTTATTATGTGCTTTAATTATCATCTTTAAATTTTCGCAACAGCTGTAGGATAACTTTAGGTTATTTTTATTGAAAATTTTGTGTAAGGATTGGTTGCAGGAAAGTCCTTTTCTATAAGATCTAGAAATTTCTTGCCAGGTTTTGTTTTTAACATTTGATTGTATGGCCCCGTATATCACATTATATTTCTTTGTCTTCAAATTTTGATTTTATTATAGTTATTGGTATTTTGTTGTTTATATTTGATATCAATATTTTTGTATCCACTATTTTTAGGGTTGTTTCATAGATATTGGTCCACCTGTTAAATACATTTGCATCGCTTGAGTTATTGCTGAGTCTAGTTACGATCGAGTTAGGAATCTGTTTTATAATTGATGGTGGGTGATTGAACTTGGGGTTTAGATATATTGGATTAGCATTATCTTTTAAGTAAGGTTCATATGTGTTTTTATCTAAATTTAATGACGCCCAGGAAGTTTGTTATTTTTATGTTAGCTAATACGTATACTTTTAGGCCTATTTTTTTCTTTCCTTGTGTATGGTTTTCTTAAAGTTATCTCCCTTGATTTTGTTGGAGTCTTTTATTATAACTAGTCCATCATCTCCATATAGACCGATATCCGTAGTATCAAATATGCTTGTGAGGGTATATAGAATGAATAATCCCACAAGATCTGATGTCTCTGCAGAATCCAGAGACCCATCGTCAAATCAAACGAATTTGTCATTTTAGTTTTTATTCATTTGTTGTTCTTATTTGCTAGAACTGATTTTCTACATTTTTTAATGGTGTTGATTTCTTCTGAGGATATATCAGTGTATGCCTCGACAAATTCTAGGCCAATGTTGAAAAGGTCTTCCTTTTATCGAGGGATATACGTGCATGATGTCAAATTGTATAAATGTACATTTATTTTTGTTTTCTATATTTTTAAACCAAGTGATTGCTTCGGCAGTATTTACCCACTGGTTTAATTCTAGGTCTTGTTTTATTTGTTTGTTTATTCTAGAAAGTGTTGCTTTGCTAATTCTACCTATTTCTGGTTTAGTTGGGTTTATCAGTGGGTGCTGGGATTATTATTGAAGTCACATTTGTGGTCTTTGAGCAGAATGTATGTCTCTCTAGGCTTCAATTTGCCAGCTTTATCGCTAATTTTTAATTTATCGGTAATTTGTTTACTTTCAGTATTTATTATATCTATGTAGTCGCATTCGTTTGTATCCATTTTTTGTAGTTCTTTGTAATGTTTTCTGCGATTAGTTTGTTATATTCTTGTTTATCTATTTTATAAAAATTTCTAGTTTTATCTGCTTTTACAAAGATTTTATTGGAGTTGTTTATGTTTCTAACGATTTTGTGTAGTTTCAGTTGGAAATTGTTAGGTTGATTGTGGAATTCTAAGTTTTTAATTACGTTTAAAAGGTAATTTTCTAAGTGTATCAAAAGGTCTACTGCTTTCGCATTTTTTAGGTTTTTAAACCCATAGAATTCTTTTTTGTTTACGTTTTTATTTTTAAGGAAGAAATTTGCTCGCCATCCCATTCGGCGTATTAGTTCATCTGTTTTTTTAATTAATTTAAAAATATAGCTATGCTTGCTAGTTGTGGGAATATTTTTTAGCGATTTTTTGAAATTAACCATTTCCATATCTTTTTTGGGTGTGGTGAAATAAATTCTTTTGAGAGTACTCAACTGTTTCAGGAGCTAAGTATAACTACTTCATTTAATCATATAAATTAATAAACGAAAGTATAAATTTATGCGTAAACTTTAAGTATTTACTTCAACAGTGCTTAATATGTAGGTAGAGCTATGTAGTAAGTTATAAAATATATATAGCGATTAAGCTACACAGAATATTTTGCTTTTCATCCACGCTAGGATTCATCAGGCTTATGCAATAATTTTGTGGTTTTCTGGCATTTTTATATACGCATATTCTATTGAGTTTTTAGTTAGCCAATCAGCTTTCTAGTTTTCATCGCAACCTTCCTATATTACTCCCTGAGTAAAAAGAAAGAAAGTTTGCTAACGGGGGATATTCCGATATAAAACCTATTTAAGAACTTTCCCAGATACATAAAGAACATTGGTGTTAAATTTAAAAATCTCTCTCTCTCTCTCTCTCTCTCTCTCTCTCTCTCTCTCTCTCTCTCTCTCTTACATACACACGAGCGCGCATGCACCTACAAACCCACACACACGTGCATATACAAAGTGTCTGTTATATATAAGTAGATATGTATTTGTCTATCTTTCAGGGTTTGAATATTTGGGGCTTAATATGATGAGTCATTCTTCTACGGAAGCATTATGTACTCTTTGTATTTTTAGTGTAATAATAATCATTCTGAGTTTTCAGGTTCCGTTCTACGTGTTTATATTTTTTTCATTTTAGGGGTGATTTTTTTAAATTCGTAGGCGAATGGCGTTATTAGGCGAATCGGTTTCAATGTAGAACTACGAACTCGATTTTCTAAAGTTAAAATACAATTGTATCCAATGTGGTCGTTACACATACTGATATTAGAAAAGGTATATACCCGCTATTTTCACCTCAGCTGTAAATAAATAATAAAAAAAAACGGACAAGTGTGTCCAGTAGATATAGTGTGTAAGCATACCCCATAGAAAAGACAGTTCAACAGATGAGCTAAACAAGAATATTACGCGTTTGTGCTGTTCTTGCTGTTTTCTTTACGTTTTCTATGGATTTATGCTGAAATGTACCAGTAAAAATGGCACCGGTAAAAATGGCATCGGTAAAAATGGCATCGGTAAAAATGGCATCGATAAAAATGGCACTGACAAAAATGGCATTGGTAAAAATGACACCGGTAAAAATGGCACTAGTAAAAATGGTACAAGTAAAAATGACACCGGTAAAAATGGCATCGGTAAAAATGGCACTAGTAAAAATGGCACCAGTAAAAATGGCATCGGTAAAAATGGCATCGGTAAAAATGGCACCGGTAAAAATGGCATCGATAAAAATGGCACCGGTAAAAATGGCACCGGTAAAAATGGCACCGGTAAAAATGGCAAAATGGAATAGATATCAGGTTGAAAAGAAGTTCTTGTGGTTTTTAACTTTTACATTTAGATAAACATATTTCGGATCAGACAAAACTTTATTGAAATAAGTACGATTGAAATCAACACACTTTTGCCAATGCAAAACAGTATATTCATGCCAATAACGTAAAAATCTTGTGTTCTGGTGGCGATGAAGCCGCTGAAGGTGTTTTTGCTATCGCTTAGGTTTTTGGCACATTTCTCGCGCAGAGATACTTGAAAAAGTGGTTCCGGTAGGTGAGCGGTCTGGAGAGTATGGCGGGTGAGGCAAAATTTCGTAGTTCAATTCGTTCAACTTCTGCGGACGGTTTAGCAACGTGCGGTCAGGCATTGTCGTAAAGGAGAATTGGGCCTTTTCTGTTGACTAATGCTGAGTGTTGTTGTCGAAGTTTCTGATGCATTTCAAGCATTTGTTGACAATATATTTCCACCGTAATGGTTTCGCCTGCATTCAAAAAACTGTAATAGATTAGACCTGTGACAGACCACGAAACAGTCAACATGACTTGGCTTCAAGAAGTGTCCTGGAGCTTCCTCGGCGTCTAACCAATGAGCTGAGCGTCGGTTGTTGTTGTAAAAGCCCACACTTTTCGTCGCAAGTGACAACCCAGTCGAGAAACCGATCGTTATTGCTGCGTAAAACAAGAGATGATGACACTTCATTATAACGTTTCTTTTGGTTGTCGTTCAATTCGCGAGGCTCCCATTTTCACGTATTTTTGTCTTTCCAATCTCTCTCAAGTGATTGGAAATTTTCGTATACGTTAGGTCTTATTCAGAATCAAGTTCTCGAATAGTTGTGCATGGATTGGCTTCGACTACGGCTCTTAATTGACCGTTGTCAAGTTCGATGGCCGACCACTACACTCATCATCTTCAAGACTCTCGTCGCCGCCACGAAATTTCTTAAATCACGATTGTGCTGTGCGTTCAGTAGTGGTTTTGGGGGCCAAACGCTTCGTTGGTATTACGTGCTGTTTCAACAGCTTTTCGACTTAGTTTGAATTCAAATAACCAAATTGTGCAAATTTTCTTTTTTTCATCACGTATTCAACGTTTTGAAACGAAGACATAATTGTTTTTAAATGACTGTAATTTACACAATTAGATAAAGCGAAAAAACGCCCTTTAAAATGTGTATAAAGTAAAAGTATTATAACGAAAACTTATTTAAAAATATATCATTTGAAATCAAAATTAAACATTCCCAAGAACTTTCGCGTCAACCTAATAGGTAAAAATGGAACTCTGACAAATTTGGAAAATTAGGGCCATTCGAGGAGTTCAGGTTAAGCTCAAATTTCTCTAGTTTAAAATAGGTCCAAGCACCCCCACTTAAAAATTAAATAAACAAGTAAATATTTATAATTGTTATTTACACTGGAGGAAATGAGGATATTTTGTTTGTTTTTTCGTTTTTTAGTTTTTGTTTCTTTTTTTTAATAGTGGCTAATCACAGCCAATATAAAAATGAAAATGCTTACTGCAAGTTTGACAGATTCTTTTAGCGAGCCAGTATGAAACGTATTTGGAGAGATAGAGATAGAGAATATAAAACTAAATTGGCAGTATGTCCATTCTCTCTATTACTCTGTTTGACTATTCATCATAATTTATGACCCCAGCTGCCAAGCTAGGAGGTATACCACATAACAACTGAAAAAAAACTATGACAACTGAACTAATTCGCCACCATGCATAATCGATATTTATCAGGCTTCTCCCTGTTTATGTTTTGGAAAACTTGTAAGTTTTACAAGCTATTAAGAAGCCCCTTATCAATATTGAACAAAAAAAACTGTAATTTTGCGGGGATATTTTCCAATTGAGATCGGTTTTCCAGATAATGACGTCATTATTGAACCACGTTTCGTACTATTCTGCATAAGTACCCAGAGCTCTAATATTAGCTAATTTTCTTTCACAACAAAAAAGTTATAATTGCGAATTGGAGAAAAACATAAATAAATAAAAATAAAACAAACTAGAAGTGTAGTCGACTGAAAGTTAGCAACAAACGGTGTTTGATCAGATTCTGTTGCTCTTATTAAACGTCATCATCAATATAATTTCCGGCGAGAGTTTCAATTTTCCAATTTTAATTATTTATTAAATTGTTAGGTGAATGTACAGAATATTTCACAAAGAACACCTCTCTTCGTCTTAAGAATGACTTTCTAAATCATAAACGTAACATAACGTGCGGCCGCAGTCGAGATTGAACTATATACACGAGTTTGTAGTGTAATTCAAATCTTGTCCGTAGCTGAATACTTTATGCTTCGCCAGGGCTTTCAAGGGTATTTTTTATCGTGACGCCATCACTAAGTGGATTGCCTACCACGGCTTAAGAGAGACCTATCTACCATCCAGAAAAAGATAGACCGCGCCAGTTTCCCAACTTGGTATTTACGCTTGCGGTACATACAGCGCCTCACGTTCCCAAATGGTCACAAACCTGGCACTAGCCAGACTTGACGTTGCTTAACTTCACTGATCTGGTGAGAACCGGTGTGTCAATGTTATTGTGCCGTATAATAAATAATAACGTTATTATCTTAGTACGGTCAGTAAGCTTGAGATTATTCCAAAAGCCATCCTTAACATAGGCGGGGCACTTTGTTAACTAATTTGTTCTTTTATCAGGAAGTTTTTAAAATCAGGAACCGAATCTGAACAAACACCGTTTTCTGTTGACTTTTTTGTTGGGTACTCTTCAAATTTGCCTAAATATTCACTATTCAGTATTTATAAAGTACCGGGAAATGTTTAAAAATGAAATAACATTTTTGCCAAGAAAAATAATTATTATTGGTAATTATTTTAAAAAGATAAATAAACATTTTTTTTTAAACTTTAATTTTTTTTTTTATTGATTGATTAGTTGGTGTTTGAATTATTTTGGTGGATTTTCGTTGGTTAGGTTTTCTCCGGTCACCGATTGACAAGCACCTTTCGCTTCAAACAACACATTGGCTTAGAATGTATTTAAAAAAAAAAAAAAAATTACATGGATTTGATTATTACTAATTGTACCTACCGAGATCGTCAGAGTGGAGTCGTATTGTCGAGTGAAGGGTTTAGAGAAAAATCATTCAAAATACAAAACAGATACAATTTTCTTTTTTTTTTTTTTTTTTTTTTTTTTGTAAATAGGATTTTAAAAAATTCATTTTAGGTTTCCTTTCGCTTATTTTGCAAACGTTAAAATATGTGTTGGGTTTAGATCTTTTGAAAAAGTCATATAGATATTTTGAAAAAGACATATAATGAAAATCAATTTAATATTACGCATTAATAGAAAAAAAAACACTTCTTAACACTTTTTTAATTAGAATGGCGCCATATAGCAAATAAGCCAAAACGGCCGCGATATGACTCGGACATCTTTGAAGTCTGGATTAAAAATGCAAAAAATACTACAAAATATTGGTAGAAATACACCCAATAAATGTTAATGTAACAATTAGTGGCTGGGTTTCTACAAGTAAGTTGTTTTTATTTTTCAGTTTTTAAATCATTGAGACTCCAGACATATGAGCTTATCGTGTCAGCAATTTTTTCTTATTCTCACGTAACGCTCGACATTATTTGTTTTTCGAACCAAATAAATGTTTTAAAGTCTGTTGTAATCCTAAGCCTAACCCTAACCCATAAAAAGTTTTATTTGATTATTTGTGCATGTTAAATTTGCAAATAAATTTTGAGAATTTTCTGCATAATAACATTTTTTAAGTAAAAATCTTTCAGATGCAAAAAGAATGAAAAGCAGTGCTTGGCCACGAGTAAATCCGTGAATTAAGTTTCCGTTTTCAATACTAAAAAATTGAACTGAATTTAGATAAATATGGCAGCAGTAACATTTTATTTAGACTTTTTTTTCAAATTGTTATACGTAAATATTTATTATAAGACAATTATTGAATAAAACGTTGTAATTATTCTTTCCGGTGCTTTTAACGAAACCTACTTTTTCCAAACTAAAGGTAACGGGGGCTTAACTCTATTTTAAACTAGCTCAATGGGAATTAGCCCGCACTGATGAAAGAATTCTAATTTTTTGTTGTCAAAGTGTCATTTTTACCTATTTATTCACGTTTTGCCATTTTTGCCGGTTCCATTTTTACCGAGCACTATTTTCTATATATTGTTCTCATTTTAAAATTTTAGAGTAGTTATCTTTGTTAATGATGACAGCATCATTTCCTTTACCAGATGTAGCTACATTTGTAATAAGAGACGGAGTTGAATTAAGAGTTTCAACCAAAACCTTAGCAGCCTCGATTACTGCCTTTGAATTATGAAGCTAAACCGAATTTAGAATCTCGAGCCCGAGTTCGACATTCCAGACAATTAATCCGTATTAGCGTTGCGGTTAATGAATGGCATATGTTTTTCGTCAACTTTAAATGCATTCTATAGTAATCGTCGCCATGTTTTATGATTTAAGAATATGGAAATGGTTATTCGAAACTTAGAGGATACTTTTAGGAAATCACGCAGATGATTTTCCTAAAAAAAAACAAAGTGATACTCAAAAATCTAGAAAAAATTATTAAAAAATCTGGAAGGTGAAATTCAGAAATCTGAACGATGATATTCAAAAATCTGGAAGATGATATTTAGAAATCTGGAAATTATATACAGAAATCTGGAAGATGATATTTAGAAATCTGGAAGATTATATACAGAAATCTGGAAGATGATATACAAAAATCTGGAAGATGATACTAAAAAATCTGAAACATGATATTCAGAAATCTGAAAGATGTTACACAAAAATATGGAAAATAATATTTAGAAATCTGGAAGATGTTATTAAAAAATCTGGAAGGTGTTATTCAGAAATTTGAACTTCAAAAATCTGTATACAAAAATCCAGAAAATGATATTAAAAAAGCTGGAAGATTATATATGGAAATCTGGAAGGTATAGAAACTTGGAAGATGATAATCAGGAACTTTATAGATAATATTCCAAAATCTGGAAGATGAAATTTAAAAATCTAGAATATGATATTCTGAAAGATGATACTCAAAAATCCCAAAGAAGATATTCAATAATCGTAATGATGGAAGAGATGATATTTAGAAGTCTGTAGGATTGTGTTTTACATGCCTTATCATGGCTAAAATCATTTTTTCTTGTCAAATAATCGTTAAAATTGCAACCGCCTTTTTTTCTCATTGGTAACAACATTATTTTTATCTGGAACAAAAATGAAATACTTGTTTGTTTTCACTCGCACTTTACATAACAATTGTCGACACAACAAAAAATCTGCATCATATCAAAACAGAATTCCATTTAATATTTGCTATACTGTTTGCCAGTTTCATAACTGAATTTACTCTCTAATTCCTTCGGGCACCTACGGCAAAATTTTAAGTGAAAACTGGCGGCTTCTTCAGTAGTGACCGACATTATGCGTTGGTTTTGCAATACTTCTATTTTATTTTGTTTCCTGACAATTATATTTTGTTTCATGAGTGTATATATATATATATATATATATATATATATATATATATATATATATATATATATATATATATATATATAACAACAAAATATGTAGGAGTGAGGAGGCATGGCTTTGGAAATCTTTTTACCCAAATAGGCTGTTCAGCATGTTAAAAAGCTACCTTTTGTTGTAAAAATCTAATGGATAAAGTTGATGGGGAAAGGATATTTTTATGGAAACATGAATCATAAAATTGTCTACTCATCAATGAAACAGCTGTAATGGAAAAAAATCCAGGAAATAAACGAAGGTTATAAAAAAAGAAAACGTGAGTCTTTGAATTTTACACTATATATATATATATATATATATATATATATATATATATATATATATATATATATATATATATATATATATATATATATATATATACTGGACACTTGGTTAGGATGGAGGATAAAAGACTTCCTAAACAACTGTTTTATGGTGAGATAGATGGAGGTAAAAGACCACAACATAAACCAAGGAAAAGGTTTAAGGATTATCTGAAAAACAACTTAAAAATATTGGAGATGGATGTACATAACTTGGAAACCCAAGCGAAAGATCGGTCACTGTGGAGAAAACCCCCTTAGAGAAAGTTATAAGATTTTTGAAGAACGGCCTGTAGAGCTTGCTGTCTTAAAACGCGTTTTAAGAAACCAGGATGATAGTGTACTGTCAGAGAAATTGTAACAGGAACTGAAGTGCTCTGTATGTGGCAGGTACTTTCTGTCAAAAGCTGGTTTTGTTAATCATATGAAATCACACAATCAAATACAGGAACAGCAATCTTATGGGGATACTTCTACAGCACACCTGGTAACGCTAAGTGTTCATATATGTGGTCTAATCTGCAAATCTAAAAGTGGCTTCACACAGCATTCGAGGATTCACTATATTATCCTGCTATCATCTTTACAAGAACGTAAGTTTTATGCCACATTTGTGAACTTTCATCAAGGACTAAAGCTGGATTAAAGAGTAATCTACGCGCACACAGACGCAATAACACTTAAGGAAGAGATGGCAAATTTCTATCAAAAAGTAGCAATCATATATATATATATATATATATATATATATATATATATATATATATAGATAGATAGATATATATGTATATATATTGTATATTGCTAATTTTGTTTTGTGTAGATCTAGTTCTTTTTCTCCTCACACTGTTTTTATTTGTTGAATATTAAATGCAATCATTCATCATTATTTTATTCTCAGCAAATTTTTTCGTTTATATCAATATTTAATAAAAGAAAATTTCATTATTTATCATCTGTCTTCCTCCAATTTTTCGTTCCCCTTCATCGGCCATTTTTATCCAGCTAATTTACTCATCTTCGCTTGGGAAAAGGATTCACTTTTTGTTGCCGACGGCGATTGGATTGTAAGAGTCGAATATGGAAATTAAAAACGGTATCTAATCCCTCGAGGAGATTTTCATTTGTCAATTCTCTGAATGTGTCCCCTATTTTTTTAATCTTTGTTACCATCCCGTGCCTGATTACGAGCAACTGCGCATGCGTTACGTCTGTGAATGATATACGAAGTAGAAAAGTTCCCTTATTAAGGGTCCTGTCCTCCTAATGATGCAGGTTAATCGGAAATGACGGCCTGGTGGGTGTGCAACTGACTTTTCCAATAAAGAAATAAAATAAAAGTGAAAATCCACACAAAATGCATGAAACATTTTTTAAAGCACAATTGATAAAACGAAATTGGAAAAAACATGAATTCCAATCGGTTCTTTGTCTTTGAAATCCTATATATATACATGCTATTCAGAAATTGTGGACCGAGTTCGAATCGCCCGATCGGCTGTAATCGTAACACCTTGCACTGATGATTCCCGAAAAGATGAAACGCCTAGTGTCAGCAGGTATTTAAAAATTATTGCAGTTATATATCTATATAATTATAAGCCTCTAGTGACCTTGTAACGAGTGATGTAACCCACTTTCCGGTTTACGACACCCGGTTGCGCATGCTCGCATAAATATAAACCCATAACAACGTAAACAAATAGACACAAATCGCTTCTTTTGCAGATTTTGACCTACGCACTAACATATTAACGTTATTATTTCGAAACTTTTATTTAACATGGGGAGAGTGGGGTGTTTTGCAACTATTCTTTATTACAACTATACTGTCGCTATTTTCTTACAACTAAACAACTTTAACCCGTTGACAAACATAAGAACAATTGTAGTAAAGCCAAGACTACTACTACTACTACTACTACTACTCTCTATCCGTCCCTTTTCTTTCCTTCCTTCTTTTTTATTTTTTGTTTATATTTTTAGATACAAAATAGTTGTGTGAGAACGGTGAATTTGTTGACACATTTACTAATCTGTTTCAATATTAGTTTTATTTTATTTTATTTATTTATGTTTTATTTTTTGCTTCAGGTTTTATTAATTATTTTATTTTTTTTTATTAGTTTCTATGACTTGGTTGAAGGATTCCAATATGGGGTTTTTATTCCTATATTTCTCATCATTCATGTGCGTTTTTGCTGCTAAATGACTTTCGTCGGCGTTTGATTCGTAGGAAAATCATGTTTAATTTTCGATTTTTGAGCGATTATTTGGAAAAATAGGTAACTTTACACGAATAGGGAGGATTTTTTTTTTTCATGTTTAAGTGATCAGTCCGTGATTTCTCATTTTAATATATTTTCATAGAAATGTTTCTGTTGTGTCAAAAAAAAAACCCTATTTTTTACGTCACACGTGTCACACTCATAGATGAATTCCATAGGTGATATAACATACTGACCCAACGGGTCACGGGTAGAAGTCGGGGCTAGTCAACTCTGGGGAACGTGGTGGTGATTTGACATTGGCGTAGTGAGAGATAATGTCGTCGCAAAAGCATTGCCTGGGAAGCTCCATGGTGTCTCTTTCCGTATCCGTACGCTTTTCAATGTTATACTTATCCATAATTTCTAAAATATTATCTGCGAAATATTTGAAATAGAGAAAATAATAATCATTAATAATCATTCAACCCTTCGGTGATTATTTGGACACCCTGTATATCAGGTCAGTGCAAAGGTTTACATAATTTAAAGTTTCATCTTAAAAACGAAAACCTTTATTCGTAACAACAAAGCCCTTACCTCTCTATACCTTGATTCCGACTGTCAATGAACTTATAAATTGTTCTCTTGTAAATTTTTTTAGGTGTTGATGTGAGAATATCAATCTTATGTACAATCTCCTCTTGTGGCCTTAGCCTAAATGGCTTCTCAGTCGTCGAAATAAGTGGTAATTCAAGGTTGCTATGGGTTGCCAGGTCAGGATAGAGCAAGATAATTCCGACCAAATTCTCCTATTACACCTTTGTCCAGTAGTGCTGTGTGAAAACGATGGAAGATTTGATGAAACGAAATTGAATATATAGAGTTAAACAAATAAGCGCATTTTATTGATAAAAGTAGATCGTTTTCGGGTGAACGTGTGTAAGGATATTGCAGGAAACTATGAACTATGTTTTTATAATCTGAAAGAATAAAAGCTATACATTAATCATCGTGATATGTTCAAGTAATAACAATATGCATAGAATTAATTACAACTGTTTAAAATGACCCTTTTATAAAAACATTTGCACTCATCTCTCTCCCCGTCTCTCTCTCTCTCTCTCTCTCTCTCTCTCTCTCTCTCTCTCTCTCTCTCTCTCTCTCTCTCTCAAAGCAAATTGACATGTGAAACTTTTGAACACGTTTTTATTCATTTTTTGTTTTTTCAATATATTTTACAGATTTATTTTAAACTAAAAGAGGAAGTCCGGTTTGGTAATTTTTCACATCGAGGCTAGGTTATCCTCTGCCACCGGTACGGTCGCACTTAGAGTTTCCTATACTTCTGAATTGGCCAAACCACAATATCAAATATTAGGTATTCATTATATATGGTTAATTATCCCCAAGTTACTATTTCACGTATTTTTTCACAACAGTACGTACACAACCACAAAAGATCTGACGTGACTTGAACTCAAAATAACTGATTTCATATTCCGGGCGCACGGTATCTAAAAGCCGAATCACCACTCCCATATTAACATAGCGATTCCACGCCCTGTTTGAAGAGGGAAAAAAAAGTCGTTACATTCAAACGCTTGTTAAGGTGCGTGTTGTTTAGATGTTTTTAATATCAAGTTGAAGCGAAACACTTAACAAAGGGACATAAAAAAAAGTCCGCTTTTATACATATATATCTTAAGCCTTTTTACACAGACATGTGAGGTCAACTGCCGAACACCAACAGCGATAAAATAACGAAGCGGTCACCCTTTCCCGGCTGCAGCGTCACCTACCACAGTTATCTATCGATTAATTATCAGTCCTGAACTTTACAAATCTGGCTAGCGCGGAGAAAGTCGGTTTTAGATAAAACAAGGTACAAAAATAGAGAAAAAAACAAAAACATTAGCGACAGAAAATGCATACATACATACATGCATACATATGTGTGTGTAAGACTTATTCTCATCTTCATAGGTGTTGCTGTGTCACCCCGTTTCGGCCAACTTATTCTCTGGCCTTCTTCAGGTGATTAATCGTAACAGGATAGAAATGCTGAGTCTTGTAACTGTATCACTAGTAATTACTGTCTTCCATAGTTGTTATTTCACTACGTTTTGACCAACTAATCCTATGGCCTGCTTGGGTAGCATTGAAACCTCTATCTTCAGACAATGCTTATCACGAACCGTAAAGACTCAACGCCTCTTATCCTGCGCTGCCGCCCCAAATAGGGAGCAAGGTTGGATTTTAGGGTCTTATAAATCCAGTTTTTGTCTGGTCTTCCATTGTCAGGTCCGTACCGCAAAAGTCTCATCTTAAATTACCCCCTCCAAAAAAAAAAAAGAAAAAAAAAGAATATCGTTCCATTCAGTTAAGATGTGCTTTACTGTTTCCTCTCTTTGTCCACAGAGTCAACATTTGCTGTTTTTTCTGTACCTTGTCTATCTTGTATTTTATGTAGTTTTTTTTATCGCATTGTTTTGTACGGCTGTCAGTAGTGGTTCCGTTTCTCTTCTCAAGTTTTTTGTTTACCTGCCGCAGACATATTTTCTCGTTCGCAATTTCTTTAGTTTTATAAAGAATTTATGCCGTTGCGTTTCTTTTAACTTTTATTGTTTTGCCTTTTGGTCTCATTTTACGGTTCTCCCTTTTGAGTTGCAGTAATATTTTGTGTGATCTATTTCTTTAGTCTTATTACATCATCGACATAATTTTCAATTCTTAGCCCTCTTCTTTTTACATATGGTTGGATGTAGTGCTTTAGCGTTCCTGTCTTGTTTCTTTGATCAACGTTCTCAGGTTCTTAATTTGTCAAGTTAATAAATGGACACGAGTATCTGACCAATATTAGAATGTTTCTGCCATCTATTTATTTGCTTGCCTCCTTTGAAGACGAGGACATAGTTATGTTTGTCAGTTGATCTCACTGAAGCCTGCTTATTAAATATCCTGTCAAACTTGACCTTGTTAATTTGTATCTCTTTGGATTATTCAGACGACTCTTCTCAGTTTGAATGTTATTATCGCAACGTTTCAGTCGTCTTCACGAACTCGGAAATCGTTACGGCATGACTGAAACGCAGTCGTGAAGCTTCTTCAACAGTGTCATTACATTTTACCGGACCCAATACGCTGCATATTAAAGTCTCGCAGAAACCAAACAAAGGAAATAAAAACAGAAATTCGACTCAGCTTGTTTCGGTTGAAATAAAAAGCGTTTATTCATGGTACTTACTAAACTATGTCTGCATCTTGGTTTTACAAGTTTCTTCGTTCGCCATGTAATTAACAAAACTTTACTTTTTTCTCTCCGCTTTTCTTTCCATTTTCTTCCTCCGCTGTACCGTCACCTCGCGCACCGGCTTGGTCATGTGCATATGTATCATAACGTTGCTGCTACATACGCGTTACCGGTTCCGTTACATTACGAACGGAACCCGTTATTTGATTCATGGGGGTAGCTTCATAGCGAAATGAATAAAATTGCTAAGTCATAATCAGTTTTAAGTAACAGTTCTGGAGGTTGAATGTTCAATCCTCAATGAGGACGATATTAAGAATATAATTGCGAATTATTTCGGATTTCTACCGGATCATGGCCGATTGAATGAGAACAAACTACTCCTGTGGATAAAAACAATTAGTTCTGTTCAAAATTCCGTATTGATTCACGAGTTCAACATAAAGATTCCCGAGTTCGACAAAACGAACCTTGAGAAAGTCGATTTGATCGAACGAAAATATTGTGATGATATAACGTGGTCATTACTTTTTATACGTGTCGCTATAGTTCAAACTTCTCTCGAACTCCAACATCGTCTGGTACCGGCGCAATAATAAATAAATCCGACTCGGCACAGTCAAATGAAATGCATTTATTCGTGGTTCTTCCAAAACAAAGCGTTTCATTATTTTTTCCAAAATCTCTTCGCACGCATCTGGGCTTTTCTTAAAAGAGTCTCTCGCCGCAGTCGGCACCAGTTAGCTTTTTCTTATCTCGAATTTACACGTCCATCTTGGCCATTAGCAACTTTCTTCTCTCTCGACCATGTGCTGCCTTTTTGTCCTTTTCTTGTGACGCAAGCTCGCACACACATACTAATTACCATACGTGCTTTAACGGCTGCTGCTGTTGCTGCTGCTGCTAATAATAATAAAAATAGATGGAGTTGTCTGAATAAACGAATTGATACAAAGTCGAGGAGATCGGTTTAGCAACTGCTGTTTAGTGTTTTTTTGGTCCCTAGATAAAAGGAAGGTGAACCTTGTTCGTTCATTCGTCTTTTCGCACTTTTCTCTACTACTACGCTTTCGATTTTTTTAAATTTTGTACAAGCATTAAACATGATAAGAGTAAAAAAGTAACAGAACGGATTTTCCCGGAAAAGACCGGTTGCTCCCCGAAGTGTGCCTTTCGGGTTAAAATGGCTAAAATTAACACTTTTGTGCTTATTAAAAAAATTAATGCCTTGGATTTTTATAAAACTTTCTGAAAAGTTGTAACTAACTGATTTCTATATTCTTTTGGGGTTTGTGTATGTCTATTTAGCAGTTTTGCATGGTGCTGGACTCAAATTTAAATATGTTAAGGTCTTGGGGACTTTGGGGGCTAAATGGACGGGGGAGGCAATGATGGATTTAGTCATTTCTTTTTTTTTTTTTGCATGGTGCAGAACTCAATAGTACATATGCTAGGGACTAAAACTACACCGTTTGTTCATTTTTACCAGGATTTGACGTCGCCTGGGGACTTTGGGGGTTGAATGGGGGAAGGGGTTGCTGAAGTCAGTAATTTTTTATGCCTCGTTCACTGTGCGCTCGTGGGGGACCATGCATGCTTCACTTGTTTTCATTTTTTACTTTACGAACGAATATAGAAAATTGTTTAGTTTTTTGTTGTTTCTTTTGGTTGTTTTTCTATTTGTCAATCTAATATAAACAAATAATAACTATAAAAAAAAATAACTTTTTCAACAGATATTTTTTCTAAAAAAAAACACTTGCGTGGTTAAAATATAAATCGTTTATTTTTAGTCGCGTGCAAGCGACTCTATAAGTCACTCCGTCGGTCCGTCAGTCGATCTGTCGGTCGGTCAGTCGATCTGTCGTCTGTCCGTAATACTTTTGTGCTTGGCCTTTTTGGTTAAGATCAAAGGTCTGTTGTTAATAGATGATGTCCTTAGCTTTTTAAGCCAAGATCAAAGTGTAAACGCTGGGGTTTTCATTAGTTAGTTTAGAGTCCACAGAGTGAATGAGGTATTGTGGTAAATGTTGCCAGTCAAGAGTAAAGTCGCCAAAGACTCCAATTTTTACTTTAGTTAAAAAGACCCTGCAACACTCCCCTCCCCAGATCTTATAAGGCCTTGTGCCTAAATTTGTTTTGTCTTTTGGAGATTTTACTTTTTTAAATTTTTTAATTTATATTGAAATTTTTTAACTGTAATTTTTTCTTTAAACGAAATAAATTAAATATAAAGATCAAAGTGTAGTATCTGTTCCGGCAGATACTGCAAGCAAAGACCCTATGCGGGGGCGACCCCACATATAAGACCTTGGTCAATGTAGGGGCAACCCTACATACCAATTGTCACTATCCAACTCCCATTTCTCACCCATCGGGAGCTGGTCCCCTTTTCCCTCCCCCTCCCTCTCTCTCCACATTAAAAAACGGCCTTGTGCCTAATTTGCTCAGTGGGGAAGCAAATAAATACCAACCCTTCATACCAATTGTCACTATCCAGCTCCCCTACTCCCCTGTGAGTTGGTCCCCTTCAATCCTCACATTAAAAATCGGCCTTGTGCCTTATTTGCTCGGTGGGGGAGCAAATAAATACCAGCCCTTCATACAAATTGTCACTATCAAGCTCCCTTACTCCCCGGGGAGTTGGTCCCCATTTCCCCTTAACTCCTCACATTAAAAATCGGCATTGTGCCTAATTTGCTCGGTGGGGGAGCAAATAAATACGCTTTTCTTTGCCTTTTGGCCAAGATCAAAGTGTAGTGTCTGTTCTGGCAGATACTGCAAGCAAAGACCATATGTAGGGGCAACTCCACATATAAGACATTGGTCAATGTAGTGGCAACCCTTCATACCAATTGTCACAATCCAGCTCCCCTACTCCCCGGGGAATTGGTCCTCATTTCCCCTTCACTCCTCACATTAAAAATCGGCCTTGTGCCTAATTTGCTCGGTGGGGGAGCAAATAAATTCCCTTTTCTTGGCCTTTTGGCCAAGATCAAAGTGTAGTATCTGTTCTTACTACATGCTGTACTTACGTTTGTAACTTTGTGATATAAAGTGGGGGATCACTTTTCTGTATTAATTTAATGTAAAATGATCACCCACTTTACAACCAGTCAGTCTCAAAGCCATTCATGTCATTCTTCGGATCATTCAAGTTGTTTTTGGAGAATTCCAGTTATTTTTTTAAGCATTCAAGTCATTTTTAAGGTCATGCAATTCGTCCTTAAGTTCATTAAAGTCATTCCAAGTCATTTACTTTTTATCTATTTAAGTCATTTCAGCCCATTTTTCGGTCATTTTTGTTTATCTTTAAGAATTTCATGTCAATCCTATATTCAAGCATTCATGCATTATACGAGAGCACGCGACTAATGGCTATCGGCCTTGTTTTTGGAGACTTTAGAATCATTGTGTTACAAACGACGTTTTCATAAAAACAAAAATTCACAGAAGACATCTTTGTCGCTTTGTCGTTTTAATGGAAAAATAATAAACACCTCAATGATAACTATTACTACTATTAGCTTTATTTAATAATGTAATTATTTCGTTATATTAATGATAGTGTCTCATTCAACTTTACAACTTGACTTAACTTTATTGCCCTGTTTATAACGAAACCGAACCAACAGTCGTCTTGAATCGTCAACCCAAAGAAACTAAGTAAAACGAAGGTGGGGGTCGAATGGATAAGGAGGGGGGGGTCTGGGTATTTCCAGGGTTGGGGTTGGGTAGTGGTGAAAATGAAAAACCGGTTTAACCACTCGACGGTTGCGGCTACTCGTGCGAGCACCTGGAACTTTGATGGGATCAAAGGAAAAAGGAGACGCCCACCGAAAATGGCTTTGTTAGTTAATCGGCGTATTGTAGATAAAACAGCAAGGTGCGACTGACCCTGACGGACGGGATTGGGTGGGTGGCATGTTCGCCACGGAAAGAATGTTTGTGTGAGAGGAGGGGGGTGTAAAAGGGAGAGAGGGGAGAAGGTAAAGGAAGTCAAATTACTAACTCATTCTTTAGTTGCTGTCTGTATTTGAAAGGATTTTCTTTTTTTGTAGGGTGCACCGACATACCACACATCCCCCCCTCTCTCTCTCTCTCTCTCTCTCTCTCTCTCTCTCTCTCTTTGTCTCTCTCTTCCTGTCTCGCTCGTTCGCTAGCTTTCTCTCTATTTTTCCCTTTCCGGCTCTGTCTATTCCCCCCTTTTCTTTCTTTCTTTCTTTCTTTCTTTCTTTCTTCCTTCTTTCCTTCTTTTCTTTCTTGTTACACTTTTTTCCTTATCAACTCTTGTTTGTGAATATGACGGCATGACAAAGATTATACTAACCGCGAAAACAAAGACACTTGTAATTGCTGGCCCATTCTTCAGTTGCTGCCTATAATTAAATGGATGTTCTTTTTTGTAGGGTTTAACGACTTTATCGCTTTCTGTTTTTCTTTCTTTCTCACTTTCTTCCCCCCCTCTCTCTCTCCTTTTATCTCCTTTCGCTTTCTCATTACCATCTTTTTCTTTCCAACTCCTGTTTCTGAAATTTGACGAGAGGACAAAACGCTAAAAATCCTAATTACTTTTATGCGATTGAGAAACCATTCCAGTCGCGATTGAATGTAAAATACTGAAGTTCTTCGGCTCAGTATTCGTTAGATATATTATTAAATATCTATCGCCTCCTCCTCCACCTCTTTCTCCTCCCTCTCTCTTTCTCTCTCTCACTCTCTCTCTCTCTATCTCTCTATCTATCTATCTATCTATCTATCCATCTATTTCTATCAATTAGTCAATTCTTTACCCTTGTCTGTCTGTCTGTCTTCCACCTAACCCTTTTTCTCTCTTTCCTCTCTTCCGTCTTTCCTTTTTCCTTCAGAATATTATTATCAACGTTTCTCATTTTTTTTTGTTTTGTTTTTTTTTTTACAAATGAGTCACCACTTATCAAGGCCCGGAGGCCACTCGAAGGTAAGAGTTATAAAGTGTACAGTAGTCAATGGGATAATATTGTAGTAATCCTTAGTAGTGGAAATTTTGGTAAATTGGATTACTTAGGAGGACGGTTCATCAAAAATTTGTTTATGTTGGACTTGAAGACAACCAAGTTGTAGTTAACTGGAAAACAGGCAAATGGATGAGAGTTCCAGAGGCGCGCAGTTCTAAGAAAGAAGCTTTGTTCATGGAATCTACGCTTTGATTTAGGCACAGATAAAGAGTGGGTAAGATTATTGACAGTGGTTTCAGCCAGTAGTAGACCCTTGGTTTGTTTAGATAAAATGTCACTTTTACTCGCCCCTTCGTAGATTGGCGGATACAGTCATTGCTTTTTGGCCTTTTGGCTTAGATCAAAGTGTAGTATCTGTTCCGGCAGATACTGCACTTAAGATAATTTGTACCAGTCAATGGAGGGGAAACCCTCTATACTGGGACAATTATTATTTTTGGTAACCAGAGTGACCCCTTTTAGGGGAGCTGGTTTTTACCTCACATTAAAAACGGCCTTGTGCCTAATTTGCTCAGTGGGGGAGCAAATAAATACCATCTGTTCCGGCAGATGCTGCACTTAAGATAATTTGTACCAGTCAATGGAGGGGAAACCCTCTATACTGGGACAATTATTATTTTTGGTAACCAGAGTGACCCCTTTTAGGGGAGCTGGTTTTTACCTCACATTAAAAACGGCCTTGTGCCTAATTTGCTCAGTGGGGGAGCAAATAAATACCATCTGTTCCGGCAGATACTGCAAGCTATGACTAGCTATGACTAGCAAAGACCAGATGTGGGGGCAACCCCACATGTCTGACCTTTAACCAGCTCCCATTTCCCACCTCTCGGGAGCTGGTCCCCCCTTTCCCTTCCCCCTCCCTTCACTCCTCACGTTAAAAATTGGCCTTGTGCCTAATTTGCTCGGTGGGGGAGCAAATAAATACCATCTGTTCCGGCAGATGCTGAAGGCTATGACTAGCTATGACTAGCAAAGACCAGATGTGGGGGCAACCCCACATGCCTGACTTTTAACCAGCTCCCATTTCCCACCTCTCGGGAGCTGGTCCCCTTTTCCCCTTCCCCCTCCCTTCACTCCTCACATTAAAAATCGGCCTTGTGCCTAATTTGCTCGGTGGGGGAGCAAATAAATACCATCTGTTCTTCAGATGCGGCACTTTCATTTCTCGTTGTCTTTCAGTGTCCCGTGGAGAGGCATTGTAAATAGGCACAGTCATTGCATTGTATAACTTCATCCTCCCTGCATCGTTATTCATCTATTTGTGTGTATAGATGAGCGTCATTCTCGGGGATGTTACCTACTGTGGAAGATTACCTGATCTATTTAAAGGATGATGTCGGAAAACTTGGTTAAAGCTGAGTTTACAGGCTTGAATTAGTAAAGATTCAATGATGGAGAGACGAAGGTCACAATTTGAGACAGTGTATTTTTGTTGATATATTTCAATATTTTTTTTTTGTCAATGTTGTGTGCGATTAAATGTTGGAGTTATGAAAAGAGGTGAGGTGATATGGTATATTAAAATGTGTTAACAATGTTATTAATCGACGTTCATAATAGACTAACCAGTTTTAATTTTGTAACCTAATCATGTGCCTGACGACGACTCATGAGAGTCGAAAATCTTCGTGAATACTGCGACTTCTTATTCACATTGGAGCACAACATTAGATCATTGCTACATTAACTCGAAAAATTGCACAAAACGGAACAAACAGGATCATTGACTTCTGTTTAATCATATATATGTATATATGTAGTAATCCACATACAGTACTCTTTCGCTGTATCACAGCTCATGAGTGCAGCTAGACCAGAACCTTTTTATAGCCAGGGATTGAACTTACAACCATCGATTTGATAGTCGATAGTTCTAACCTCGAACCCATGGGATCGGTGCCCGCAAATGGTCTTTTCGGATGTCTATTTAAATAGACATTCGTCCACCGCTTTTACATCGCTGGAGCTGCATGTTCATTTACAAACAAACAAACAAACAGCGTCTCATATATATATATATATATATATATATATATATATATATCCCAAAACCTATGGCTTTGATGGAGGGGAGGCTAAAACTTGCTGTTAGGTTTTAAATCGTCTGAAATAACAGCAAGGGGAGACTTGATTCCAAATAGTTCTCATATATTATATCTCCTCTTTTTTGGAAATTGGGTACGATTATGAATATCTCCAATATTAAATAATTCTTATACAATGTGAAATTTACTTTGCGTATGAAAACCAAAGAGGGGAGATATAACATATGATAAATATTTGGAATCAATCTTAGCCTTGTTATTTATTTCAGACTATTTTAAACCATAGCAGCAAGTTTTAGTCTCCCCTCTATCAAATATTTAGTAATTCATATGCAAAACTAGGAAAACAAATGACTATGAGTAAAAAATGTTATGGCTATAAAAAGTGCAAAATATAGGTTCTGGATGATCTGTTTAATGTGCAAACTTAAGGGCATATGTCACATAACCCCACTAAACAATTCAGGTCATTAGCTTTCTAACGAGTCCTCATTTGTTAAATTCTGATAAATAGTCGCTGAGATTTCGAACTCATAAAATTGCCAAAAAAAAGGTGATACTAGCTCTACCTACGTATTGAACACTTTTGAAGTAAATGCTTAAAGTTTACGCATAAATCTATACTTTCGTATATTAATTTTATGTGAGTAAATGAAGTAGTTATATATATATATATATGATGAAAATGATGAAAATAGTATTCCGACAAAATAGAGAAAATAAAAAGGAACAAACCGTATTATGTGTTCATCAACGTTTTGTCTTTATTTCGAGAGGAAGTCTCGAAATAAAGACAAAACGTTGATGAACACATAATACGGTTTGTTCCTTTTTATTTTCTCTCTCTCTCTCTCTCTCTCTCTCTCTCTCTCTCTCTCTCTCTCTATCTATCTATCTATATATATATATATATATATATATATATATATATATATATATATATATATATATATATATATATACTCGTAGCCAAATTGACAATTAAAATGGTCATATCTTCTGTTCTATCGGACGAAACTACATGAACATTTGCAGGCGTTTTGAAGATTATAATACTATTATATGGTTAACATTTTACGACAATTGGTAAAAAAGAACCTACATTTTTAAACCAATCAAATATGCCCAAATTTGCCATACATTTGTATATATAGTGTTCTGGTAGAGAGCTTCATTTTTTCTGCTTCGGTTGCCCTGTGACCTTGCCAGGCCACTATTATATAAACAGAGAGAACAAACGAGGATAGATAGAAGAGGATTTCGTTGACCATATTTGTTCGGGAGTCAAGTGACACATTGGATAAAAATGTCGCGGATCAATTCGTTACTTTAGTATTTCCACTCTCCAACATGAGTCGCACAATTTTGAACACGTGCCAGACTAACTTTCGTGAATTATGACATACAATTGCTGAATTCTATGTGCAAAACAATTGACTTGCCAAATTTTATGTGCGATATTTACTAAAATCAAATTAGTTTGGCAAAAGGCCAACAAATGTGAGTCTTCAATGAAGATTGAGTCTATTCTACAGCCAGAAATGTCAGCTTCCGCAAAGCTGTTCGGCGCCAATCTTGTTTTTTTTTTTTAACAATTGTCTGGCGAAATGCAACGTACAATTATGTGCACATTTTTTTATATGTTTAGGGTATAACATGAAACTGATTTTTTTTTTTATTCAATTTTCACCCCAAACAAGGCACAGTGCCACTTTGAACCAGGGACTTAATTTGCAGGGGCATTATGAAGGTAGATGAGTAGAAAGATGTTTGTTCACATTACACTTGAACCTCTGTATATCAGTACAGTTGGGAAAGTAGAATACCGAAAGAGAGTTCCAAGATCTGCAGTTCTGGGGAAGAAACTATTGGAGTAAAAGGCTTTCTTGCACCTAGGGATATATACTGTAAAGGGATGAGACTTACTAGCTTGTCGGGTTTGTCGGGGATAGTTATGTTGAGGAGGTACAAGTGTTTGCAGTTCGTCAGAGCATTCACCATTAAAGTATTTGTAGAACAGGCAGAGGGATGCAACATCTCGTCGATGGGACAGACGCTGAAGCCTAGATAACAGTTCAGGACCTATCAGTTTGTCGACTCTCTTTTGAACTTTGTCCAGGAGCGAGAGACAAGTAGCAGATGCACCAGCCCAGATGTGACAACAGTACTCCATACATGGGCGAATAGAGTTACAGGATACTTTCAGGCGTAAGTAGCTTTCTAGCACGGTAGAGGGAGCCAACCTTCCTTGCAGCAGCCTTGGCAATGCTCTCAATGTATCTATTCCAGTTCATATTCCCTGTAAACGTTAGGCCGAGGAGTTTTAAAAAAGTACTTTCACGCAATGTGTTCTTAACCATTGCTATTGGTGGTAGAGAAAGTTTCTTGTAGTTATTGAAGGAAACAAGCTTAGTCTTAGCAGCATTGAATGTGACCATCCATTTTTGTCCCCATTCCACTACAGATTGGAGGTCATCCTCTAGTATTTCTGCCATTTCCTTGGATATGTGTTCATTTGTTTTCCCCTCATATCTGTTATAGAGAGTGGTGTCATCGGCAAATATACCCATCTCCGATACAATTTTATCAGGGAGGTCATTTATGAATATCAGGAATAATAGAGGTCCAAGGATAGACCCTTGAGGTACACCCGCATTTATGTCATATTGTTTAGATGTACGACCGTCGAGGACAACTTGGATTTTTCTCTTACTTAAGAAGGATTTAATTACATTATGAATTCTTCCAGTGATTCCATATGATTTAATTTTCCTTAGAAGACCATTGTGCCATACCCTGTCAAAAGCCTTAGATATATCAAGGGCTACCGGTCTACCCTTCCCTGTTTTGTCAAATGAACGGTATATACGTTCAGAAACTAGTTAAGATATCTGCTGTTGAGCGGGCTTGCCTGAATCCATATTGTTTGTTGTCAGTCAGGAGTTTAGCAGCTGTTAGGTGCTGGACTAGGGCTTGATTAGCTAAGGACTCAAATATTTTGACGAAAAGCGGGAGGAGGCTAATGAGGCGATAATTTAGTGGGTCAGTTCTTTCACTAGAATTCTTGAAGATTTCGATGATAATGCTCTAGTTTTTGGAGCTTTATTGGGGGGGGGGTTATGTCACTTGTCCGTTACCAATGTTCGTCGATCCACTTTTACTCCGAGTAATAATAACTGTTCAGGTATCATCTATTTTATTTTCATGAGTATGGCATAAAATTGCATCTAGTTGCGGGAAAATTTGTTAGGTTCGGAAATTCTCACGGGTGCAAGAAATGATTCATTCTAAAGATGAACTAATGTTGAAATTCAAATGAGTTGATGATCGAACAGCTGTTTCGATAAATTTACTCTGTTTAAAACTTTTATATTCTAACATCAAATAATTACAACAGAGGCAGATAAAATAAATCCTTAATTAACGCCAAATTACAATTGATTAAAAATACTTATATGGTATTTAGAGGGTGGGAACAGGAGTTTATGACCAATAAGTGTTCCAACCAGCACAAAAACACAGGTACCATCGTGATACAATAAGTGTGTTTCTGCATTTACCGACCCGCGTTTCCACGAAGTTGGCTCGGGTAAGCTCGATAGCTGACGGAAATAATCAGTAATGGTCGGCCGAGCGTTCTTCATTTTTATCGAACATGCTGTCTGTTTTAAACTAATACGAGTCTATGAAGGCTACTTTTTTTTTTATAAATTTGAAGTAATAAAAAAAATAATTTTAATTGCGCAAGTTATGGTTTTAGGTTAGGGTTTAGGGTTAGGACAAGGGTTAGGGTTAGATATATGCTTGTAATTTTATTTATTTTATTTCCAGGATTTTTGTGTTTATCATTATAATGTGGCGGTTTAGCGTTTCGCGATCGGGCGCTTTCGATTATTCCAGTCAGCGGCCGAGCACACCCGATAAACTTCGTGGAAATCGTGGGTCGGTACGTGTAGGAGTACCGAAATTTGTTATAGAATGGGCAACAATATCGAACATTCCATGAACAAAGTTTCTTTCTTAGAACTGCACGCCTGTGGAACTCTCTTCCGATTGCCTGCTTTCCAACTGACTACAATCTAATTGTCTTCAAGTCCAACGTAAACAAGTTCTTGATGAACCATCCTCCTAAGTAATCCAATTTATAAAATTCCCACTACTTATGTTTACTACGCTATAATCACATTGACTAATGTATACCCATTAACGCTTATCCTCGAGTGGCTTCCGGACCTTGATAAGTGGTGATTCCTGTGTAAAAAAAAAATACATATTCCAATCCTCACTATTGACATGCGCCTAAATAATGAACAAGCCAAAGACTATATGGTCCCCTGACTGGTGCCTTTGTTGTGTTTTTGAATAAAAGGTAATAAAACAACTTTAGTAAAAGCCAACTACGACAAGATATTGCTTCTGTATGTTTTTTAATGTAGATGTTACATTTTTTCGGGGGGGGGGATCACATTTGTTATTTTTTTCCTATTTTATCGATATGTAGTAAATGAATCAAAACAGATATAAAGTAATCACACATTAAAGCACAAAACAATGTGATCACTAAATGGGCTGGGAAGCCACAGTGCTGGTGAGGAAGAAAGTTCTGTATCAGGAATTAAGTCCAATATACCACCTTCAATTTGAGTGGTGTAATTTAAGCTCTGAAGAAATTTTGGAGATCCATTAAGATCTCAAAGCTGTGTCACATTGTTTGCAAAAAGCTGGTCCAAATTGAAATCACCAAACAAAAGTACCCTTATACCAACAGGCAAGTTGTTGAGCTCATCGGTGAGAAGATTTAAAAAATTCTCTAGTCGGTCAGGCTTGCGGTACATGAGCATAGAACCAATCGCATGTATTAAAATTCAATCTACGAATATATAATCAATATTTGTAAAATCGAGTCTGCCAGAATTACTTTCCTTGTACTGTTAGCAAAAATCTGTCGTAGAACTGTTATCTATTTTGCCTATTTAAACCCCTGGCCAGATGTAAAACATTGGACTAAAACAGCCAAATGACACCGTTACATGACAAACGATGTCTTAGTTATTGTTTTTTTTTTTTTTTTTACTTCGGAACCATTTGAAACTCCTATTTAGACACAAACATGAATTTTTGGATAAAAATAAAAATTAGCCCCAAAAGGTGATTTTCGCCCCTAAACACCCTGGAGCTCCAACCGCAGAATTTTCCCCGGGTCAAATATTACGTTTACAGATGTATATCCATGTGATCCTGCTTTTGGGTAATTTTCAACAAAATTTAATGGTCGAAAAGGATTCTATGTTCCGAAAAGTGCTATTTTTGGCCATTTGACCTCTTTTGGCACCCTGGGGACGCAACCAGAACGTTTATCAAAAATCGGAGAATGTTACATTTTCTCTCCTGGGTAATTGTAACTTCATAGAAAATTTCAGAAAAATGTAATGAGTAGTTATTGAGAATTTTGGAAACGGACGGACGAGCGGACAAGGGTGAATTCTAAGGTCCGAATCCGACTAAATCGGTGGGCCAAAAAACAAAAAAATGCAAATACAAAAAGACACACAAGCAAACATCGCCAGAAATTATAGAGTAAGACTTTGGTTTACACTGCTACAAGGTCAGATATGACGCAAAATCGCGACCACTTGTATGGTACATAAATTTACAGCATAAAAAACTTGCTGTACAAAACACGAGGAATGCACAACCGATATTTTTTTATATGAAGCAGAATTTATTCCAGGAATTAATGGATTCGACATTAACTAAAGTGAAATGGCTTCAGAATTCTTTGCTTATATACTCAGGTTGTCGGTAACAAAAAAGCAAACAGAACACATTGTGTATCCTTAGAGATTTCATCACGTTGTGACTTTAGTTTAAGGCGACTGGAGGTAGTTAATGTCACAGTAGATTTAATTCGTCCTCTTGCTTTTTTGTTTCTCGCGTTGTCTGCTCAAGTGCCATTTTTTTCCTTTATTATATACACGGTGAATATTGACAGTGAGGAATGTTACTCATTCAATAATTAATATCAGTATCGTCTCATGCTGAGGCCAGTATCTTGTGAAAGTTGGGGAATCCAATCCTTCTGTAACGTTGCACACGTATACTCACGTAGACCCGACACGTTGTAGCAGAATACGTCGCAAGGAGCACAGAACAAGTTATTACTCGACTCCTTTTTGTAACAACAATATTTATTTCCTCATTCTTCCGCCACGCGTGACTTCTCCTTACGGCTGTATCGTAACACACATCTCTAACGTGATCGCCCTATCTAACGGGCTCTTCTCTTCTTTATGTAGTTTTTTTTTTCCTTACAGTAACATCATTTAGCACTTCGTATGCATTTATATACGCGCGTACGCGCTCTGTTATACTTCTTCCATCCCTAAATCCTATAATTAATTCCAGTCAATTATCTTTTAATGTTAATAATGAGTTTATGTTGTCTCTCTCTCTCTCTCTCTCTCTCTCTCTCTCTCTCTCTCTCTCTCTCTCTCTCTCTCTCTCTCTTTTATTTATTCGACTTTAGAATATTATAGTTTTTCCCCCATCGTCAGATGCATTTTTATGCCCTATTTCAGAAAAAATATCATAAATGGTACGTGAACAGGTACTATTACTCTGTTGTAATTATTTAACGTTATAATATCAAAGTTTAAAAAAAAAAACATATTTTGAAACAGCTGTTTCATTCTTAACTCACTCGACTTTTACGTTAGTTCATCTTCAAAAAGAAACGGAGAAACCTTTCTCTCATCCGTGCGGATTTCCAATCCAAATTCTTAGTAAAATGAAACGTTTACGCCGAAAATAGTCGGTTGTTAGGAGTGAGTTTATATGTCGAAAACATATAAACGTCATTTGTTTATACAGCCTCTACGAAAAACTTTAATTTCGAACGAATTAACTTTGAAAACGAGACCTACTTAAAAATAAGATCGCTTTTACAAATGTCCAATAACCTTGAACTCTAATGTCTGATCGAAAGTAAACGAAAAATTAACAAGTTTTTGAAGACGAGAAGACTAAACAACACACACACATACGCGTGTATGCGCACACACACAAGTAAAGCAAGCGTGAAACCGACCAGTGCTATATTGGTGACCATTTGGAAATTCTAGGTACTGAATATAAAAACCCGCCGAATATATGTCAACCTATGTCACAATAACATGTATTGAGCGAGTTTTTAACAGTATTTTATCCGGTTTTTTATTTATAACATCTTTTCCCAAACATACCGTGTTAAAGAGAGAATCAGACTTCATCTTGAATGTTCCAATACATCGGTAAACACTGTATGGTTTTCGAGCTGAATAAACATGTTACATTGAATAAAAACACGAACAATATATCCAGTTTGGTAGAAAAGTAACTTATCTTGCTTTTGATAACATTTATTTGTTATATATTTGTTTTTTGACAACTTCTTCGAATCTATGTGTACAGTAATACAAACCCAACATATTTATTCAGCTCGAAAAACATACAGTGTTTACCGATGACTTGTAAAATTCAAGATGGCGTCTGATTCTTTCTTTAACACGGTAAGTTTGGGAAAATGTGTTATAAATAAAAAAAACTATACAAAATACTATTAAAAACCCGCTGAATATATGTCAACCTATGTCACGGTAACATATATTGAGCGAGTTTTTAACAGTATTTTATCTGGGTTTTTATTTATAACACCTTTTCCCAAACTTACCGTGTTAAAGAGAGAATCAGACGCCATCTTGAATTTTCCAATACATCGGTAAACACTGTATGTTTTTCGAGCTGAATAAACATGTTACATTGAATAAAAACACGAAAAATATATCCAGTTTGGTAGAAAAGTAACTTATCTTGCTTTTGATAACATTTATTTGTTATATATTTGTTTTTTGACAACATTTTCGAATCTATATGTACAGTAATACAAACCCAATATGTTACATTGAATAAAAACACGAAAAATATATCCAGTTTGGTAAAAAAGTAACTTATCTTGCCTTTGATAACATTTATTTGTTATATATTTGTTTGCGCGCCCCAACATCACATCCGCCCCACCCCCCAATGTACAAAGTAAAATCTTCGGAAAATGTTAAATGGTGTTCTAATTGGTAAATGTCGGTGCGTTACTTACGGAAAATTTGAAAATTCGATGTTCCAGGTAAAAAAAAAGAAAAAAAAAAAACAGATAAATTACCTACTCCAACTTGGTGTGCTTTCTTTTTCTTATTTTATTTCTTTTTCAGCTAATTTTAAATTTTCCACCCAAAAAGCGCTATAATGTATTTTTGAAAATTAGAAAATTCTATGTCCTGGAAAAAAAATCCCCTCCCCCCAACGTAGTTTGCTTGGTGAAACCGTCGTTTATGCTACAGCGTGCATGCACGTAGCATAAACGGAAGCTGCAAAATGGTGGAAAGAAGTTCGTGGGTTCAGGGGTAAATACCATGAAAACGGTAAATTTGCCCCGAGTTTGACTATCAGATTCGTTGTCAGCGACCTCAATTACCTATACAAAAACAAATTAGAGTGGTCGGTGTTCTGTAGTAGCGTATCTGGATATTTACCTTTTTTTATCTTGCTTAAAAAAATAGCATTAATACAGTAAGTTAGATAAACTGACTTTTTCGTTTAAAAATGGAATTATTTCCCTTTCGTTATTAACTTTTTTTTTTAATTTTTTTTTTAATAAATATTTTGTGTTTTACATACATAAAGTACAATTGTTGAATGTTACTGTTTTGATTATATTCGTTTGGGTGGGGGCACAATTATAAAATTAAGAAAGATTAAAATGAAGCGAAATTAAGTTTCCGTTCCATTTTTACAACAACCGTAAAACAGTGCATACTCAGCAAGTTTTATCGTAATTTATAAGCATATTGAAACACTAAATCAACATTTTATTTATTTTTTGCATAATTAATGATGGAAGTATTTTTCTGTTTATTTTCTTAACATCTGTTAAAAAACAAAATAATTTGTACATTCTCTTGAAAAAAAGAATCAAACTTTTCTCTACTTTCACATGTGTTCCATTTTAACAAACTGAGCCACAGCAACGCGTGGCCGGGTACAGCTAGTATATATATATATATATATATATATATTACTGTTGGGACGATTAATCGGAATCGGGAATCGGAAAAATCGGAAGATTTGGAGGCATCGGAATCGGAAAAAATGGATGCTTATTTTCGGATGCCAAAACAATTCTTTTAATTTTCCTTCTTTTTTTTTATTTATTCGATTTCGTTTAAACCAAAATCTTTCCGTGCTGGTAATAATGATAAATAAATATTTATTGATTTTAAATTATCAGTGAAACTAAAATCGATAGATCATCTTCCACAAATATATTTTTATGTTTAGGAAAATTTCTGCATATGTTTTTACGAAAATCGGGGGAAATAACCATTCTATAATTAAATAATTAGAGATTTATAAAGAATCGGGATCAGAATCGGCAATTGTATCGAACTCGGGAATTTAGCACGGAATCGGAAATTGTATCGGAATTGGGAAATATTGGAATCGTCCCATCACTAATATATATATATATATATATATATATATATATATATATATATATATATATATATGCCTTATTGCTTATTTATTACGAGCGAACCCCGTTACTCGGCGTTTCCCAGTGGAATCATGGCACAGATCCAGAAGAGAATTGTTAAAGGACCCCGTCGAGAAAAAAATTAAACTACGATGTTGTTGGTCGTGGCCACTGCCGTCCCTGGGCAATAGCGGACACTGGCAATCGTGGGCCAAAGGAAATAATCTGGTTTTCATTGTCAGACATTGTTTTCCAGTGGCAGCTAGTGGAAGCCACTGTCTGTGATTGCCATCAATATTGGTTACTGGCGATTAGTGGTTAGCGAGGTCGAAAGCCTGCAGGTACTGGCTGATTGTAAAAAAAAGCATTTAAGAGGAAAACATTATGACGTATTTATTTCTCATGCCTAAATAATTATAACATAAATATAATATAAAAGATTACGAAAAACGGTCCAATAAGATATTAATACAAACTAAAATTTGAAACATCTTTGCATAATTTTTTTTGTGTTTAACTTATTAGAAAGCGTTTATTCGGTTCTAAAAAGAAAGTGTCGACATGATAAGTCACAGCTTTGAAGAGTAGGTAATCGGTAAAGAATATGAAATTAAATAAAACCGTCAACAGGTATATAAAATGCGAAAAAAACAAATATAGTATCATTGAAGTCGTTTGATAATCGTTTAGTTGGTACTTGTGCACTTATTGAACCGTGCTGAAATTAGAACGTGATTATTTAGAAAGCCATTCTTAACATGGGGAGAGGGGATGTTTTCTAATTATTCAGCACTTTTACCTAACAATTTAATAAAAAAAAAAGATATCGTAAAACTTTAATTTAACTTTAACTATTTAAAAATACCTCGGTTCAATAAATGCACAAGAACCGAAAATTTAAATGTTGGTACTCGTAAAAACAAACAACTTTTTTGCGGTTTTGGGTGGGGAGTAGTTGCGTGTCGATATTTTGTGCACGGAAAGGGCAATATGTGTTTGTTTACATGTTATGGTAGTTCCGTGTGCGCAAGGAAAGAGTTAGCAATGCGTGTAAAAATGCCGATAATTCTCAAACATTGTGTTAGAGAAAACTTTCCAGTATTTTACTTTTACATCGTGTTTAGATATTGATTTAATTGTATATGTTTGTGCAATGGCAGCCAAGTCATATATAGTTTTAGTTTTGATCTCACATATACATTTTTAGTTTTGATCTCACATACATTAGGTTCAATATAATAATCGATAGAGAATTTTCTCTATATAATAATAAATATGTAATTTACATAAATAAAAGATATCATATTAAAGTGTATCTTACGACCGAGCAACGTCGGGCGGCTTGCTGGTATATATATATATATATATATATATATATATATATATATATATATATATATATATATATATATGACTACTTGATTTAATGAAAAATTAATATACGAAAATATAAATTTATGCGCAAATTTTTAGTATTTACCTCAACTGAGCTCAATACATAGGTAGACCTAGGTAATAAGTTATAAAATATATATGGCAATTAAGCTACACAGAATATTCCGCGTTTAATTCTCGTGAGAATTCGTAAGAGATGCGAACTCTCACGAGAATAAAACGCGGAATATTCTGTGTAGCTTAATTGCCATATATATTTTTATAACTTACTAATCTATCTATCTATATATATATATATATATATATATATATATATACAAAGAGAGAGAGACAGACAGACAGACAGACAGACAGAGGGAGAGACAGAGCGAGAGAGAGGGAGATCATCATATAATGATTAGATCAATCCGATGGACGTTAAAAACATGTAAAAAATAAATGTTTAAACTTCAACAATATTTTTCGCGGTTAACGGTAACCGAATGGATTAGGTCCTTGATAATGAAGCCAGAGATGGCTTCTATTGTCGGGTTCGAATATATCGACTCGTGTTAATCGTGACACCCCGTACTGATGATTCCTGAAATGATGAAACACTAATGTCTGCAGGTATTTAATAATTATTATAGTAAATAATGTTATATGTATGTATATATATATATATTGGGACGATTATCGGAAAAATCGGAACTTTGGGGGCATCAGAATCTGAAAAATCTGTGCGTATTTTCAGATGCTAAAAACGATTCTTTTAATTTTCTCTTTCTATTTGATTTTGTTTAAAATAAAATTTTCTACTGCTGTAGTAATAATAAAATAATAAGGTTTGCTGAGTTTAAACTACCAGTAAAACTATAGTCTATATATCACCCCCTCCAATAAGTTTGTTTTTACGCGTAAGAAAATATCTGCACAATTAAGGTGTGTTTTTACGGTAATCCGAAGAAAAATAACAACTCTATAATCTAATATTTAGAGAAAGAAATTTTTTTATAAAGAATCGGAATCGGCAATTGTATTAGTATTGGAAATTTAGCTCAGACTCGGTAATTGTATCGGAATCGGGAAATATATTGGAATCCGCATATCACTAATATATATATATATATATATATATATATATATATATATATATATATATATATATAGAGAGAGAGAGAGAGAGAGAGAGAGAGAGAGAGAGAGCGTGAAAGCGAGATGGGAAATATTGAGAAAGGATGAAACATTAATTGTGAAATTATTAATCAGCTTTAAAGGGAGAAACATAATAAAATCAGAGTAAGTGTACGATCGTTTCGGAAACGATATTTAATTATTTATTTAATGTTTACAATTAAAATATTGACATAAAATGTCTGAATATTGTTTCCTCGTCAGGACAAATAGGGAGGGGGGGTAAAGCTTGTGAGAGACATATATATATTTATATATATATATATATCCATTTAGTATATTTTTCTCTATTATTTTATTTTCTCTTGCGTTATATTTCTCTTTTCTTTTCAACTTGTAAAATTTTTATCCTCAGCCCCTGAAGATCAATAGTGATCAGACCATTTCGCTTATGACCTGGTCCATTTTGTGTGTAATGCTCTTCCTGCGGAGTTCTAGGAGGTCCACCCCCCCATGCTTTGCCACTCTCTTTTAGAAGATGTTAGTTTATTGACAATCGCCTGGGGTGCTCTTATCGGGGAATACCGCCGGCCTGTCCAACCCCCCTCCCCCTTTTTTGCAGGTTAGAACGTCCTTTCCTTTCGGCGGCGATGACTTTTTGATTTCACTCTCGGACGCTGGTGTCACAGTTTTTGCAGTAGGAGAAAACTACATTTTATTACAATTTCCTATATATATATATATATATATATATATATATATATATATATATATATATATATATATATATTCCATTTCGTTTGACCTCTTCTAATTCCTTGTGTCTCTTTTAGAAGTGCCTTTGCTGCACTTCACCAAGACGGAAAACATTAAAACTTGTTTATATTTCTTAGACATCCATCATAAGTAGTTTTAAACGTGTGTGTGTGTGTGTGTGTGTGTGTGTGTGTGTGTGTGTGTGTGTGTGTGTGTGTGTGTGTGTGCAATTATTCGCGCCTGTTCAATCCATTAAGAAATCGTGAAACAAGAGGAAACCTGCTAGATACGACAGCAGGTTCTAGGAATTATTTTTGTGCCCAGCCGGTACCAGATGTAAGCCGGCTCCAGTTACAGACTAAATCTCTCTCTCTCTCTCTCTCTCTCTCTCTCTCTCTCTCTCTCTCTCTCTCTCTCTCTCTCTCTCTCTCTCTCTCTCTTTTTCTCTCTCTCTCTCTCTTCGTTTTTAATTTAATTCTTCTTTTTCTTTTTCTTTCTTTTTTGTTTGTTACTTCCTCCTTTTCTTTCTTTCTGTCTCTTTTTCTTCTGTTTCTTGATTTTCTTTTTTTATTCTTTTTTTTTCTTTTCACCTCAATTATTCGTCTTTTTCAAATGATCTTTTAATTGATAATTTTAACTTTCTCATGTATATTTACTTATATTTTAAAACACAATATTACGTATATATACATATATATATATGTGTGTGTGCGTGTGTGCATGTATATATATATATGTACAAATATATATATATATATATATATATATATATATATATATATATATATATATATATATATATATATATAGGGTATTAGCCGACTAATTTGGAATTTATTTCAAACGTTAAACTCCTATTCTTCAAAATGACCATGTGTCATACAATTCTCTGGTGTGTACGTGATGAATGATTACAGCGTTACAAGTATAGATTATTATTAGTCATGAAGATGCTTTTCTATTCAGATAAGAAATTGTTTCATTAAAATAATTCCCACAACTTTGGATAACAATTTCTGATGCAGATCTCAAATTCTTATGGATATCTTATTGATGGATAACAGATTGATTTTCAATGAATCTCGCTATAGTTTCGAAATTGAAGACACCGCATATATTGATAAATAATATTACTTTTTAAATCAAAGGTAGACATTAACGATAGAAGACGCAATTCATATATAAACCGGAATCCACAGACAATTTCAGTTTTTTTCTCTTTTTTTCATACTTTTTTTTTAACTTTCTAAGAAAGAAATAATTATTTTTATATATAATTAATTATTTCAGAAAAAAATGGTGTCCCGGAAGTTGCTTATGTATAGAACACTAAGATATTCAAAATAATTGCCTCGTCTCTTTAGAAAAGAAACTAATTGCTTTACAAAGAGATGAAAACACAGAAAAATGAACTAAGAGATTATTGGGAAAATCGTTTTAAAAGTTGAATGTGTCTTGTGTTTCTTTTGTTACTTGGAGCGTTTTTTCTTTCTCATCCCAATCTAACAATATTTCTTTTTATATTCTTTCGTGGTAGTTTTTTACATTCATTTATTATATCGTTTACCATATCGTCTCTTTGTCAACAGAGTCTACCTTTACTGTCTTATCTGCCTGGGATTTATGCAGTATGTTCTGATCGCGTTGTTTTGTCCGGTTGTTAACAATGATTTTGCTTCGCTGTTCAAACGTTTTTTCTTTGTTGTCACTTTTTTTTTTTTTTTTTTGTTTGTTTTCTGTGTTTTTTGTAGTCATGGTCACGTGCTTTCGTGCGTTATCTCCTTGGCCAATGCTTATACATTGTTCATGTAATTTCTATTTTTTTATTTTTATTTTATTTTATTTTTATTTTTATTTTTTTGCTTTTCTTACCATTTATTTTCCCTTTTCGCTGTTTTTATTTTTTAATATTATTCAAGCCGTGATTTTGGCGACGGTAATCAGCCTCTATATTATGTGCTGTGTATCTTTTCTTGTATAAAGGTAAACGAGTCGAGCTTCATATCTCCGGTTGGGGATAAGATATGGTTTGATAAAACTGACTTTTCATTTTATTAAGCGTTCCTGTCCTGCGGATGGGGGGGGGGGCGTATCTTGTATTCAGAAAAAAAGAATAATACATTTGTATTTATTAACATTAGAAACGCATATGAAGCGACGTTTCTTGGTTTCTTCGGTTTTGAGTACGCTGTTCTCTCAGCTAATGATGGTGCAATTCTGTAATCGATTTATAATGTTCCAAAGCACACACACACACACACACACACACACACGCACACACACACACACACACACACAAACACACATATATATATATATATATAGTAAGTCATAAAAACATATATGGCAATTAAGCTACACAGAATATTCCGCGTTTCATTCACGCTAGGATTCGTCAGGCTTATGCGAAGAGTTGTGGTTATCTCGCGTTTTTATATACGCACATTCTATTGAGTTTTTAGTTAGCCAATCAGCTTCCTAGTTTCCACCAGGCAACTCCTAATCAGCCAATTGGCAGGCACTTAGAGGACAAAGACCCAGTTGACCTTAGGTTCAACCTTTCCTTTGTGTGTGCTTTTTTAGCGGGAAGCGTAGATATCTAGTTATCTGCATAGTGATCGCATAAGCCTGACGAATCCTAGTGTGGATGAAACCCGGAATATTGTGTGTAGCTTAATTGCCATATATATTTTTATAACTTACTGCCTAGCTCTACCTATGTATTGAGCACTGTTGAAGTAAATACTTAAAGTTTACGCATAAAAGTATACTTTCGTATATTAATTTATTAATTTTATTTAATGAAGTAGTCATATATATATATATATATATATATATATATATATATATATATATTTCTGTGGAAATATATTTTATTTCCTTATAATTTATACTAATCCTTATTTAAGAATCTCAATGTAATTACAGAGCAATATAGTGAATGAATGACAAAAGATTATATTCCAAAGTTCATGATATTGACCATCTTATAATTTATTCCTTTAATTCAGTTGACATTTACAATTCTTGACAGTATCTGTTTCGTAGCGCAAAATCAATAACTTAATTATTATATCAATTAGTGAATCTATTTTGCCCTTAACTCATCAGAAGAAATTGCAACGTTCAATCCGTCAAAAGCAAATAAAGTGTGATATGACATGATCAAAATCCGAAAATTGGAAGAGAAGCTGCAAATACCTTATAATATGTTTCCATTACGCCATTTTGAATTTCTTACAAGAAGTTACGATTGCCGCTGGTTATGGGATTCGAACCCCCAACAAAGCCATCTCTGTCTTTGTTTGCAAGGAACATAACCGCAAGGCCACTATCAATCGCAATGATATTCAAGTGAATTTAAACATCTATAAAGACATAAACATTATTAAATGTCGATCTACAGTGATCGACTGGTCGTAGGCCAACTGACTGACTTTTCATTCAAAAATAATTAATAAACAAAGGGCGAAAATAATTATTATAAATAATAATTTTTAATACCTAGAGATATTAGTGTTTCATCCTCCTGGAATATATACAGTGGCACCAAAAAGAAAAGCCGCACTTGTCATTTTTTTTTTTCAAAAACCACAAATTTAAGCTAAATTGAATATAACTGTTTAAACAACCTATACCCCATTTGATTCGCATTTTATTCCGCTATAATTTTACCTGTTCATATTTGATTATAATTTACGTAGCTTAGGCCCTGAACGTCCCACACCAAAACTAAACGCCTCACACCAAAACTAAACGCCCCACACCAAAACTAAACTTCCTTGACTTTGCAGCGTTGAAACTGTGCACCTAGGATTAAATTCTTCGTCTTTCCTTCGAAGAACATAATGTCTACCATCACTGCCTAGCCTATTGAACTTGCTTTCGTCACTTGACTTGAAGTATATCATACTGTAATCGGCCGGGAAGCAGGCCAATTGAATAGCGTTCCACAGGAGGACAGTTTTAGGAAAGGAACTGTGTTTGTGGAATCTGCGTTTAGATTTAGGCACAAATAGAGAGTGGGGGGAATTTTTGATGGTCGGTTTAGATAGTCAAGTGTTTTTTTGTGAAAGTTTCGCCAGGTTGGACCATAGATTAGAGCTCAGACGAGCATTTGCCATGAAAATAACAAAGAGTAGAGACAGGTTTACAACGACTCTTCTGTGTGAAGGAAACTGCACAAAAGAAAAATGGGCATCACCTACTAGGTTTCGAAGTTGGTTTTGAACTCTATCAAGGCAGGATAAAGCACGCCGAGCAGTCCCGGTCGGAGTATTTGGAATACTATGATTGGAATGCTGTCAGGACCAGTTGCTTTACTGGAATCAAGATTTTTGATAAGCTGGACAACGTCAAGCACAGATATTTGTATGTCGTATAGCGTGTTTTCAGTCACAAGAGGAAATAGAGGGGGTAGGTGACCCTGATCGCAAAGGGTAGAATTTGCTGCAAAGAGTTTGGCAGGAAGTTTGGCTTTGCCAGATGCTAACGAGATTATCTCATATCCATTGATGATAGTTGGGGTAGAAGACCCGCCTCCGTTCAGGACCCTGTTTGTTATTCGTCAAAACTGTTGGGCAATAAGCCGCTGCTCAGTTACTTTTAATTAGACATACTGAGCATATGAACCTCTCGTAGTCTTTATTATTCTTTTACAATAGTTGCTGGCAACCCTAAAGGTCGCTTTAGTTTCATAACACCTATTTCGTTGATAAGCAATAACAACAGTGGTGCCTGTGCGCAATGGCAGCAGCACATTTTGAGGTGAACCACGGTTGGCCGTTAGGCTTTTGCTGGAAATTTTTAGGCTAGGAAGCGGTTAATACCGACAATTAACTATTCCATCAGATCTGATACTGTAAAAAACGTTCTTTTTAAACATGAAACGCAGAGGTATATCTCATATAAATGTCCGGAAGTTAACCCAGTCAGCCATAGAGTATCGATGTACAGTACAATGGGGAAGTACATTTGAGCACTTATTACGGTTTGTTTTTACCTTGAGATCCTAATGAAGACAGAACGCAAGATGATCACAGTTCTGGGCAAGCTGAAAAAAAAGCTCTTGAAGACTTGCATACTGTGCTGGCCATACGAGTGAGTTTGTTAACAAGTTGCGTAAGGCATAAGCAATAGAGAAATCATAACAGTACCTCCCCTCATCATCTGTCTTTTTTGAGGGAACTACCCATTTAAATTCAACGTATAGCAGACTTTATATATATATATATATATATATATATATATATATATATATATATATATATATATATATATATATAATGTATATTTGGACCTTTAAATGGGCTCTTTTGATTTTGCAGAAGCAACTGACCCAGATGTCCTAGTTTTATTTAATACAACTTAACTAGATTAATCAATACACTAAATAAAGGACTCCATAGAGATGACGGACTACTAATCGCTGAGAACGTTGACGGCCTCAAATGTGAAAAACGAAGAAAGTTTTAATTTAAGAAATGAAAAGAATTATTTTAAACATTGAATTTAAATCTACTTTAAAACTTGTACGCTTCCTAGATGCTAATTTCAACCTAGCGAAAAGTTCATATGAACAATACGCTAAAATCGGCCCCAATCCATTATATATACACCCTTTATCCAACCACTCAAAGCACATTGCTAACAACATCCCCAAATCCATAGAAAACAGAATTAATACCATCTCCTCAAAACGAGAAATCTTTAAAATGAACAAAACCTCTTGCAGAGCAGCCTAAAAATAGTGGATATACTAACAACAACAACCCCCCAAATAAAATCTCTCTAATTAAACACTACTTCAGCCAAATCAAAAATAATCTTACACACACCAAAAATGGGAAATTCCTTAAGAAAATCCAATACTTATAGATCCCTGTATTCTCCTTGCTTTCATTGTTTGCATGAAAATAAAAAGTATTACTAATTAAAAAGATAAAGACAAATATTTAAATATAAGAAATGAATTATCACTTCTTCGCAAACTTTACAGATCCCACTTTCTTAGCAACTTCAAACCATACAGAAACGCTTTACTTTAACTCCATCTCTCTCAAGCAGATTATTTTAACTTTATTCTATTAGTAATAGTAATAATAAGTCATTTATCTTTTATTCCGTTACTAATAATTATAAAATAATAGATATCTATCTTTTATTTCATTAGTAATAATTATAAAATAATAGTTATCTATTTTTTATTTCATTAGTAATAATTGTAATATAATAGCTATATAGTTTTATTCCATTAGTAATAATTATAAAATAATAGTTATTTATCTTTTATGCCATTAGTAATAATTATAAAATAATAGTTATCTATCTTTTATTTCATTAGTAATAATTATAAAATAATAGTTATCTATCTTTATTCCATCAGTAATAATTATAAAATTATAGTTATTTATCTTTATTCCATTAGTAATAATTATAAAATAATAGTTATTTATCTTTTATGCCATTAGTAATAATTATAAAATAATAGTTATCTATTTTTTATTTCATTAGTAATAATTGCAATATAATAGCTATATAGTTTTATTCCATTAGTAATAATTATAAAATAATAGTTATTTATCTTTTATGTCATTAGTAATAATTATAAAATAATAGTTATCTATCTTTTATTTCATTAGTAATAATTATAAAATAATAGTTATCTATCTTTATTCCATCAGTAATAATTATAAAATTATAGTTATTTATCTTTATTCCATCAGTAATAATTATAAAATTATAGTTATTTATCTTTATTTCATTAGTAATAATTATAAAATAATAGTTATTTATCTTTTATGCCATTAGTAATAATTATAAAATAATAGTTATCTATCTTTATTCCATCAGTAATAATTATAAAATAATAGTTATTATCTTTTATTTCATTAGTAATAATTATATTATAATGGTTATTATCTTTCATTCCATTAGTAATAATTATAAAGTAATAGTTATCTATCTTTTATTCAATTAGTAATAATTATAAAATAATAGTTATCTATCTTTTATTCAATTAGTAATAATTATAAAATAATAGTTATTTATCTGTTATGCCATTCGTAATAATTATAAAATAATAGTTATCTATCTTTTATTCAATTAGTAATAATTATAAAATAATAGTTATTTATTTTTTATTCCAGTAGTAATAATTATAAAATAATAGTTATCTATTTTTTATTCCGTTAGTAATAATTATAAAATAATAGTTATTTATCTTTTATTCAATCAGTAATAATTATAAAATAATAGTTATTTATCTTTTATTCCATCAGTAATAATTATATTATAATAGTTATTATCTTTGATTCCATTAGTAATAATTATAAAATAATAGTTATCTATCTATTATTCTATTAGTAATAATTATAAAATAGTAGTTATTTGTTTTTATATCATTAGTAATAATTTTAAAATAATAGTTACCTATCTTTTATTCCATGAGTAATAATTATAAAATTAATACTTATTTATTATTTATTCCATTAGTGCTAATTATAAAATTATAGTTATTTTTCTTTTATTTCATTAGTAATAATTATTAAATAATAGTTATCCATCTTTTATTTCATTAGTAATAATCATAAAATAATAGTTCTTCATTATTAATTCCATTAGTAATAATTTTAAAATAATAGTTATCTATCTTTTATTCGATTAGTAATAATCTTACAATAATAGATATTTTTCTTTTATTCCAATAATAATAATAATGATGATGATGATTCATTATCTTTTATTCCATTAGTAATAATAATAGTTATCTATCTTTTTTCTATTAGTAATAATTATAATCTAAAATTTATCTATCTCTTATAGTTATATTATATCCATATATAAGAGATATTATCTCTTACTCAGGTTTCCTTAAATTAAAACACTCAACCTACGTTAAATAAAACCCTAGTTATTTCGAAAATAAATTAAAAAACTCCGAATCTTTGCATCCTTTCCCCCTAAACTTATCTAAAATTCCATAATTACCTAATAAATATATTAAAGCTTCCTGTATATATATATATATATATATATATATATATATATATATATATATATATATATAGAGAGAGAGAGAGAGAGAGAGAGAGAGAGAGTGTGTGTGTGAGTGAGTGAGTGAGTGGGTGAGTGAGGGAGTGAGGGAATCGGTAATTCGATGCTATAATTTTGTTTCCTAACTCTTTTTGGTTGACGAGTTTTTCTGTTTTTCATTTTATGTACAACGTGGAACGATAAAAATGTCGCTTTAAAGGAAACAATATTAGTGCTTTATTTTAAAACTTTTATTAGAAAAATCATCTCAGACAATTTGATCATGTAGGCGCCTTCAGCCTCAATCACCGCCTCGATACGAGTCCGAAACTGGAAGTATGCCTTTTCCATAAGCGCCGGCGGAAGCTCGGCGGTTGGCGGCGATCAGGCTGGCTTTGGTGTTGTGGACGGTCATGTTGGTGATGTTCTCGACGTATGACCAAACGAAGTAGTCCAGCAGGTTGAGACCATGGACTAAGTGAGCCAGTGAGATAAGGGGGCAAAGTCATAGCACTGCTTCTGAATCCAAGCCTTGGTCTCTTTGGACTTGTGGACCGGCACCGAGTCCTGCTGTCACACCCAGAATATGCCAGAGCCACCTGTTTGCACCAGGTAATAACCACACTCTTCAGCCACCCAGGTACACTTTCAAGCCGCCTTCTAAGATGTAAGGTGACTTGATGTGGCTCTCACTTGAAACCACACACAAAGGCCATAAATGTGGCCGCAAACTGGGCACGTCCCTGTTATTTTTTACAAATCAGCGACGCCTTTTGAAGGATGCTTTCAATGGTTCTGTTGTCATAACTTGGATCGGTAGAGAGCATGAGTTGTACAGCGGCGCATCTCTGATATCGCTCGTTAAACATTGTGTTATCTTTAGACATGATCGAAGGCTCCTATCGCTCTTGGGATTTGTACACATCTGCCCAACTAGTAGACGCTGCAACAAAAATAAAAGAAGACAGGTTTTAATCAAACGGAAATGGAATCATGTCGTCTTTTCTAATGCGACAATTTTATCGTTCCATCCTGTATTATTTTTCGTTTTTCTATTGTTTCTCGGTTTTTAATTTAACTCGCTGGGTAAGTTTTCAATACAACTTCAGCGCTGTATTTTTTAGCGCTTAGCATTATCAAATGGTTACCTATCTGGCACTGACTAGGCTCAACGTCACTTAATTTCGTTGATCAAACGACGAGAGCAGATGATGTCAACGTAACTATGCCGTATGCCGGATAAAATTGTCTAGTCTGATAAATCGTCTGTTTATTCTTTCTTTTTTCCATTGAGAGAGTTTGTTTATGTAGCTGTCTTCCTTTGTTTTTTATTTCAATTTGCTGGGTAATTGCTTTCACAGCGGAATATATTAGATTGTTTATATTTGCCAGCTCTGCATCGCTATCTTCTAGGATCTGTTTCATTGCAGCACTGGAAATTCTTATCTTAGATTATTATGATTCTGGAACTGTAGTAGTTCCTCAGTTTCCAGTTTAGCGTTTTCCGTTTTGATTAGTTCCCTCAATATACCTTACACGGCCTTTATTTTCTTTCTTTTCTTTTTTTACAGTTCTTGAATTCCTCTTCTTTATTTTCCTTGGATGTGTTCCAATAGTCTATCATAACTGCAAATACCTTCAGTTTGTTCTAACGAAAATGTTAGTTGTACTGACTGGTCTGTTGAGAGTGATGGAGGCGAGCGAGACATGCGAAGCTGTGATTGGTCGAACAAGATCACGTGTCTAGTTAAAAAGGGGAATTTTGTAATTCAGTTAGCCTAGTCGTCGAAAGACAAGAACCATCCGCGTGGCACTTGTAAGAGGCGTTTTCTAGATAAGAAAATTGTAATGAACGATCCTCGGAGCTTATATATGTACCGACAACAAGTAGGAATTGTTTTTATAATTAATAAATTGATATTTTAGATATTCAATGCTGTTTCTGATAATTAATTCATCTGAGTGAAGTGAAGGTTGAGAACTTTATTATCATCAAGATCGTTTACACACGAGAATTCGAACAAAGTCACTAAGACAGAAAAAAAGATTTACAACATTAACATTTGTATTTTATTTTAATAAAACTCTGAATTTGCTGGTCACGATGTCATCGTCTCAAATGTTTAAAATCATGGCGTAATATTTATATGAGCCCAAAATTTCTGACCATAAACGATATCCTCGAGTGGCTTCTGGGCCTTTATAAGTGGTGACTCCTAAAAAAAAAAAAGATATAATCGAGGTGCGTACGTTATTTGAGGACACATTTTAATATCTAAAATAAAAACAAATATTTGTGGGGGTTAGAAACTTTGTAAGTATTGCCTTATTCCTAACCGCTCCTCCTCTTCATAACTGGCACTGTTTTACAAGTCAATAGTGAAACAAGTGTGGCTTAATCTCTAACCGCACTTCCTACTTCTGGACCTTACTACTTGATGAGCCAATAGTACAGCAAGCTACCAACGTAATAGATGCACTGAGACTAAAGCTGCTTTCAGGACTGCCAGCAACCACTATAAAATAGTAATAAAAAATGCAAGAGAGCTATATGCCCAGTCTGTTAAATCAAAGGTAGCTGATCAGTGGCTTGGTTCCCACCAATTTTGGCAAATAACAAATAGGATTCTGAACAGAAGTGTGCGTTCTATCCCAACCATTATCAATGGACCAGAGGTCATCTCGTCAGAGTCAGACAAGGCCAAACTATTTGCAAAGAACTTTGCAGCTACTTCTACCCTATGCGACGAAGGCCATCAACTCCCCATATTTCCTCCTATAACACAGAACAAGCTAGGTAACATACAAATATCCGTGCATGAGGTCGCCAAGCTAATAAAGAACCTAGATTCCAGTAAAGCAACTGGCCCTGATGGCATCCCAATTATAGTGTTAAAAAAGCTTCAACCAGAACTTGCTCCCATACTTACCAAACTATTTAAGCGCTGCCTTAAGGAGAAGTGCTTTCCGACTCCCTGGAAGACCTCATCAGTTTGCCCTGTATTTAAGAATTCAGGTGATAAGTCATCTCCCTCTCAGTACAGACCAATAAGTCTCCTGTGTGTTATGAGTAAGTTGCTGGAATCAATATTAAATAGAGAAATAGTCAACCAACTCAGCAGGAATAACCTTCTTAGTGACACACAATATGGTTTCCGCTCTGCAAGATCTACCGCAGATGTGCTGGCGGTTATATCCCACAGGATTAGTGAATCTCTTGACAAAGGCTTCCTTTCTAGGGCAATTGCTCTTGACATATCAAAGGCCTTCGACAAGGTATGGCATAAGGGTCTACTTCACAAGATTTCCAGCTACGGTATAACTGGAAATGTTTTCTCAATCATTAAATCATTTCTCTCCGATAGGTTCATAAGAGTAGTGGTTGATGGGCAGAAATCAGAGGCCCACAGTATTAATGCTGGAGTCCCTCAGGGGTCAATCCTGGGCCCAACTCTCTTCCTGATCTACATCAATGACCTCCCTAAACACATACTAAAATCATTCGTTGACATCTATGCTGATGACACGACCATCTACGGCAACACATCAAAGGCTGTAAATGACAAAGTTCTCTCTGATTCTCTCTCCTCTGATCTCGATCGCGTGGTTCAGTGGGGGAAGATGTGGCTGGTTACCTTTAATGCATCCAAAACCAAACTCCTATCCTTACATCATCAACGCTCTGATCCCCATCTGGCATCAATTGTGATGGATGGCTCTCATCTGGGTGAGGCCCCCTGTTTTGACAGGCTTCTGGGTTTGCCCTTTACTCCTGATCTGAAATGGAACACGTACATCAAGTCTGTTGCCAAGGTCGCTGGAAAGATGGTGGGATCCTTCTACCGCTCAGGAAGATATCTCACTACTGATGCAATTCTCTATCTATATAAAAGCCAAGTACGTCCAAGGATGGAATACTGTTGTCATATCTGGGCAGGAGCTGCTAAAAACAGCCTATCCTGCCTTGACAGAGTACAAAATAGACTTCGTGGCTTAGTGGGGGATGCCCTTTTCTCTACCCAGCAACCTCTCTCCCACAGAAGAGACGTTGCGAGCATATCCTTGTTTTATCGTTATTTCCATGGCAGGTGCTCGTCTGAACTCCAATCTCTGGTCCCCCCCTCGCCAATCTTTCACGAAAAACACCCGTCTAGCCGAATCCACTGTGAAAAATTTCCCCCACTCTTTATCTGTGCCTAAATCCAAACGCGGATTCCATGAATAAAGCTTCTTTCTTAGAACTGCACACCTGTGGAACTCTGTTCCGTCTGCCTGCTTCCCACTGGACTACAACTTGGATGTGTTCAAGTTCAACGTTAACAAATTCCTAATGAACCGCCCCCTTAAGTAAACACTTTATCAAATCTCCACACTAACGTAATGTACTTGCAATAATCCGTATCCCTGAGTGGCTTCTGGGCCTTGATAAGTGGTAATCACTGTGTAAAAAAAAAAGAAAGCATTGCTCGTGTTTGGCTACACTTCCCCCTAATGAACCTTACAGTTTGAAGAGTCAATAGTCAAGAAAATGCTGATTAACTCTTAATGCCACTACCTCCTTATGGACCTCATTGCTTTATGAGTCAATAGTGAAACAAGTGTTGCTCAATCACTGACCGCACTTCCTCTTCTGGGACTTACTGCGTGATGAGCTTATAGTAAAGCAAGTCTTGTCTACTCCCTAATCGCACGACACCTTTTTAAAACTCACTGTTTTATTAGTCACCGTGGATCAAGTGTTGCTTAATCCCAAACCGCACCATCCCCTTCTAAACCTTACCGCTTGATTAGTTTCTAGTGAAGCAAGTGTTGCTTAAATACTAACCGCACTTCCTTCTTTCTGTAACGTTACACACACTTACACACGCTCTTTACTGTGTAGATACCCGGGACCAACACGTTGCAGACTCGTTCGCAAAGGGGACAAAGAATATGAAAAAGAGCTTCAATCTCTATTTCAGGTTTTAAGAAAATGCATTTATTTTTCATTCTCCCGCCACGCATGACTTCTCGTTACGACTGTGACGTCACTCACGTCTCTAGCGTGTAGCCGCCATACGCGCGTCGACGCTTTGTTACACTTTTGGAACTTACTGTTTAATGAGTAACAAGTTAAGCGAGCATTGCTTAATCTCTGTCCGCAGTTCCTCCCCTGAAATTCCCTGTTTCATGAGACAATATTGAAGAAAGTGTTGGTTAATCACTAACCGCACTTTCTCCTTTGAACTTCACTGTTTGATGAGACAATATTGAGGAAAATTTTGCCTTATTTCTACCCCCACCTTCTCTTTATATCTGTCACTGTTTGATGACATACTAGTGAAGCAAGTGTGGCTTAATCTCTAACTGCACTTTCCATTTCTGGGCTTCACTTCTTAATGAGTCAATAGTGAAACAAGTGTTGCTTGATTTCTAACCGCACTTCCCACTTCTGGGCTTTACTGTTTTATAAGTCAATATTTAAGTAAGTGTTGCCTAATTTCCAACCGCACTTCGGCACTGTTTGATGAGTAAATAATAATTTCTAATCGAACTTCCCCCATTCTTCACTACACTGCTTGATGAGTTTTTTAATGCGGTAAGTATTGTCTGATTCCCAATTGTACCTTTCTTTTTTTACTCTACTAATTGACAGGTGTATAGTTTGGCAAGTGTCGCTTAATCTCTACTCGCACTTCTGGACTTCAGTACTCACTTAAGGAATATTTTCTCTTCTAGGGTTAGGGGTTAGACATTTGGTTTTTGTAGTGCTTTAAAGGTCTTCTTAAATTTATTTAGTGCTCTCAGTAGTGCTCTGAAATCCTCCTGCGTTTTTTTTTTCTTTTCACTGCTCACTTTTGAAATTGTTTTTGCTTTAATAGTTATTATACTTTACTTTAAAACAAATAAGTTCGAGAATAATGAGAGATCATGAAATAAGTTTTAAAAGAAGTATGTTAAGCAATATTTTCTGATATTGTTTGTTATTTATGGCCCTGGCCAATAATTTGAAACTAAATGTCGAGCAATAAATTAATAATACAGTAGACCACTCAGTAAATAGTATATCTATAATATAAAGCCGAATGTGTGTGTGTGTGTGTGTGTGTGTAGGCTCCTATATGGTTGACTATTTAAAAAACACTGATTACATATAATGATAGAAGATGTATCGCGACACAGGAATGGGTATGTTTGATCTGGCAGAACGGTGGTTCATTAAAATTGTGGGGTCTGCGTTCGCGCCTGGTCCACTAAGTATGGAAATAAAAAATTTAAAAATTAAAAAAAAACGTTTACAAGTGTTTTTGATATAGATGTACATAAGAATATGTTGATAAGTATGTTTTAACTTAAATAGGGATGGTATAATAAAATTGTGGGGTCTGCGTTCGCGCCTGGTCTCTATAGAATGGAAATAGGCATAAACTTTAATAAAGACTTTTCATATCTATCTGCGTAAGTATATTTTGATAATTATGTTTCAGTTTGAAGAAATATGGTATAATGAAATTATGGGGTGTTCGTTCGCACCTGACCTCCATAGAATGGAAATATGTCACAAAGTTTAACAAGGTTTTTTTTTTTTAATATAGATCAACAGAATATTGTGATAAGTGTTTCAGTGTGAACAGGTATGGTATAATAAATTATGGGGGTTATCTATTTTATTTTTACTTTCATCATATTTTGCTTTGGTTTTGATACCCCCAAATTCGAAGCTATCTCTTTACAACCCTTCCTTTTCATAACCTATCATATTTTCATAAATCAGAGTCCATTTTCTGTAAGCTGTTTTTGAACCCAGTCAACAACGGGTACTTTTGCTAGTACTATATAAAACAGTGCTTAATTCCATAGATGTAACCGGTGCATGCAATGATGTAGTAAACCACTTGAAACCTGGTAGACGCTGAATGCAAATCTATTCAATACTGCTGGTATGTGTTAAAATATAATTGTACTCTTATTAAGTCTTAAGCTGGATCGAACAGTGCTCCATAATCTAGAGAGAATACAAACTGAAGTAATAACTTTGCAATGTGTTAGATAGTAAACTAATTATTAGCGCTACTATTTATACAATAATAAAATTAGCGTCTGCTTTTGCAATCACAATTCAATGAGGATGCCAGTTTGACCCGGTGTTAACTTTACCAGTAATACTTATGAAACCTGTGTCAACAATTTCTATTGAAAAATAGAAAGATAAGAAAACTGAAAAATTATAAAAGTATATTCAAACTGAAGATTTCAGTTCTCTTTAATATATATACTATTTCAGAGTTTATACTTTAATACTTCTCGTAATATATATATATATATATATATATATATATATATATATATATATATATATATACACACACAAACGGATACGAATAAAACAATTCATTTATACCAATAGGCCGTCTCGGATTTTTTTTTACTTACGAAGTTACTGGGTTTATTTTTGCCTTCCTTCATCGCCCATTAGCCGGTTTAATTGCCGCTCATAATTTATGAAGTGTAAAATTTAGCACATATAAAAGTGTTTCTAATATTCAGCTGTAGAACTAAACTGCTTGCTTTCAATAAATCCCCAGAGAGAAATCGTCACGTTGTTGAAAATTGTCGTGTAGCCAACACCTCACAGTGAGTACACGGTAGGGCAGTGAATCGTTCTGCACTAATAACGTGCTATATTTTTTAATTATTTTGAACGACTCTTGAAGGTAACGTACCATTACTGCTCAGGACTCTGATAAACTTTGCATTTTTGTTGAAAAGTAAATGATATAGTTTCATTCTGCAATAAACAAAAAATGAAATACAATATATTTTTACTATTGCTTAAAATACGATAGTTATTTAGAAAGCTGATATTTTACCGTGTTTGTATATATATATATATATATATATATATATATATATATATATATATATATATACTTACATACATATATATAGATATTATAAATTAGATCCTTTGATTCAATTTTGTTGTACGTTTCTGCTTTTTGTCTCATTTCCTCTTAATAATATGACATCGTATTTGCACTGAGATTGCGAAAGCCTGAAGACCTGGTGTTTGTAGGTATGAAAACAATTATTAATATTTATAATGAAACTCCTTTAATAGTTTTATTTTTATAGTTGAGCCCTGTCAGAGAAATAAATTCGAAACGCAATCAACTAGCGAATAGGCAATGTTCACGACTTCGCCCCATTTGAACACTCTTGCGTGCTTTCTGTTGTGCCGCATTGGGCATTTGTAGGTATTGAACTTAGACACCGGTTAAACGCGAAAAAAAAAAATTCGTAATTTCACTTAATTTTATTTTTATTTTACTTATTTACTGTATTTTATAATTATCTATTTTTAGACTCCATTTTATCACCTCCTATTCTTATTTTTAGATACCATCTTTTAAGTTACTGCGCTATTTTATCCCAATTCAATTATTTCTAATTTAAAAATATATATATATATATATATATAAATATATAAATTAAACATGAATGAAAATTATACGTTAGGAAACCAAAAATAAATTCAAATTATTCATTTTCAATGTGATGTCCGTTCCTTTCGATTAGACATTCAATTCTCTGTCTGAAGTTACCAACCAAGGCACGCAGCGTTTCCTGAGGTATTTTAGCCCATTCACTCAGAAGAGATGTCTTCAAAGCATCAACACTTGGATGAGCAACAGAACAGACCTTTGCCTCCAACAAAGACCACACTGAAAAATCCATGGGATTCAAATCAGGCGATGCAGGAGGCCACATCTCCTTACTCCAGAATCTTGGAAAATGACGTTGGTACCAGTCCTGAGTTTTTCTGGAGGTGTGGGATGGTGCTCCATCTTGTTGGAAGGTGAAAGGCTGATCTTTGAAGTGTTTCTTCATCTCTTCAAATGCTGGAACCAAAATATCGTTAATGTCGCGATCTGTGTTGATCTTAACCCCCCTGCTCCACGAAAATCAGAGGCGACTTCCAAGATTTGGAGACTTCAACCCACACCATGAGGGAAGACGGCTTTTGTCGGCGGAAAACTATTCTCACGGAGTCATCAATGTCTTCTGAAGATTTTGCGTAAACTCTGTCGTTCTGATTGTTAACAGTCGTTTCAATTGTGAAGAGTTTTTCATCAGAAAAAACGATCTCTCGCTCTGCCGTGCCAGTCTTCAGTTCTCCAAGAAGAAGCTTTGCTCTTTCAAGTCTCTTGTGCTTTTGGGCAGGTGTGAGGTACTGTTTCTTCCTCATCTTGTAGGGGGACAACTGGAGATCGTTTTTTACGATGGTTCTCATCGAGGTTACGCTCACATTCATGTCTTTAGCCATTTGTCTTGCAGATCTCTTCGGGTTCCTCCTTACCCTCTCTCGGACAGCTTTAATCACCTTCTTTGTTCGAGCAGTGCGAGGTCTTCCACTCCTAGGACGGTCTTAAGATGTACCAAGTTCCTTAAATCTGTTCACAACATGGTACACGGTGGATTTAGCCACTTTCAAGAGCTTAATAATCCCTGAGTTTGTCCTTCCCGCGCAATGAAGCTGAATTATGGCCTCTCGTTTGCTCATTTTTCTGAAAGTTTAAACAAAATTATTTTAATATTTTTGTTGAAAATAATTTGATCAATAGTTAGACTAAATACTTACTTTATTCGGAAAGAGAAAAAGTGATTTTAACAATATTTAATTTTAAAACTAAAAATGGTCCAAGGACTTTCTGTTCACCCTGTATATATATATACATATATATATATATATATATATATATATATATATATATATATATATATATATATATATATATATACGTTTTATTTTTATTACCGTATGTTTCTGTTAAGTTACATTATTGTTTCAGCTACCCGGCCGTTTTTTTAGGCCGTCTGTAGCTTCCTCAGACTTTTACAGAAATGTTCGTTATGATGGGATGAACATTTCTGTAAAAGTCTGAGGAAGCTGGGACTATATATAATGATGGGGAGAGCAGCATGTTTTCCTTATGTAAATTAGATGTCATATATACATGTATATACATTTTATGAGAGAAGAACTAATTAGAGTAAACTAGTGTAGTGGATTACGTCTAAAAGATAAAATATCGTAGAGATTAAAAATTGTGTTTGGAAATATAGCGGTGATAGATTAAATAAATAAAATGACACGAGATTACTTCAAACGGGCAGTGAGCTTCGCTTAATAGCCAAACGAAGCAGTGGGTGAAAGTGCATTTGCGACATTGCTCAACCCAAAGAGAGGGGGCTTTAATATTATATATATAAATACATATTATGTATATTTTTTCGTAATGAACATCTTATCAGATATGTTTGAAAAAAAATACGTTTGTACGTATCTTTACACATTTTCACTCTGTTATTAACTGCATCGGGCAATGAGTACCGCCACCTAGTGCTTTTAATAAGTCCACCATCGGTGTTGAAGAAATTTTTTATGGGCCCTGTTTTCGTATATCTGTTCTAAATTGCGGCGAGAATTGTTAAATTTGGATTATTTTGAAACCGGACGAACATATCTGATGAGATGTTCACTGCAAATTATTTTTAAATAACATAAAATATAAAATCGTCTGGCTGATGTTGAAACAATTGGAATATCCGAAAAAATACAAATGTGAAGTTATTCCTTCTTGTTGTTTTTTGTTTTTTGGCAAGTATATATATATATATATATATATATATATATATATATATATATATATATATATATATATATATATATATATATATATACTGTTATGTACATATTTGCTAAAATGCATTAAATAAATAATTTAAAAATTAGAAAATTCATATTAGAATAAAATAAAATATACCAAGATAGGAATAAGCTATAGTTAAATAAAAATAAACATCATTAAAAAAATAAATGCGGGCCTGAAATTTTTTCCTCAGACAGAAACAACATGGCTGACGAGAGCCTAACATCAGTTACGTTTTACCATTAACTGGTCCCCTTTATGTTGGACTTGAAACCGACGGTGCCAATGTTTTTCTGAACTTCTGTACTATTAAATAAATAAATAGTAAGCTCTTATATCGAAAAAGTTTTTTCTTTGTAATCGACCATTTTGTTGGAATTCTTTCCCAAAAAAACAGTAAACAAATATATATATACATATATATATATATATATATATATATATATATATATATATATATATATATATATACATATATATATGCCCGATTACCGAAATGTTAATCATGTTGCTTAATATTTTAGTCAATTTACATGGCTTAAATTCATATTGACTGCCATTGACTAATAGATTTAAAATATATTAAACCTTTAAATGCGGGCCCCAAAAAATAAATGCGGCCCTGAATTTTATTCCTCGGGCAGAAACAACATGGCTGACGAGAGCCTAGCATCATTTACGTTTTACTATTAACTGGTCCCCTTTATGTTGGGCTTGAAACCGACGGTACCAATGATTTTCTGAACTTCTGTACTATTAAATATATATATATATATATATATATATATATATATATATATATATATATATAGTCTTGTTTATAGTATTCGGAATTTTAATAGATTTATATAATTGAAAATTCAATAATCTTATATATACCAATAATTTTTAAGCCAAAAAGAGATGGCTTACACTCTAAGCTACAAAATTATCATATTTCATAATTGAGTATTTACAAAAAATGTTTTAACAGAAAAGCAAGACATCGAGGGATGGATGTATAGCAACAAAAAGTGGTTTAAAAAACGATTTTAGTTTAAAACTTATTCAAAAGAGGCTAACCTTACTCTATACTTAGTTCATTCTGGTTCTTCATTTATAAGTAAGGATCTCTATTTTTAATTTTTTATTTTCTTTCTTTCCTTTCTGTTAAGATTGACGATTATCGGATATTTTAGATGTAAAAAAGGGAGAAAACTCTGCATGCTCAAAATTATAAATGTTTAGTTGAATAATAAGTTACCCAATCCTAATATGTATCCATAACATTGAAAGGGAGGTAACTCAGGCTGTTCGATATTTAATGTTTATGAAAGCTTCTAAGTTTGATCATCCCATAAGAGAACCTAAAAAACTAATAGGGAATTAATTAAAATGAATGTTTAAAAGAATATGCAAATTAGCTAGATCTTCTGCTAGTGAATGCAATTCCACGCCCCATACATAAAAAATTGTATTTTTTTAATAAATAGAGAATATCGCTTGAAAATCGAATAATAGGAATATAGATTAGCTATTTAACTCCATATTAACTTTGGTTTAACACTTACAAGAATCTTTTTTTCTCTCAACTATGTTTAAGACGTGACAACAAAAATTTATTCCTATGAAGGCATCCCTGTATAGCATCAATCCTTTTATTTAGCATTTCTTCTTTAGAATTCACTATGTAGAAGGCTTTCAGCAACCACAGATTGCACCTTTTTTATTTTCCAGGTCTATATTTACTACCCCTATCCACTATTGACCATTTCAAGTCAAAATCTTTTTTCTTTTTATGAAGTTCCCTTATGAAGTTTATTTCTAATGTTGATTCTTGTATCATCCAAACTTCTATCATTAACCCCTCTATTAGTTTCATTCTCAGGTTCATTTTTTAAGGATATAATGTGGTTTCTGTATCTTTCCTTAAAAACGCACCCGGTGGCTCCAAGATAAACCTTCTTAATATTATTAGCCTTAATTTCGCATTTGTACACTATTTCTAAGGTTAAGCATTTGCCACCCAACGGACATTTCCAGGTATTCTGCAGTTACAGTTTCTCTCTAAAGCGCATTCATCCGATATTGAAATTATTATCCCTTATTTTGTTTATTTTTCTATTATTAGAGCTTATTATAGTGTTGGATAAGTTGACAGATGTGAAGAAGGATAGTTTTACTGAGTTCCTATTAATTATTTTGTTTAATCAGGCGGGAAATTTTTATCAATTATTCTGTAAAATTCCTTAGGTGTATTGTTTTGGATATGCTCGCTAAACGGCGGATTAAACCAAACCTGTTTCTTGCGTCTGTTTCTCTTATTCCTAGTACGCACCTCATCATTACCTGTTTCACTGTTATTATTACTCTCTCTATTTTCATTCCATTAAGTGTTGTAACCTTTTTAATCTTCGGTTTCCTTCTTGCTCTCATAGCCATGGTGTACGATATTGTGCAGTTAGGTTTGCTACGCCTACGGCTTGAACTTCTATTGTATTCTAATTTCCCATGGTATCCTGATCTGAGAAGAGCTTCATTGTAATATTCTTTGTTTTTATCAAAAAGACTCCCATTGTTTGAAAGCTCAGATATTCTTTTAGAAATATTAGGGATGAGTGCCTTCTTCATACACTTAGGATGATTCGATTGATAATCAATATAAAATATTTTTGGTTAAGTTTGTGATACGGTTCATATGTGTTATTATTTAGATTAAGAGTGATTCTAGAAAGTTTACTTCTTTGTGATTGCTGTCTATTGTTATTTCTAATCCCGTTTCGTTGAAAATACTTTTGATATTTTTCCTAGTTTTTTCAGTAATTCGATCGCTGGAATTAACTATAAATAGTGCGTCATCCCTATATAGCCCCCCCTTTAAACCGGGTATTTTTTCGCTTATCTCCTTAAGTAAGTACAAGCCTACCAAGTCAGTAACCTGCTTCTGAACACGAGTATATATACATTCAGTCATAATAATAAAATGCTACATTGCATCCGTCGAGCAACACCATCACAATCGCACATCTTTAGAGGAAGCATTCTTATTTTTCTCTATGAATATTGTCATACCACCGCTACCAGTTGACACCATGAATTGAGATTACACCGACCGTAACTGTTTAATAGATAATCTTACAGTTTTCCGATACATAATAAATAAAGTCTCCTTTCGCATAGTCAGCCTATTCTGATTGGCTGAGCTCTGAACATTCTAATATTTTCTAGAATTCTATTCTTTCACACATTAACGAACGGTTACTAACATTGAAATATGGCGTCACTATACAGAACTTTCGTTGTTAATGTATGATGCCACTTCTCTGATGAAAAATGATTATACATACATTTATTTATTGTATTTGCAGTTTATTTCCGTTTTTATTTCGGCATTCGTACGTACGCCTATCGGTTTTCGTATGACTGGCTGCACGTGCGTCTCCCTATTACTTTGTTGTTTTATTCTTTAAAATAAATTTTTTTTCAGTAATTTATCATTTATAAAACACTATACTTTTATAGAAATTGAAAATCGGATACAATTTGTATCATATGATATTTGCAAATGCGAGCTCAAATACATGTCCATAATAAAATTAAACACTCATGTTTGAACCGCTTTCAATTTAAGGTATCCACAAGTAATGAGGACATAAGAACCATACATTTTTGCCTTTTGAGGGCGTTTCTTTTCCATTTCCACTAAGCCACAGCAACAGAAGTGTTGATATTGTTGTTCTCTTTCTTTTCTGGATTACTGGAAGAAACCGCAAGTTATATGTGCATATATTTCGCAAATGTGAAATACACAAATGATCGATGATCTATAAATTTTAGTTTGCTGGTAGTTTTAAATAATTAATTATTTATCATTTAATCGTACAATAAAAAAGTCTTTTAAACTAAATAAGGAAGAGAATGTTTTTGGCATCGGAATAATACGCAAAGTTTCCCTCTACCTAAAACATTTTCGCTTTTTCCGATAGCCGATTATATATATATATATATATATATATATATATATATATATATATATATATATATATATATATATATATATATACATTAGGTAAGTATTGAAATTTTTATTTACAACAAATTACTTTTTCCAAAAAAGATATGAGGTAAGTATTGAAAATATACATGGCAATTAAACTACACAGCATTTCCACGTTTCATCCTCATAATTCGTCAGGCTATTACATTGACTCGGTGTTGCTTCGCGCTTTTATATATTCCGTGGTACTTGGTTTCCGAGTCAGCCAATCAGATTCTTTGTTATTCACAAGTTATCTTCAAATACACTAATCTAAAATAAAATCTAAGTAAAAACTATCCAAATTAAAAGTTAGGTTATTTCCCAACACATAAAAAAGATAAACCCATCCTCGCCAAAAAAGAACAAAACAGTTCAAATAGAGGCCAAGAGAACATTTGCCTGATAAACGCGCACTCATTAACGACGATAAATTGGTGTAAGAATCTGATTGGCTGATTAACAAACCCAGTATAACAGGAATATATAAAAACACGAAGCAACATTGATTCCACGCAATAGCCTGACGAATCATCACGAGGATAAAACGCGAAAAATGTTGTGTAGCTAAATTGCCATTCATAATTTCAAAACTTACTACCAAGCTCTACTTACGTATCGAGCACTATCGAGTACTGTTGAATACTGAAAATAAGTGTATAAAATTCTATGTAATTAAAATGAATGGCTTTCGTCTGGACGAGCCTCCATATTTTGTTTTGACAAGCTTCTAAGTCTGATCTTTACTTCTGATCTGAGATGGAACACACACATCAAATCCGTTGCCAAAGCTGCTGGAAAAATGGCGGGATAATTCAACAGCTCCAGTAGATATCTCAATGCTGATGCAATTCTCTGAAGAGAGCTTGATATGGATATCTAAAACAGTACCTAATTATCGGGTTTGAAACCGACGATACCAATGACTTATCTCATTTAAAACATTCTGTAAACAAAATATAAATAATACGCTCTTATTTTCAGATTTTCCTTGTTTCCAAAAACTTACTTTTTCCAAAAATAATAATCATATATATATATATATATATATATATATATAATATATATATAATATATATATATAATATATATATAATATATATATATATAATATATATATAATATATATATATATAATATATATATATATACATATATATAATATATATACATATATATATATAATATATATACATATATATATAATATATATATATGCATATATATATATATATATATATATATATATATATATATATATATATGATCAGAATTATAGGGCACCTATAAAAAAAACTTAGTCAATAGTTTAAACCTACGCATTTAAGGATTAAGAATCATACAAGGAACAGTTGAAAGTAAATGTAAAATATTTAACAGTAGATTGTAGTATTTATTTGCTTAAAAGCCTCTTTTAGCTGAGTTTCATACTAAATTCCTTCCAATATTCAATATGATCCATTGTTATACTAAAAGTTGTTTCTTATTTTTCAGGTAATATTTTATTCCTGCCAGTGCTATAATTGTATATTGAAGTGCATTCAAAGAAGCAGCTTTCGGGAATTAAGAGGACACAAATTGTTGCTTTATCTAGTGAGGTAGAAACTGCTAGGAAGATGGAATGTTCAAGGAAGAGAATTCAAACAATGATTACAAGGCACAAAGAAACAAAGTCTTTCAAAAACAGAAAAGGACAAGGTCGTAACAAGTCTACAACCGCCAGGAAAGACAGACCTTTGAAAAGCGCATCACTTGCAGATAGGAAGAAAAGTTCTTCAGAGCTTACTGCTGAACTTCGATAGGATGCAAACAAAAACATATCAGCTCGTACAGTAAGAAGGTTATTTAAAGCGAGATAAAAGTGGTGTAACGCAAAAAACGCAATACTTGTCTCAGACCAACAAGGAAAAACGACTGGTACGTGCAAAAGAAAAAAAAACATAAGTATTGGACACCTAATAATTGGACGAAAATAACTGCTGTAGACCCGTGCTAGGGGTTACAAATGAAAGAAACCACAAGTAGTGTAAACTGCATAAAATATAATATGTATTTTTCATAAAGAATACAGGAGCCATTAAAGTTGTATGAGAGGAACATGTTTGTAGCATGCGGTTAAACATGGTATGAATGTCTCCATTTTGTCTCTGAAACCAGTCTTATTCATAGGAGTGGTTGATTCCATTTAGTACTCAAATAGGGGTGATTTTTACCCCACAACAGTAACTTTGAGGTAAATTAACAGTTTCTATTTCCTAGACTTTGAACGGAACAATTGACATTCTATAATTGAAATTTTTATGCGAGTGCTGCAGAATTTTTATGTTTAGGGAATCAATTGTACCCATCTTGGGGCGGGTATTTTAAGAGTAGCCTATAAAGTGTACATTTCTAAAGTATAAACAATAATACTACTAAAGCAAGCAATATCAATAAGTTAGGTATGTACGCGCGAAATATTTATTTGTTTTCTTTGTATCTTGTTTCGTTTTTAGTACTCTGTTTCTCTTTCATGGATTCCTTGTAACCCTCTTTTTCCTGGTGTCAATTCCAGTTTCCTATTTAACGTATTTAATTTCCTATTTCCTATTTAACGTATTTAATGATGCCTGTCTTGGCATCATTCACATGATGAAAGTGACCAAAAACAAACAAAAAAAACTGCTTTCGATATTGTTAGATATGCCTTTGTGATTCTTATATCAAAATAAATACAATTTTCTGTCGAATTTTCAGCAAGTGCAAATTTTGCCTTCCAACATCGTAAGCCGTTCGGCTAACTCAGCTGAGAGTAAAATGCAGAATCAAGTTACCTTTCTTCATTTATCAACTTACTGAACAAAATTTGAAATTACCTGATACGATGACAAAATAAAATGTCCGTTTATGAGTTGAGAGCCAATTTGGATATACAGGTACATGCGATGAATACTTGCTTACATACTGGACGTAACTATCATTCGTTTCTCAGGTATCTCTTTATTTTCGTTGCTCTTTTGCTTGCGAAACTAGGTTTTTACCATATATATATATATATATATATATATATATATATATATATATATATAGCGGGCAAATGTTCACTTTGCCTCTATCTAAACTGTTTTGTTCTTTTTTGGCGGTATGGTTTTATCTTTTTTATGTGTTGGGAAATGATCTAATTTAAGTTGGATAGTTTTTACTTACATTTTATTTTAGATTAGTGCATCTGAAGATAAATGGGTGTGTGAATAACAAAGAATCTGATTGGCTGACTAGGAAACCAAGAATTTGATTGGCTGAGTAGGAAACCAAGTATCACGGGGTTCTCACGTCGGTTAGACTCCGCGAGAAGTATTCCACCGCAACACACCCGGGCAATGCCGTGTACTCCGGCTAGTATTACATAAAATAAACATTTATTTAACAAATAAATTAATATTCATGCAATGAATTCTCGGTATGTCGACGGTGTATAAGTTCTTCGATGATATCACGTTGAGTTTTCTGATTGGCTGAGGACTGAGTACTCAAATCAATTTAAGAGGTTTGGTTATTTTGCATGTGAAATAAATCTGTTTGTAAAATGATGCTTTCTTGATTTCTTTCTGCTTCATCATCGCTATTGTTTTATAATGAACCTTTTTGTTAATGTATCTGTTGTATATTTTCAAAACCTGGTGATAGAGAATATTAGTCCAAGACCGATATATGCGATGTGCGATACACTATCTGTAATCAAGTCTTAGTTTTCCTTCCAAATGTCACCATTATACCAGCACCTCTGTTGTACGAATTCGTGGATAATTAATGTGAATTTATCGACTGTCAAAGAGAACCGAATCTTAGTGCTACTCTTTTTTTTTTTTTTTTGACCCCCGATAAAAAAGGGTGGACCTGTAAATTCATCCTTGTCTGTTCGTCCGTTCGTCCGTTCGTTCGTTCATCTATCCGCACTTTTCTCAATAACTATGCCTTGGAATATTTAGAAATTTGCTCAAACATTAAACATGATATCAGTAAAAAATAAAAAATCAGAACGGATTTTCCGGGAAATCTCCGGTTGCCTCCCGAGTAAAAATGGCTAAAATTGACACTTTTGTGCTTATTAAAAAAACTGATGTCTTGGATTTTTATAAAAAAAACTTTCCGAAAAGTTGTAACTGACTGATTTCTATATAATTTTGTTTGCCTATAATTCGCGATAATTCTTGGATGTGTCTCAGGGGCTTTTTAGGGCTACTAAAAACGCTAAATTTTTGGGGACTATTTTACCATATTTGTCCAAAACTTTCTGTGTATGTCTATTTAGCAGTTTTGCATGGTGCTGAACTCAAATTTAAATATGTTAAGGCCTTGGGGACTTTTGGGGTTAAATGGGGGGGATGATGGACTGAGTCATTTCTTTCTTTTTTCATGACGCAGAACTCAAACTTACATATGTTAAGATCTAAAACTGCACCATTTGTTCATTTTTACCAGGATTCGACGTCCTCTGGGGACTTTTGGGGCTAAATGGGGGAATGCTGAACTTAGTCATTTTATATGCCTCATTCACTTAGCACCATGCATGGTTCACTTTTTTTCTTTCTTTTTTTTAGAAATAATGAATAAGTTCTTCGTTATTTCGTTACAATATATCTTACTTTCTATGAAGAAGTTGGCGGCTATATATCATTTTAGTCACTTGGACCATGAAGATTTGTGTGTATAAAATTGCTTTTGGTGACAGAATTGAAAGGAAATCTGTCCACGGCAGCTATCTGTCAAATCCTTTCTTCCATAGATTTCGCTGTTAAAAAGTATTCCATTATTCTTGTCATTTTTACAGGAGGCGGATTTGCATCTGGATTTATGACGATTTGATGAATCTTTGTCAAGAGTAGATGCCTCAAAAGAATTGTCTTTTTCTATTTTATGCATTGAGCTTCATCTTTATTTTCTAGGATGAACACCTTCCACATGGTTAATTTTCTTTTCGTCGTGTCAATTTGAATCAAAAAGAAATGCGCTTCTACACTATTAGGACGAAATTTTATAGTCGATAAATGGAGTTTTCAGATAAAAAGAAAAAAACAATGGTTTCTACTGATTTTTTTATCAATTCTAATAAATTGCAATGCTAACTTCTAAATTATGCAGTCGAAATTACCTGAATATTACTGAATTATTATATAAAAAGATTTAAATCGTGTAAAAAGGTGAAAATTGCAGCCATCTTATTAATTTATTTATTGCGGACTATTATCCTAATCTTTCTAAGTTATTGTTTCACGATGTTTCGGCCAACTATTCCTCTGACCTTCGTCAGGTGGTAACCGCGAAGGGACAGGAACTTTGAATCTCCTAACAATCCTCAGCAATTACTGCCATCCGTGGTTGTTGTTGTTTCACCACGTTTTGGCCAAGTAAGCCACTGGCCGACTTTGGGTAGGATTGAAACCGCTATCTTCAGACGATTCTCACCTCAAACCGTAGAGATTCGATGTCAGTATCCACCTTCCACCTGACGAAGGCCAGAGGAATAGTTGGCGAAAACGTCGTGAAACAACAACTAAGAAAGCTGAGGATAATAGTCCGTAATACTAGGGGCGTGCAATAAGTAATGTCCCTGACCCACTTCCCATAGCAATAGAGCAACGAAACTTGGCACCGTTATTAGTCTTTCTCTACATAGGAACTACCCAGAGTTATGCATTTCTCCCATCGTTTGATGCAGGTCTGGAGACCGTTTTTGTAGAACACCCCAGGTGGTCCTCCAACCACGACGTGACTTCAGAAATCAAGGCTGGATCATCTGGGAAACAATTTCCTTTCAAAAACAACTTCATGACTGGGAAGAGGTGAAAGTCAGAGGGTGCAAGGTCAGTACAGTAGGGAGGATGGGAAAGGATTTCATAACCACACGCCCGTGCTTCTGATCTGGCTACATGCGAGTTGTGGACTGGAGCGTTGTCCTGGAGGAGGAGGGTATTTTTGCTGATCTTGCCGCCTCTTGATTTTTATAGCTTCCCTTAATTTCCTCAAAAGGGAAACATAATAGGCTCCTATAATTGTGGTACCCTTTGCCAGGAAATCTGTCATCACTACTCCGTTCTGGTCTCAGAAGACTGTGAGCAAGTGCTTCCACTGCATTGACTGGGCTTTGATCTCTGGATCATAGTCATTGATCCAGGTTTCATCCTGGGTAATCAGTCTTTTGAAAAACTTTGACTCATCTTCTTGGCACATCTTCAAATTCATCCTCAAGCACTCGACGCGTTCTCGCTTCTGGAATGGTGTGAGCAACCTGGGTATCCATCTGGCAGACACCTTATGTATATATAAATGGTCATGAATGATAGTTTCCATAGACCCTGTACTAATCTTGACATCTTGGGCTATTTGGCGAATAGTAATGCGCCGATCTTCCAAAATGGCAGCCTCAACTTGACGGACAGATGCCTCATCAATGGCAGAAGTTGGCCAACCAGGTCTGGGAGCTGTTTCCACAGACTTCCGGCCATATTTGAATTCACGATGCCAGCGTTTTACAAGGTCATATAATGGGGCATTATCACCATAAGTTTCTTTCATTTCGTCAAAAGTTTCCTGTGATGTGCGTCCTTTCAAATACAAAAACCGGATCACTGCTCGACATTCAACAGGCTCTATTTCACACCTGACTCAGTTCAAACACCTGTAAAACAGAAACCACAATTAGTTTAAAGCTGTAATTAGCCACATAACCCGTAGAGATATAAATCATTGCATATGCAAAATTTCAGCTAGATCAAACCACTGGAAGTGGGTCAGGGCCATTACTTATTGCACGCCCTTCGTAAATAAATTAATAAATAATACTCTTTTCAATAATGAATTCCAATTAAAATGATATATATGCAGCCATCTTGTTTAAATTGAAACTGAAAGTTATCTCCCTTTTGAACTTTCCTGTGTTTTACGATCGTTTTCATCAAATTCTATTTTTTTTATTTTCTTTAATAAATAGTTTTCTACCTTATCGATTTTCGGAATTTTTGGATATAATCATCTTAAAAATACGCGGAATACTTAGATATAATTGTTTTCATGTGAAATTCAGTTTTACGATTTCCGAAATTTCTTCCCAATAGTGTAGAAGCGCCAAAAGGAAACTATAAAACTTCCTTTAAAAAAAAAAATTGGAAGTGATTTTGATATATACTCAATGAGAAAAAATACCTGATTTCATGCTCACAGCGTTCACTTAGTTTGTTTTAGATAACCATCGGAATGTTAATTTTCTTTTCTAATCTATCGCTACTCATCATGGTTGGAAGTCACTCGAGCCTAAATATTAATGAGATAAAATCATTGTCAGTTGAAGGACACGAGATGTTTGAATATTTGTGGGAACAGTTCATAGCAAGAATAACAGAATTTCAATGCAAGGTTTATAGCTTATTGGTTTCTTCAGACGAGAAGAAAGATCTGTTTGTGAAAATCTCATCTGACTCACACGGAGGAAGAAAAGAAAAGTTCCTATGAAATGATTTTTCACGGTGAATGGCGTATAAGTAAAAATATAAAAATAAAAAAAATAATAAAATAAACAAAGACTGGAGCTCAGTCGAGCACCTTCTATGAAAATAACTATAGAATAACAACATTCTCTCTATCAGAAAATGGACCGTAAGGATCAAAGAGGTCGCTCTTACTAGGTTTGAAATCGATTTTGAACTATGTCAGGGCAACAAAGATTGTTCTGAGAGGCGCCTCCCAGTTGACTCCCGTATAGATAAACGATTGCACCACAAGTTGTCATCAAAGAGCAATCTGTGATGATGGCTTGTTTGAATATTCCTAGTTAGTGACTAATAATAATAATAATAATAATAATAATTATTATTATTATTATTATTATTATTATTATTGGCTAACATGGAGTTTTCACACAAGTCAACAAACGATCGGTTTGGAGACCTGTGGTGTTCTCTGGAAGCTGAGTGACAACAAGTCTCCCCAGACGTCCAGCTCTCTCCACCTCCTTCGATAGCATTTGCAGATAAATCTGCGTCATCGCAACAGCCTCATACCATTGATTTCTCGCTGGTAGTGGCCATTGGTTTATACTGGAATTTGAGTGGCACTAGGCCTCCCCACGATCCCAGTTCTCTTCGCGCTTGTCCTGCGGAGGTCTGGCTAGCGCTCTCTCCTCGGTCTTTCCATCCTCCTTGACCCTTCTCGGCTCTTTGGTATCACTTTTCTATTGGGGGGGACGGTGATGAGACAATGGGGGATGCATGATGGTGGTGTAGAACTTGTTGATATGCAGCTTCAGTGTTCTTCATTCTCTGTAACGCTTCTTCTTCTTCTTATTATTATTATTATTATTATTATTATTATTATTATTATTATTATTATTGGCTCACAGGGAGCTTTCACACAAGTCAACAAACGATCTCATTGAAAACCTGTGGTGCTCCCTGGAAGCTAAGCGACAACAAGTCTCCCCATACGTCCAGCACTTTCCACCTCTTTCGATAGCATTTGCAAATACCTTTGCGTTATCGCAACAGTCTCTCACCATTTATTTCTCGCTGGCGGTGGCCATTGGTCTGTACTGGAACTTGAGTGGCACTAAGCCTCCCAAAGGTCCCAGTTCTCTTTGCGCTTGTCCAGCGGAGGTCTGGTCAGCGCTCTCTCCTCGGTCTTTCAATCCTCCTTGATCCTTTTCGGCTATTTGGTTTCACATTCTTTGGGCAGAGTGATGGGACAATGGGAGGAGATGCGTGATGGGGATGTAGAACTTGTTGATATGCAGCTTCAGTGTTCTTCATTTCCTGTAACGCTTCGTCATGTTTTGCCTCTGCAGCAGTTTGTCTGGCTCACGCATGTGGATCATGTGTATTATTTTCCGCATTCAAGGGCTTTCCTTTCAGCCGTTTTCCTTATCGTTAGTCGTTGTATCTTTGCAGCCATTCCCCTGATTATTATTATTATTATTATTATTATTATTATTATTATTATTATTATTATTATTATTATTATTATTCACTTGCTATAAGTTTTCATACAGGTCAACATCAAAGATTCAAAGACTTCTCTTTGAGAACAACTTAAGTCTCCCCAAATTCCCAGTACTTACCAATTCTTTCGATAACCTTTAGAAATTAGTTTGCGTTTTGGCAATAGCCGTTTGCCATTGAGTTGGTTGTGACCATTGGTTTTCACTGGAATTTGGGTGGCAATAAGTTTCTGCAAGGTCTCAGTCCTCTTCGCACTCATTCAGTAAAGGTCAGGTTATTGCTTTTTCTTCTCGATTTTTCCATTCTCCTTGACCCTCTTCGATTATTTGGTATGGTGTCAGCTTATGCCGACACTACAATTTCTCGGGGATGAGACGAGACGTTTAACTTACAGGTTCAGTTTTCATGATTCCATGTGGTTTTTCTTTGTTTTACATCTATAACATATTCTATATGTCCGGCTTGCACCGGTAGCTCATGTCTCCGCATTCAATGTCTTTCCGTAATATTTTAACCGTTTTCATTATTTCTATCCGTTGTATCTTCTCAGTTATCCCTCAGATTTCAATCTCTCCTATTTTTTTTAAAAAGTTTTTCGGTATTGTTCTTAGATCTCCTACTATTAGTGGTGTTATCTTGACTTTCTTCATCTTTCAATATTCCTTTGCGCTCTCTGTATTTGCTTCGCTTATCTGTCTCTTTGATATTAACTTTGAAGTCTACTAGAACGGCAAAATCTACGATCTGGTACGACTTTTCGTTCTTGTTAACTATTATGACAGTGGGTTTTCTTGCTGGGATCGGTTTATCTGTTTGTATATCCATGTCGCATAAGATTCTGTGACTTCCGTTTTCAAGTACACCTGTCAGTTTGTGCTTGTGCTATTTGTCTATATGTCTAATATGCAGCTATCTACATCATTCCTAGTGTATTGCATTTCTCCATTTGATCGTGTTTATTTTTATATTCTTTTGGGCTAGTTTGGTTTTCTTGCTTGGATTGGTTTATCTGCTTGTATATTCCTGTCGCATAAGATTCTGTGACTTCCGTTTTCAAGCACAGTTGTCGGTTTGAGCTTGTGCCATTTGCCTAGATGTTCAAAATGCAGCTGTCTGTATAATCCCAAGTGTACTGCATTCTCCACTTGATCGTGTGTATTTTTATATTCTTTTATGCTAGTTTGATTCATACACTTATATGTTTTATTTTTCCGTCTTTTTGTCCATAGAGTCTATTGTTACTGTTTTCTTGTGTCTAATCGATCATTGCTTTCATGTGGTTGATTCTAATCGCGTTATCTTGTGCGGCTGTTATTATGGATTCAGTTCCTCTATTAAGGTTTCCTTTTTATGGACATATCCAAATCTTTTCGTAAGTCTCATCTTCTGTCATCATAATGAATCGTTCGTGCAACTGTTGCGCTTCCTATTTTTTTTTTTCGTTTTATCGCTTGCCCCTCTTTTTTGTGTTTTGTTCGTTTTTGTTTTTGTTTTGTTTTTTGTTTTGTTTTGTTTTTGTTTTTGTTTTTTCAGTATCTCTTGCTATGGTAATTATTCTTTCGGCATTCTAAATTATGTATTTTTCTAATGTTTTTTTTCGTGGCATTTACACAGTCTTCTATACAAACCAGTCCTCTTTCTTCGTCTTTTTTTCACACAAAGTCGATCAGCACCATTCTTTGGGTGTAATGCATTGTGCATAGTCATGAGTTTTCTAGTTTTTGATCGAAATACCTTAGTTCTTCTTTGGTCCAACCTATAAATGGTCCAGAGTATCTACTAGTGGTTCTGCCCATGTGTTTATTCCTTTAATTTGGTTTCTACTATATAGTTTAGTTCCGATGAGTTTTCTTATTCTTCTGAGGTATCGATTTCCAATTTCCTCTTTCATTTGTGTTGCTTTCATTGTGCCTACTTCGAGAAGTTCCACATATTTGTGACCGTCAGGTTCACGTAGTGTCTTCATCTCCGTTAGCTTGGATAATTACCGGACTTACGTTACTTCCAGTTTCCACCTTCTTATGATCAGCAGTGCACACTTTTCCATAGCAAATTCTAGTCGGACCTCTTGGCTAAAAATTCTGGTTGGGTTTATTAGCGTCTTTTTCTTCTTTGTTTTTGCAAACAGTTTCAGGTCGTCCATGTACATTAGGTGGTTCATTATTCCATCGGTATTAATAAACTTGTATCCGACTTGGCACTTAGTATATTGTTAAGGAGCATTGTGGTTATGATGAATGGTAGTGGTGATAGGGAACTCTCTTGGAATATATCTCTTTGAATTTTAATCTCAATTATCTATTGTCTATCAGCTGTCGGTTCAAGTCTCCATGTTCTCTTTGCATTATGTATCAAATTGATGATCTTATTTTGGTATTCTGTACATTTTCAGGCATTATCTATGCTTGAGAGATCCTGTTATACGCTTTTTAGTCGCTCCATGCCATGACTATGACCTTTTATTTTCTACTTTTTCACTCTTTAAATATTATTGTTAGGACTTATGCACTTTTTTATCGTACTGAAATAATAACGTTATTATTTTGAAAACCATTCTTAACATAAAGAGGGGAGGGTTTTTCCTAACCATTCTCTACTTTTTCTAAACAATTTAATATAAAAGATATCGTACAACTTGAATTCAACTGGACGGGCGTAAAATACGCTTAAATATGATATTTTAATTTGTCCAGATTTCGTATATATTATTATAGAGTCGTTATTTCAAAAGTAAAACAGAAAAAAAAACGTATTTAGGTGTCGTCAACTAAAATCGAAATGGAAACTGTGGCATTCAAAGCTGGTGACGTTACAATTATACAAACGTGACACGCAGATAAACCGATTAAAATTAAAAATAAACTAAGGTAAATATGAAAATGTTTAACGATTTTTTTCAATTTTGACCTTTTAAAAACAATTTTAACTGGCTAAAGACCCATAAAAGAACGGCCCGTAAAAGATCCAATCATTTGAGGCTGTTTACGCTAATCTGCAACTTTTAGTTGCAGGGGAGATAGAGTTTGAAAATATGGAGACAGACAGATAGACCGACAGACAGACGTATATCTGTTTATATATTATTATTATTATTATTATTGTTATTATTATTATTATTATTATTATTGTTGTTGTTGTTGTTGTTATTGTTGTTATTATTATTATTATCACTGTTGTTGTTGTTATTATTGTTGTTGTTATTATTATTGTTGTTATTGTTATTATTATTATTATTATCATTGTTGTTGTTATTATTATTATCATTGTTGTTGTTGTTATTATTATTATCATTGTTGTTATTATTATTGTTGTTGCTGTTGTTGTTGTTGTTTTTGTTGTTGTTGTGCTATTATTATTATTATCATTATTGACGTTCGTGCGTACCTTATCAACTTCGATAGAAATTTTAAATGAAGAAATTGTCCAATCGTCAAAGAAGAAATGCCTAAAAATAATTTGGAACTATATGAAGTCGACTTGAAATAGATATCAACCATTTCAAAACAAATTGTTCGACAATCTAATAAAATGTCATAAATTGGATTCTGTCGTTATTGGCAACTTAAAAGTGTCATTCATTTTTTATATTTAAACAATATTGCGTTGGTAATTATTTAACGGTAATGAAAACAACTGTTTATTAAAAACAACAGGTGTGCATTGTTGCGAAAAATAAACTAAAACAATAAAACGTTAGTTTTGTTTACTAATAAGACTGACAAGTGTTTTACGATTAGAAGACGATGCATAAATAATTGTTTCAGTTTTATAAGCTTGTTCTAAGCGAATCTATCATGTAATATTAAAAAGTTATGATGATTTTTTAGGTCTATCTTCATACGCAAATAGAAACATGTAATTGGGTTGCAAAAAAAGGAATAGGCAGATTACACATTAGCAAGACAGTAGCTTTACGGTGAAAATAAGCGAAAACGGTCGTTTTAATCATTTTTGCCAAGGACAACAATTTAATACATCATAGTTATTAAGTTGGTGTAAAAATAATGTCGTTTTTTTATGTACAAATTCAAAAGATCATATCTCCTTTCATAGTAAACTTTATTAATCAAAATAGGAACCATTAGAATCGACACATTTTTGCCAACGTGAAACAAGTTTATTTATCCAGTTAGTATAGAAATCCGAAGTTATGGAAGTGATGAAGTAATTGAAAGCCGATTCAGCATCATGTCAGATTTTGAAGCATTTTTCCCGCAGGAAGTTGTCGAGATGCTTGAAAAAGTGATAATCGGTGGGCGAGAAGTTCGGTGAATATGGCGGATGAGGCAGAGTCTTGTAGCCTAATTCGTTCAGCTTCTGCGGGGTCAGTTGAACAACATGCAGGCGAGCGTTGTCATGGAGGAAAATTAGTACCTTCATATTGACCAATCTCGGGCACATACGTTGGAGCTTCTGGTGCATTTCGTCAATGTGTCGGCAGTCCTTCTCTGCGTAATCGTTTCGCCCGGATTCAAGAAGCTGTGATGGATGAGACCAGCCTCAGACCATCCAACAGTCACTATTATCTTTTTTTTTAGTGCAATTTCGGCTTCGGAAAGTTTTGTGGAGCTTCTCCGGCATCAAACCATTGTGCCGAACGTCGCCGGTTGTCGTAGAGGATCCACTTCATACTTCACAATTCGCTCGAGAAATGGGGCGTTTTTGTTGCGCAAAAGGAGCGTAGACGACACATCAAAACGACAATATTTTTGTTGATATTCCATTCATGCGCCACCCATTTATCCCACTTTTTTTTTACTTCCCTATTTGCTTTAAATGGCGAGCGACTGTTGTGTGGTCGACCTCGAGTTCAACAGCAACTTCTCGTGTGGTTTTGCGAGGATCGGCTTCAATTAAGGCTTTCAAATGTTTGTTATCAACCGCAGTCGGCCGGCCGCGACCGTCTTCATCTTCGAGGTTCTCGTCACCATTGGAAATTTCTTGAACCACTGTTGTGCCACACGTTCGTTAGTGGTTCCTGGGCCAAACACATCATCCTGGGCCAAACACATCACATATCAAGAGCTGTTTAGGATGCTTTTCGGCTTAGTTTGAACTGGAACAAGAGAATCGTGCGGATTTAAATTTTGTCCATGCTGTCGAAAAGCCTGCAAAAAAATGCATGCAGAGATTGAGAATGGTAACGAATAACACGATTCGATATAGCTAAAAACGTGCTTCAAATGATATATAACATGGCTATATATATGAATGAATTAATTCAGAAATCTATATATATATAAGCGAAAATGTATGTATGTATGTATGTTCGCTTTTTGTGTATGTCTGCAAAAGACTTTTTTGTCGGCTTTCTTGCTTGGCTCGCTTCTCCTTAAATCTTTTTATATCACGTCTAAATGATAATATCTACGACTTAAGAACGGGGGTCGCGTGTGTATTTAATTTGCCCGACTTTCACGCGCTATTTCTTCCAGATATTTCGATCGCCGCATGTTTCTTTCGCTTTTCAGTATAAAACAAGCGAAAACTGGCTTGCAGCCGCGTCATGTTTCAAGGTCAAACATCATGCGATTTAAGTTTCCCGCACCTGTCAATTTCATTTTATAAAAAATTAAGATGCTTTGTCTTTCCTCTTCTCTCGTGGTCGAGATGATTAGGTCGCAGGGTTTTTTTTTCCCATTTCGTTTCCACCTCCACGTTTTTTAAACAGGGTTGTTTTGATCACCTCACCCCCTCAACAAACCCACCTACAAACACCCGGGCCACGCCGGATCCCCCCCCCCGCTGGTCTTATATAAAAGTAACAAGAGAAAACGATATTATTTTTGTACCAACCTAATATTTTACTGCCATGCAATTTTTTGTGTTGCGCATTGTTTTTCGTTCAGTGTCAAGAGACAATGGATATCCTTTGTAAGGGTAGTTGCACGTGTAATTGAATGCAAGGGGTGCGCAATCTCCAACCACACCTCTCTTGAACCGGTATTGCTTTAGTCCTGTGGCAAGAAGTTCTAGACAACTGAAAACAATGCTGAGAAGAGTGAAGATTACTGCAATTCTCAAATGGTCACCCATTTTAGTACTGACCAGGCTCAACATTGCTTAACTTCGGTGGTCTAACGGGAATCGGTGTGTCAACGTGAATAATGCCGTATGCTTAATACGAGGAACGGTTATAAACTAGCAACAATTATTGTTTGAGAAATGTTTCAGACTGCACCAAAGAAAACTGAAAAAAAAAATAAATAAATATAGGAGTAGCCACGTATTCAAACGGAAACAATTTGGGCGAGTGAACTCGGTAGGATTAAAAAAAAACAGAGACAAAACTATTTCGGCTTTTCTAAGTTAATTATGTTGTCAGACTAATTTTGTAGCGTTTTCCAATAAGCCGTTCACTATTTATAATTTGATTTCTTTTTTTATTTGCAGTCTTCTCGCTTTGTCTCGTATAGGGACTCTAAAAAAACACATGGCATTCATTTCGAATACTACGTTTCAAACTTAGAAAATTAAGTTACCATAATCGTTACAGAAACATTCAATGCCTCTGATCAGTCTCAAAATACAATGGACACCCCTGTAAGGATAGATGTGCGTGTAATTGTGAGGCAAGTGTTGCGCAATCTTCAATCACACATCTCCTGAATCGGCGCTGCTTGGTTCCAGTTTCAAAGACAGGCCCAAATCTGATTGGAAACAATGCCGAGATAAGCGGAGAGCACATACAGCACCTGGAATCCCCAATTGATCGCCCATTTTAGTACGGACAATATTCGACGTTGCTTAACTTAGGTGATATGACAGGAACCGGTGTGTCAACGTGATTATGCCGTATATACAGAAACATTAAAGTTAACAAATTGCGTTCATACCTGGGTAGCTGAATCTTCTGATTGTAAACGCTCCTACGTGCTCCTTATAGACTGAGAGCTAAATATGCTGAATTCAGACCTCCGTATTTCTACTTTCAAAGAGACTAAGTAAAACGAATGCTGATGATAGACAGACGCAGTTTATTCAACTTAATCTTCGTTCCAAATTATTGACAAGCAAAGTGGGTGTAAGAGACAGACTGACTGCTTAATCATATTTTGTCAGTCAATCTCATATTTCATACCCACGCGTTGTCTTTTTGTATACACTCTTAGACCCTCCATTCAAACCATGTGACGTCATGCCCGTTTCTATTAATTCACACAGTCTAGCAACTCTTGCCTTACGTTCAATATATGTATCCCGGCAAACCATTCATTTCGTGTTTAACTACCCATTGTATATACTAGTGGGTTTACTTGCACAATATCTGACACGCAGTCACGGGCAGTATTAGACATGCTGAGTGGATAAATAATATAAAACGTTGATATCCTATTATAACAACATCATATTACTATAAGTGACGAGTCTGCAATATGTGAATGTAGTTAGTAGTCCTAGAAATTAAAACTTAATTTTTATCTGTGTTTTTAAATATCTCAAAAATCTTCCTCCGTTTGGTTGGGTAATTACCTGTCTTACGTTACTTTCAGTTTCCTCTTCTCATGATCACTACTGCACACTTTTCCATAACGAATTCTAGTCGGCTCTCCTGGCTGAAAATTCTGGTTGTGTTTATTAGCGTCTTTAGGTTCTTCTTTGTTTTTGCAAAAAGTTTCAGGTCGTCCAATGCACATTAGGTAGTTCATTATTTCATCTGTATTAGTGAAATTGTATCCGACTTGGCAGTTTCTTAGTATATTGTTAAGGGACATTGTGATTTGGATTATGCAGCGGTGATTGGGAACTCTCTTGGAATATATCTCTTTGCATTTTAATCTCGGTTATCTATTGTCTATCAGCTCTTGGTTCATGTCTCCATGTTCTCATTGTATTTTATATCAAATTGATAATCTTATTTTGGTATTCTGTATATTCTCAGGTATTATCCATGCTTAAGAGATTCCTTTGTACGCTTTTTTTTTGTTGTCGATCAATGCCATGAGTATGTTCTTTTTTCAACCTTTTCACTCCTTCAGGATTATTATAGGTAATATATATATATATATATATATATATATATATATATATATATATATATTAGTGATGGGACGATTCCAATATTTTCCCGATTCTGATACAATTGCTGGTTTCCCACTAAATTCCCCGATTCCGATACAATTACCGATTCCGATTCCGATTCCAATTCTTTATGAATTTCTAAATATTTAGCTACAAAAGTTGTTACTTTTTCCAGGTCACCGTTAAAAAAGGAAACACGTTAAATGTGGACATATTTTCTAAAAGGTAAAAACAGACTTGTGGGGGATGATCTAAAGATTTTAGTTTTACTGGAAGTTCAAAGTAAATGAATATTTATTATTTTATCATTACTACGAGCAGTGGAAGATTATGTTGTTAACAAAATCAATTAAAAAAACATAATTAAAGGAATCGTTTTTAGGCATCGGAAAATAGGCACAAATTTTCCCGATTCCGATACTCCAAAAATTTTCGATTTTTCCGATTCCCGATTCCGATTCCGATTAATCGTCCCAACACTAATATATATATATATATATATATATATATATATATATATATATCGTTGACGAAGCGTTTTATATATATATATATATATATATATACTAGACTACCCGTGACCCGTTGGGTCAGTATGTTATATTAGCTATGGAATTCATGTATGAGCGTGACACTTGTGACGTAAAGAAAATAGGGTTTTTTTTTTTTACATAACAGAAACATTTCTATGAAAGTATATTAAAATGAAAAAAGAATATAGATAGATTTCTATGAGTCGTTCTGCTTATTATAACTGATTATTTTTGAAAAAAATTTTTTACAGTTACTGAATTATAAGTGGTTGGCCATACTTATAGGTAAATGTGCACTGAACAGATACCATAATACTTATTATAGTTAAATTCAAATTTTGATATATCTGCCTTTTTTTATTTTAACCCCCACTTTTCCTATGTTAAATAGTAATTTCGAAATAATAACGTTAATACTTCAGCGTCCCAATTGTCCTTTTAATAAATAAATAAACAATTGTTAATACTGTCTGCTTTTTTTCTACATCGTTCATTTCTGTATTACGTTTAAGTTATTTTAACCCCCACTCTTCCCATGTTAAATAATAATTTCGAAATAATAACGTTAATATTTCAGCGTCCCAATTGTTCTTTCGTATTGTTTTTTTTTTTCGCGTTTAAATAAACAATTGTTAATACTCTCTGCTTTTTTTTTTGTTACATTGTTAATTTCTGTATTACGTTTAAGTTATTTTAAACCCCATTCTTCCCATGTTAAATAAAAATTTCGAAATAATAACGTTATTATTTCAGTGTCCAGGTCATGCGCGCATGCGCAACCGGATGTCATAAACCGGAAAATGGGTTACATACATCGTTACAAGGTCATTTGAGTTTTATAATTATATATATATATGTGTGTGTGTGTGTGTGTGTGTGTGTGTGTGTGTGTGTGTGTGTGTGTGTGTGTGTATTGATGACGAATATATATGTGTGTGTGTGTGTGTGTGTGTGTGTGTGTGTGTGTGTGTGTGTGTGTGTGTAACACCTCCTCATTAATACCTGAGGTGTTATGGGAGCATTGGAAATTTCGCCCTTCCGTCAAAAGAATGCTGAGTGTAAATATATAAAGTTTCTTCTTTTTTTTTTTGTTATTGACACTAAGTACTTATCTTGACGAGTCTAAATAAGGTTGTAACTGAAATATATGTACACATATGCAACCAAAATTTGTGTATAAATAAATATTTTAATCTCTCTCTCTCTCTTTCTTTCTCTTTCTCTCTTTCTATCTATCTATATCTACCTATATATATATATAGAGAGAGAGAGAAAGAGAGGGAGAGAGAAGGTAGAGAGAAATGGAGAGAGAAATGCAAAGAGAGTATTGAAAACGAATTTAACTGATAGATAGATAGATAGATAGATAGATAGATAGATATGAATATGGATGAATAGATAAAACATTCAACCTACAACAAAAGTTGGTAATCGATAGTCATTACGAGTATATCAATACAATCGAATAAATAAATAGACTAACGGCCCATTAGGTGTTCGATAATTGATAATTCCGAGAGAGTTTTCTCTTGGCTTCTCTTTCAGAAATCGATATACGAATTTCAATCTCTTGTTGCGAAAGGTTCGATCGCAAAAATTCTATCGAAACACTTTTATCAATATTTTTTTTTTCATGTGCCAGCTTTGAAGAACTTATTAGCACGGATACGAGACGATGCCATCGGTGTATGGAATTGTCTGTAGTTTAAACGTAAGTTTATGTTTAGAAATTTAAACAACGACGTCAAGGACGAAATTTTGTGTATGTTGTTATTATTGAAATGAATTATAACAAAATATTTTCAAATATTTCATAATATAGTAGAGAACTCATATATTCCGGGGGCGGTGGGACATAATCAGTATAAATTAATCAGATGAAATAAGACGAAACACACAGAGTAAGTTATAACAAAGTTATATAAAGGCACAATGTAACAAATAAGAGATAAAGTTATATAAAGGCACAATTTAACAAATAAGAGATAAAGTTATATAAAGACACAATGTAACAAATAAGAGATAAAGTTATATAAAGGCACAATGTAACAAATAAGAGATAAAGTTATATAAAGACACAATTTAAAAAATAAGAGATAAAGTTATATAAAGGCACAATTTAACAGATAAGAGATAAAGTTATATAAAGACACAATGTAACAAATAAGAGATAAAGTTATATAAAGGCACAATGTAACAAATAAGAGATACAGTTATATAAAGGCACAATTTAACAAATAAGAGATAAAGTCATATAAAGGCACAATGTAACAAATAAGAGATAAAGTTATATAAAGGCACAATTTAACAAATAAGAGATATAGTTAAATAAAGACACAATATAACAAATAAGAGATGAAGTTATATAAAGGCACAATGTAACAAATAAGAGATAAAGTTATATAAAGACACAATGTAACAAATAAGAGATAAAGTTATATAAAGGCACAATGTAACAAATAAGAGATAAAGTTATATAAAGGCACAATGTAACAAATAAGAGATAAAGTTATATAAAGACACAATGTAACAAATAAGAGATAAAGTTATATAAAGGCACAATGCAACAAATAAGAGATAAAGTTATATAAAGACACAATGTAACAAATAAGAGATAAAGTTATATAAAGGCACAATTTGACAAATAAGAGATAAAGTTATATAAAGACACAATGTAACAAATAAGAGATACAGTTATATAAAGACACAATGTAACAAATAAGAGATAAAGTTTTATAAAGGCACAATTTAACAAATAAGAGATTTACACTCGAATGTATCTTGAATGCTGGGGTTTCAAGATTAGCTTACTTTCTACCATTGGTTACGATTTCTTAGCGTGTTTTATTCTGAGTAATACATTCTCAAGGCGTGTGAGAATTTTCCACTATATCGAGAATTAAATATAATATGTGTGCATGATTTGTATTTTTAAGCAATTTATAATAAATTATTACTTCGTGATATTAATTTGTAATCTACACACACACACACACACACACACACACACACATATATATATATATATATATATATATATATATATATATATATATATATATATATATAACTACTTCATTTACTCACATAAATTTAATATACGAAAGTATAGATTTATGCGTAAACTTTAAGTATTTACTTCAAAAGTGCTCCATACGTAGGTAGAGCTAGTTAGTAATTTATAAAATATATATGGCGACTAGGCTTAGTCGCCATATATATTTTATAAATTACTATATATATATATGTGTGTGTGTGTGTGTGTGTGTGTGTGTGTGTGTGTGTGTGTGTGTGTGTGTGTGTGTGTGTGTGTGTGTGTGTGTGTCTAACTGATGCGCCTAAATGAGGGCGAAACTGGAGTCTTGGACTTCCGGTTCGTTGGCTGTCATGGCTCTTGTGGGCTGCGACGTGTTTTTTATTAGATATATATATATGTGTGTGTGTGTGTGTGTGTGTGTGTGTGTGTGTGTGTGTGTGTGTGTGTGTGTGTGTGTGTGTGTGTGTGTGGTCTAAAGAAGCTTTGAATTAAAAAAAATGCAAAAATAAAAATAAATAATGCAGTTTAAGTTCCTGGAAGGAAAAAATATATTAACTTTAACCTCTCGCAGACTTAGCACCTACATAATCTGACTTCTAAAACGTTTATAATGACAAAAGAGAATTCATTTATACAAGGATGAAAAAAAAAAGGCCTTAACTAAAATTGTTAAATAGAAATAGACTTAGCACTTGCATAAGCCGATTTCGCAAAATTCTTACAATTTTAAAACATAATTTAACTACATGAGGATGAAAAGAGAAAACCTTAACTAAAATTTTGTAAATAGAAAACGGGGATATATATATATATATATATATATATATATATATATATATATATATATATATACTAATAGAGGGATTGAATGATAATCAACGAATATTTCACACTCCTATATTTTATCATCGAAATCCGTGAAATCGCCCGGGATGAAGCGTCACATGCCGCCATGCAGTAACCTAGTTCAAAATGTATGTTATTCTACATAGCACTCTAGAGAACCCACTGTTTCTTTTATAAAATTATTTTATATAAACTTTTTCCCAGTTAACGAAAAATAAACATTAACAAATTTACGTGCGGAGTTTGAACCTAGAAAAAAAAAATAATAATACGCTATTAACTTACCCGCAATAGAATTTTTGTTCTATCATTCTTGCTAAGCAACGACATGGAATGATGGCTTTACCGATGATAGATACATTAAAATGACGGGATTATCGATTATCGGTAATTACCCGGTGTATTCTGAGACAAAACTTAACTAAAACCACTCCCAGACTTATACACTAAAGTTCTGTAAATTAAAAAATGTTTATTCGTTTCGGAGTCTATAAGGAACGAATTCATGCACATAGACAAAGTTGCATTTATATATATATATATATATATATATATATATATAAATGCATATATATATATATATATATATATGTATGTATATATAGGGTGGCCCATAAGTCACTTTACAGTTTGAAAATAAAATAACTTTTTTTTTAAATGACTGTATTCAATTAATTCTTTTTTATGACACAGTTTATAGTGTGGAAATGTGTTCTAACTTAATTACGAAAAATAATATATCTTAGGTAGCCTCCATTCTCTATTCTTTATGACAGTTCTTAACATCGGAAGTTGTAGGGAAAGAATTTCCTGCGTATGTTTGCCTTAAGTTCTTGGATGCTTCGAGGCTTATTTGCATACACTTGGTCTTTAAGATATCCCCAAAGCCAAAAGTCTAGTTCTGTTAAATTAGATGAACGTGGGGTCCATTCAAAATCGAAATTTCAAGAGATTTTTCGATCTTGAAACATCACAGTTAACAACTAGCTGTATGTGTAGTTGCTCCATTTTGTTTTCCACCAATACCTGTCATATTTACTAACTGAGGTTGAACAAATTCAATAGCATATCTTTTAAGAGGATATTGAACATTGAAATGGCGCATATAAGATCTTTGCATTGCAACAATTGACCATCCATTTTCAAAGTGAAATTCAATTATCCTCACTCCTTGTTCTTTTGTAAACTTATCTATACAAAAATGTCCAAAGATTCTATTTTATAATTCTGAAAAGAGAAATTCAAGTATATTAATAGAAAAAAAGTTATTGAATTTTTTAAATGTAAAGTGACTTATGGGCCACCCCGTATAACACCCCAAGTTATATCAAGATACTACACACTTTATTAACAAATTACAACAAACCCAGGAATTTCCCAACTACACACTATTCGTTCTTATGGACGTTTCCACATTTTACAGCAGAATTTCACATGACGTAAGAATTCGGGGTTGTGTTCGTTTTTCTCTCCACATGAATTTTACCAGTCAAAACGTGTAGGACATCAGCAGCATCCGATTGTTTTGTACTTACAAAACTTACTTCGAGTTCTAAGAAACTGGTGTAGGCACGAAAAAATCCCCTAGCGACGCCGTTGTATTCATGTTACCAATCAAAAGCAAACTCTTCCAAAACTGCCCCGTAAATTCAATGCACTACTACAGATCCATCGATGACATGTTCTTTGTATGATATCGTAGCAAACAAGCTAAAATTCAATACTTGAATAAACACCGGCAACGACACTACAGTCTTCAATCACAAGACACATAAAGTCTTCAAATTAAAAGATTTCTTACATCTCAAAATAATCTCAGCCACCACCTCCCGGTTCAACGCCTCGCCAATGCCAGAAGGCAAACAGCTGACCTATTATAACTTCATCTCATCTAGTAAAAGCAAATGACTATTTAACAACCATCTAGAAAATATATAGCAATAAATCTCGTGATAAAATCTGCAAACATATAGCTTCGCCATTGCTCTATACAACTCACATATCAGACCCGAAACCTCTGGTCAGACTTGCCAACTTTATCTACTCATACTACTACTAGAATGCGGTAACATCAGTGAGACAGGCACTCCATCCCACCTGAGGATCAGAAACCACAAAAAAATCAATTAGAGATGATAACATCCAATCAGCAGTGGCGCATTACTACAATTAACCAATAGATAACACAAAATACATATCATTATACACAGGCTTCTATTTTACATTGAATCGTAGGAAAAAGGGAGATTAAACGGGTTCACTTATTAAACACACACATCAGTGACGTAAAATCAAGTATTAGAGTTTTGAGACCCTGTATTTTTTACCCGAACCCCCATTCTTAAACACCCCTTAAAATATAGAAATATACACAAGACACAACACACTACACAATATCAAATCAAATTACACATTATCAAATAACTCCCACCTTAAAAGAACTTGACCCCCACCAAAGTATATGGGCTTGATATTATCCTGAGATAGAAATTTTCTGCTGAGCTAGCTTATGCCCTCTCTACAACTTTATTCGTTCTGTTTGCATTTTTCGTACTATTGTTCTCATCTTGAATGTCATTTTCACAACGTTTCGGTTGATGTAATCTCCAACCTTCTTCAGGTGTCTCTGGTCGAACTCGAAAATGTTTCAGCTGAACTCATGAATCTGGACGGAATTTCGAACCGAACCCTTTATTTACTTTACAGGCGTAGTATTCTCTCGTTCCATCAGCCGGACTGAGAATGTAACATTCAAGAGCATTTCACTTTAACAATTGATTTTTTTTAAGTACTCAAACCACTGTGAATTTTTGCGAACAGTTCTAGTACGAATTTTAGGAACCTATTCTATTTCAATTTATGACTAATATACATATATATATATATATATATATATATATAAGGGCTCCCTCAGTCTTTGACAGACTATGGTTACCCACAAAGGAGTGGCTGTGCGTGAAAGTCTTATTGGCAGGAGGTGCGCAATCTCCAACCACAACTCTCCTGAGTCGACATTGTTAAATACCAGTGGCAAATGAAGTGTACAAGATGACTAGAAACAACTGCCGAGGTAAGCAGAGAGCACATATAGTGCCTAGAATTCCCAAACGCTCGCCCATCTGTTACTAACCAGTCTCGCCGTTGTTTAACTTCGGTGATCTGACGAGAATGCGATTATGTCGTATATCCCCGAAATTTGGCATTATATAGACTAATCTGGCCACTGGACAAGAATATGAGAGTGACCTCCTTTTGATGTAACCTCGTTTTCGCATAAGATTATAATAACATATAATCATTGTTGTAATGGTGTCAAAAAGAAAAGTCTAGTAATGTTTACGTGCGGTGGTACCTCATGGAAGAAAGAAGCCAGTGAAACGCTAAGTAAAAATGGAATATTCGAAAGAACCAAGGAATAAAAAAGCACATTATCTGTGAAGAGGTAATGGACTGAAGGAGTAAATTAAAAATCACAATGTGATTTTATTGATTGAATTGAACTATGTAGCACAATATTATTTATCTCACTTAGATCAGTTCTATATTTAAAATTCAATTAACACTATTTTCATAGAAATAATAATACACTCATAGTTGATGTGTATTTTGTGTTATGCAGAAAATATTTATATTATTTAATTGGAATTCATTTATTGAGATGAGTATTATTTATTAATTTATTTTATTGCGGAGTATTATTGCGGAGTTTGGAGATTCAGAGTTCCTATCCCGTCGCGGCTAACCACCTGACGAAGGCCAGAGGAATAGTTGGCTGAATCGTCGTGAAGCAACATCTAAACATATAAGGATAATATCATTGAAAATGTTTGACTGGGTTTCAATCTATGGTCCCCCTCGCCAAACTTTCACAAGAAACACTCATCTAGCTAAAAATACTATCAATAATTCCCGCCACTCTTTATCTGTGCCTAAACCTAAACGAAGATTCCATGAACAAAGCTTCTTCTGTAGAACTGCACGTCTATGGAATTGTCTTCCATTTTCTAGCTCTCCAGCTGACTACAATATGGTTGTCTTCAAGTCTAGCGTAAATAAGTTCTTGATGAACCGTTCCATATGAGTTAACAAATTTACCGAATTTCCATTACTAACGATTACTATATTGTCCAATTTCTACTGTACACTCTTTAACCCTTATCCTCGAGTGGCCTCTTGGCCTTGATAATGCGGTGATGCCTGTGTAAAAAAAAAAGTCCGAAATAAAATAAATTAAGAAGAATATTTGTTGTTTAAATATGTTTTTCGCTCCGTAGAATTTCCACGGGTCTTGCTAGTCAAAATTATTTTACAAACCGTATATGCAAACAAAACACAAACACTTCTGTGAATTTAAACTGAAAAACAAAATGAAATTATTCCACAATCCAGACCCAAAGACCAAAAACAAGAATTTCTATTTTAGATATAATCCTCGGAAAATCTTTACGATCACAGATAATAATCCCAACCCGGCTAGACAATCTGGTTGAACTGGAACACATCCGGTGTCCATATGTTCACTTTGCTTTGTCTTCTTTATTAAAGAAACAAACTAGAGAGGATGATTCCAATATTTTCCCCGATTGCGATACAATCACCGATTCCGTACTAAATTCCCAATTCCGATACAATTATCGATTCCGATTCCGATTCTTTATGAACTCTAAATATTTAACTATGAAGTAGTTATTTTTCCACAATTATAGTAAAAGCATGTGTTAAATGTGCAGACATTTTCTCAAACGTAAAAAAATACGCTTGTAAGCGATGATCTATAGGTTCAAGTTGAATTATTAGTTAAAAATCAATAAATATTTATTATTTTATCATTATTATCAGCAGTGGAAGATTTTGCATTTAACAGAATTAAATTTTTATAAAATTAGAAGAATCGTTTATTAGCATCGGAAAGTAGGTACTAATTATTCCGATTCCGATACCCTAAAAGTTCCGATTTTTCTCCTATTCCCGATTCCAATTCTAACAGCTACATCCACATATGATGCAACCATATTTGGTGGCCAGATACGAAAATATTCCATTTGCTTTGCAAAAGTTTTGTTCACTTCGTTGCAGGCTTGAGGACGGGAAAGGTTTTCTGAAAAATGTTTTATTTTATATCCCAACCCAAAAGAAAAATGCATTAGAAATTTTGGATCCACTGATAGGCTTGATTTTCTTATCGAATAATATGTATATATCAGTGATGGGACGATTCCAGTATTTTTCCCAATTCTGATACGATAACCGATTTCGTGCTAAATTCCCGATTCCGATAGAATTACCGATTCCGATTCCTTATGAATATCTAATTATTTATTTTATTTAAGATTATTTCCCCCAATTTTATAAAAACATGCAGATATTTTTCTAAACGTTACACATTTGGAGGATGATCTCTCGATTTCAGTTTTACTGGTAATTTAAAATCAATAAATATTTATTATTTTATCAATATTACCAACAATAGAAGATTTTACTTTAAACAAATTCAAATAAAAAATGCAAATTAAAGGAATCGTTTTGGCATTGGAAACCAGGCACCATTTTTACAGATTCCAATACAGATTCCAACACTCCAAATCTTCCGATTTTTGCGATTCCTGATTCTGATTAATCGTCCCAACACTAATATATATATTTAGTTGTTTTTACAGTAGTTTTTTTAAGTCTCGGAACGGTGCGTTTAGTCACACGAGATTCACGTTAAGTTTTTGTTCCTTAGAAGCGCTGGTTGAATTCGAAATATATTTATGAACTTTAACATAAATTTCAAACAAAATAAATATCTGTTTATTTTGTAACAATGCGTTGTTTTGGCTTAAAACTTATATACTACGTATCTTATTTAATATATATATATATATATATATATATATATATATATATATATATATATATATATATATATATATATATGCTTGTGTGTTTGTAGGGGTGCGCACATGATACTTGCTATGAAATTGAGCTTATGTGAATAAATATGTTGGGAATATTTAATATAATTTATAATAATTTATAATAATGTATTATCTTTTATATATATAAAAACTATTTTATATTTACAGTCATTAGTGTTTATGCTTTCGCAATCATCAGTGCAGGAAGGGAAAATTCCTACTGGTCAAGAGATTCAAACCCAGATACAAAGTCACTTTTGACTAAATTTGCTATGATGTTACTCCTGGGCGATTAAAAATTACTACGGGAAATTTAACACTTATAAATGCCAAATGTTGGCACATCAGTAAAACAGTCGCGAGAGTTCAAACAGGCGGAAATTTGCATAAATCCTAGTTGACTGGGTTTTTTTTCAGACAGTGCTCAATCTGAAATGTTCTTAAAGGAGCTAATATTTATAAATAATAATTCTTATTATTATTATACTTACAGAAACTAGTATTTCATACTTTCGCAATCATCAATGCAGGAAGTGACAATTCCTACAGATCGGGAGATTTGAATCCAGCTACAAAGTTACCTTTTATTCCATTTATTAAGACGTTTTCATCCGGGCTTCTAACAATTACCACCAAAATTAAGGGTATATATATATATTTATATATATATATATATATATATATATATATATATATATATATATATATATATAAAGGGGGTTAGAACAGTAGTCTAAAGAGCAGAGTGTAGAGCAGAGTGTATTTTACATATAAAAAATACCCATCCAATACTTTTGCTGATGAGGAGACTTTGTTTAAAAAAACTATATGTCAAAATTATTGTCCGTGGCTTAATGTCTATCACAATTAAAACATCGTTTCCGAAACGATCGTACAAATTATTGACTTTGTTGTTGTTTTTTCTTATGAAACAGATTTTTAATTTTTAATTCTAATTTGAATTTTAAATTATCAATCACATTACTAAATATATATGCATAATGATTTTCTTATATAAATATATATATATATTATACATATATATATAATATATATATATATATATATATATATATATATATATATATATATATATATATATATATATATATAACATAACTAATATTATATGTGTGTGTGTGTGTTTGTATGTGCATGTACGTGTGTGTATAAGTACATGGAGTGCTTAACACATTTTTTCGACCACCTGTCATAAAATTGAGAAAACAAAAACATTTTCGAATTCTTTCAAGAACTTGTTTAAAAATGGCTGTCAAATAAGTCTCGTCCATTCATTATATTCTTTTATTGTTCGAACGACCGGAAATTGATTTTTTTCTTCCTCTTTTTCTAAAGTTGTGAAGATGATGGGAAAAAAAATGGAGTTTACAAGTACAGTATGATAAAATAGAGGAAGAAAAGAAAGAAAAGGCCGACACTTCTAATCGACTAACGACAAATCAAGGAGTGAAAACATTCGAAAAGTGTCTTCGTGTATTTTTTATATTATTATTATTTTTATCATCATTTATTTGTTTTGTTTGTTCTTGTCTCTTTTCGCGAAGGTGTTATTTATTCATTTATTATTTCATACTTCTTGGAAGACCTCACACGACCAAAACAGATGTTGGTCTCTAGGGCCGAGTGACAACAAGTCATCTCAACATTTCCAGTGCTCCTCATGTCTTTCGATCAACGTTGCAAACCAATTTTCGTTATCGCAACAGGCGTTTATCATTGAGGTATCGCAGTTTATTATGTGCGGCATTAACGCTTTCTCCCCACTCCTTTTTGCCGAATGTGCGTGAGATTTTGAGATTTGTTTTATATATCAACACTAGCAAGGAGACTCGAGGTTGCCTGGGATTGAATGATGCTCAACGAATGTTTCACCATCCCATATTTGTCATTATAATCGAAATAGATGAAATCGCACATTTTTTTAACCAAATCGATGGTTTTGCCTGCTGTAGCCGGGGAACCATCCCAGTGCACCGGGGAGAGGCTTCACATCCCTCCTCGCAGTGTCTTAATACACAACATCTTGTAGTGTACATTGCACTGTGGAAACCCTACTGTTGATTTTATAAAATTATATCTATAACGCCTTGAATTATCTAGTACCATGCTTCAATTGTGCTCTAAATAAAAACATTTAGTTCGAACGTGTCCCTGTCATATAAAAAAAACATACTGTTATTTTTATATTCTCAGCCTTTCTACTTGTGCGGTGATAATGGCTTGAATTTAAGTTTAAAATGAAAAAGTCAAGTATTATGGTTCAATTTTACTTTGGACAGAAACATTCACTTCGAACGCGTTCCTGTCATATCAAAGAACCTACTTTTGATTTTATATACCGGGCTTTCCTGCTTGTGTGGTAATAAAACCTCTCAAATGAACTTGTTGTGTTGGGCTGTGTAAGGAGTTAACTTTGGTCAAAATCGCCTGTTTTTTTTTTGTTTTTTTTTCATGGGATTATTTCGATTATCAGTTATCGATACTTATCGAAGACATTCCGATACAAAACCATATCTAAGAATACTATGAGATACATAAAGCACATTTGCTTATAATTTCATAAAAATCGGCATAACCATTGTGGAGTGAAAGAACTCACACACACACACACACACACACACACACACACACACACACATAGTTCGTTTTATATAATAGTAGAGATGTCCAAGTTCTATAGGATTTTGTGTTTTTCATTGTCCAATGCTGTACCGGAATCATTTGTTCGCATGTTCAAAACGCAATTATTTATTTTCCCGACATACTCGTGTCATTTTGTAACCATTTTAAACTAGGTTATTACATTCATATATAATGAGGTTTAGTGTTCCGTCCCTTTGTCCACAGATTACATTTTCCTGGATCTTGTCTGTATTGCCTTTCATGAAGTTTGTTTTTATCACATTATTTTGAGCAACTATAAATAGAAATTTTGTGCTTTTTTAGTACTTACGTGTTTTCGTACACCATTTCATATATGAGGTTGGTGAAAAATAATGTCGTTTTTTGATGTTCAACTATATATAAACAAACATTATTTTTGCACCAGCCTAATAACTCATCCACATGACTGTATTTTTAAGGTTCTGTTTTTCCCCATCTTGCTGCTATTCGTTTCAACGTTGTTTTGACGGTGATGATCAACTTCTCGGTATTTTTTGTTGCGTGTTTTTTTCTGGTCCGTTTATCGCATAGTCCACGAAGTCTTCAATACATACCAGTCCTCTTCCCCCTTCTTTCCTTTCAACACAGGGTCACTCAGTATTACAATTTCATTTCAATGCGAAAATTGAATGGACGTATTTTACTTCAGATGCGTCCAAGCATTTTTCGAAGAAGCCATGTGTGTCGGTCATCCATTACGTTTAAATAGAGTTGGAGCGCGTTTGTCATGCTGAATTTTGAAATGCCATCTTTTGGGGTCTGTCATAATTAGAAATAGCAAAAATTGAGTGGATACTTGTTATTGCTAAGAATATCCACAAAGGACGTCGATTGATCTGTCACACTTTACAATCACGTGTTTGTTGGTCAGTCACGTTTAATTTTAGAAGAGCAATTCACTTGCTTTATAATGCTTACGGTTGAAATCGCATTTCCATTGATAAATACATAGAATGAATGGACGCATGTTCGGGTGCGCCCACTTACCTCTATACGAGTCTATGTGCTCCGATCAGTCCATCACGCTCAAGTTTGACGAATCTCGAACAGAAATTATGTCTGCGGTCAATAAGTTTGAAGCAGGATTTTCATTACTACACGTGTAGATTTAATGGACGCATCTTTTAAAATATCGCATTCTTGTGGTTTTACTTTCTGCGTTTCTTATCGGGGCATAAAAAGAAAAAAGAAAATCTGCCGCGATAGGAATAACGATCGAAAATAAATAAGATAAGATTTGTAGAAGAAAGAGGCTCAGATGCGATCTGTCAAAATTTCAATGATCAAAGATGAATTTTCCTTTGATATATCTACGTACATATGTACACGTATGTTGCATACAAAGAAACACATACAACCTACCTATACTTATATATGTGTGTGTGTGTGTGTGTGTGTGTGTGTGTGTGTGTGTGTGTGTGTGTGTGTGTGTGTGTGATAGAAACAGTTGTTTGCGTATATATATAGCCATTGTGTGTATATATATATATATATATATATATATATATATAATCATGATATAGATGGACTGTTTCTCTGAAATACAGCTCTTACATGCGTCTAGATTAGCACTCAGCCCGAACCAAGATCAAACCTACAACGATTAAGTTAATAGTCGGCGATCCTAACAAAGAAACTGGAACTGTTTAGCAAATTATATGTTAAGGCTTCGGCTTCTCTACAGCCACGAAGACAATACTCCATTAGTTTATATATATATATATATATATATATATATATATATATATATACATGCATTTCAGCCCGTCTTTGCTCGGGTGCTTGGAGGTGTATGCTTAGAAAAAAATAAAGACAAAAAAAACGGTAATTTTTTTTAAATTTGACCCCTATTATGCCCCCTTTAAATTTATTGTTTGGGGCTCAAATTGAGTTATTAAGTTAGATCCATGTCCAAGAAACCTATATCTAAAATTTCAAGTGCGTAGACCCAAAATTGTGGGAGGAGTTTGGTAGAGTTCTCAAAGGTAAAATCGTTGAACTTTGACCCCTTAAAAGACAAATTTCTGGCCGAAAACCAATCACGTAGATTTCCCCAAATCTCAGTATCCTATATATAAAATTTCGAGTTTGTAGACTGAAGATTAAGAGTTATTGCGAAGGAAAATGTACACAGACACACAGAGACACAGACACGTTCACTTTCATATATATATAATAATAATAATAAGATCCACCCTCCCAGACTTTACATTTTCTTTTGGAGGAAGAGTTACGTTATTGCTACCCCTCTGAGGTACCCTTACCGGGGAATGCCGACGGGGTTGCCCAGGAACTTTGTGCAGGTCAGAGTGTCCCTCTCGGGGGCGTTGATTTCTCAGTCCCATTTTGCAACCCTGGTGTCTAAGTTCTTGCAATGGGAGAGAACTAAACAACATTATTTCTCGATGTGAAACTGGGCATTTTGTAAATAAAATAAAACTGACATATATTAAACATGGTCAGAAAAATTAATCGGTGGCAAACCAAAATATCTACTGTAATATTTTTGCTAGTTTCTGGCGTAGCAATAGTTACGCCTCTCTCTGTCTCTCTGTCTCTGTCTGTCTGTCTGTCTGTCTGTCTCTCTCTCTCTCTCTCTCTCTCTCTCTTTAATTTTTCAATTTAAATATTGGAAAAAATGTAGTAATTACATTTACTTTTGCAATAAATTTATTTTAAAAGTAAATATCAAAGCGTGGAATGCCGTTCTTGAATTACTGAATCTACTCAAGACATTTTAATATTTTAAATTAATTATGAAATAATTTATTCTTTTGTATCTTTAAGCGAATTCATACACAGACACGAGACGTCGCGTCAGGTCAGAAAAATAAATCAAATTCAAGATGGCTACCGTTTTCTAATTTGAATCTTCTTTTTTTATCTCCCTTTGCGATATGAATTGTTCGGAATTTTAATAAATGAATTAAATAGAGAAGCAGTGTTTGTTGCTTTGTTCATTTTATAAATTATTAAAGAGTCTAATTTGTTTATTGCTTCGTTGAATTAAGGTGAATCTCTTTTATTCTCCTGCTCTCTCCTATTTGCTTTCTTCCTATTTTTAATACGAATTTTAAATAGAAATGAAATAATGGCATTATTAATAACTAAATCATATAATAAATAATGTCAGCTTTTAATGTAAGACACACGATAAAGAGTAGGAATAAAATCGAACCTAAGATTGATATCACTCTGCAAACATAACTGGGATGGTTGCATATTTAGTATTGTATGCGAATACCAAACTTGCTGTAAGTGAGTAATATTTCAGAATAGTATCGGTATTTTTTAAATAGAAAAAGTAGGATATGGCCAATATTTGCCACTCTCCCACTGCGAGAGGATGTGACACAAGGTAGGAAGTCAGGAAAATAGACTAGCTCCCTTAGAGTAGGAGCACTCTGGACCTTCAAAAATAAGTCTGTCTAGCCCTGTGGCATTACCCGGTGAGGGCGCCTCAGGCTACAAACGATAAACTTGCTCCTCCCGAATGTTGAGAGGCAAGGCCTGGGAAGGTGGATCTCCTAGGGTTACACAGAACATTTTGCAGCAGTCCGATAGCAAAAAGGCCATGGAAATGGCTCAGTTTCTGTCAGACTGAAAGTTCTGGTCTTCGGGGTGAGATCCAAGTAAAGCATCTGTTCTGTTGGCACACTTAAGTTAATTTGTTCTGAGTCAATGTAGTGGAAATTCTTCTATATTAAGCTCTACTGCCAGAGTGCCCCTTTTTGGGTAGATGGTTTTCCTCCACATTAAAAGGGGCCTTCTGTCACATATTGCTCTCGTGGTGAAGCAAATAAATGCCAATAATTATCTCTTATTGTGACAATAGCTACAAGTGTTTTTGTTCGAGATGCAGGTACAGTGGAACCTCTAGATACGACATTAATTGGTTCCGCATTGGCTTTCGTATCTTGAAATGTTCGTATCCTGAAAGGCGTTTTACACGTAAATGGTCTAATCCGCTCTAAGCCCTATAAAAACACTATAAAAACACTCATTAATTTTTTTTTCAATAAAAGTAAAACAAGAATGAAATAATAACCAAATAGCAAATAATAACCAAATAATAACCAAATAGCAAATAATAACCAAATAAAAATAATAACCAAATAATAACCAAATAGCAAAAAAAAAAAAAAACGCAATTTTTTTTTAAATTTGACCCCGATTATTACACCTTAAAATTTATTGTTTTATGCTCAAATCGAGTTATTAAATTAGATCCATGTCCATGGGATCTATATCTAAAATGTCAAGTGTTTAGATCCCAAAGTTGGTAAAGTTCTTAAAGGTCAAATCGTTGAACTTTAACCCCTTAACAGACAAATTTCTGACCGAAAACCAATCACATCGATTTTCCCAAATCTCAGTAACCTGTATATCAAATTTCGAGTCTGTAGACTAAAAATTGACAGAGTTATTGCGTAGGGAAATTACACAGACAGACAGATACACAGAAACACAGACAGACACACAGACACGTTCACTTTTATAGATAGACTAGCATTTCAGCCCGATGTTGCCCGGGTGTTTCGAGGTGTTTGTTGAGCAAAAAAAAAAAAAAAAAAAGCGGTCAATTTTTTAAAATTTAACCCCTATTATGACCCCTTAACATTTATTGTTTTGGTCTCAAATCGAGTTATTAAGTTAGATCTATGCCCAAGGAACCTATATCTAAAATTTCAAGTAAAATGAAACTTTTGTCTGATTTCTAAAAAAGGAAATCCACATAGCCACGCGAATAGGTTTCAAGAACGTAAAAAAAGACAATTTATAAAATTATTTTATATTAGTTATTAAGATTAAACAAAATAAAATATTATTTGTTACAAAAATTGTAAAATAATAATAATAATATATTAATTAAATGATATTAAAAACTTGGACAGTAAACTACAACGCTACGTGAAGCTTTCGAATTTTATAATTACAACGATTTAATTGGATAAATAGGCTGACAATTGGATAAACAATGATCGAATATAAACAAACGGGTGAATTTACTATAATGTATGTTACTGAAAAAGCATCGATTAGAATAGAATATGTAATCGATGAAATCAATTGGAATCATGTTATTATTGTAACAAATAATATTTTATATATATTATTTAATCTTAACAACTAATATAAAATATATAATATTTAATCTTAACAACTAATATAAAATACTTTTATAAATTGTCTTTTTTTTACATTCTTGAAATTTATTTTCGTTGCTATCTAGATTTTTTTTCGAAATCGTACAAAAATCTCATTTACTTTATTTTATAAAAACACTTCTAGCGTATTTTCAACAGCTTGGTTTTGCTTCCAACAGCATCTTCAAGTTTAAAACATATAGTTCTAGCAAGATAACACTGTTACTATAAGGAATTTGCATTATTTCATGAACATAACAGTTGCACGAAAATTCGTAAGCTCATTGGAATTCTTTTATGTAAAGAACACTGGCTGAAAATTTACGTAAATGAGTCGCTATCTTTGAGCAGCACCGTTCAACATCAGCGTGGTTTAAGCAAATACACCACAAAAGATTATGATAATGACAAACTCGCATTGACAAAGTTTACGCATATTAACATATTCTCATCATCCAGCTAGTCTAAACTACTGTAGGTTCTGATGCACTAAAAGACGTGAAGAACAACCGCGCCCCTCTTGTAATATTCTGAATAACAATAAAGTGCTACACCTGTTGGGGTTCGAAAGTTATAGTAATAGTTATGGTGGTTGACGTGGCCAGCTTTTGACAAAAGCACTCGTTCACAAGTGTCGCATTTCCAGCTCTGTGTGTCATGGTTAAGACTATCAACTAAACCTTTGCTTGCTTTCTTTTCTCTAAAGCATTACAAGCCTTCGCCACTTCGACCTTTGCAAAGTAAGTTCTTCCCATGTGTCGATGTCGATTTGTAAGACTTTCAAATTATTCTTTGTAGAGTCCCTGAACTTCTTGCTAGGCTTGTGTTGAGGGCGCTTGCCATTTTCCAGCTCCCCGTAAAAAATTTATTTTGGCAGCCTACAATCTTTTATTCGAACCAGGTGGCCCACCCAACGCATGTGAAATCTGATTATAAAGCTCTCAAGCTTTATAAAAGCTCTCACAAGGATTTCAGTATCGGGTACTTGTGTTTGCCACTTGATGTTTAAGATATGTCTCAAACATTTTTGGTAAAATCGTTCAAGCCATTTATGTGCTTTTGATGCAATGACCATATCTCTGATGAATAGAAAGTGTGGTTAGCACACAGGTCTTGTAAACGCAGATCCTAGTCCTGTCTGTGATGCCACGACCAGACCACACTCTATTCTGTAACATTCCAAAAGCTACGGATGATTTTTGAATTCGTCTGCGGATTTCAGCGTCGAGAGAGCCATCCCTCGACAGATAATTACCAAGGTAGACAAACGAATAAACTACTTCTAGTCTAGCACCAAAGACCATGATGTTCGCCTCCACGTATGACTGGCCCGGTGCAGGAGTGAACATCACCTTTGTTTTAGACAGACTGATCCTCAGACCAAAGGCAGTTCAGGAGTCAGCAGAGCTATCCATTATATGCTGCATATCAGTCTCAGTGTGCGACAAAAAATAAACGCCATCGTCTGCATACAGTAACTCCTTGACTAAGACATGATGCAGCTTGGTCTGGCATTAAACCTTCTCTCTCTCTCTCTCTCTATATATATATATATATATATATATATATATATATATATTTTACATGGGGGTCACCACTTATCAAGGCCCGAAGGACATTCAGGGATAAGGGTTATTGCGTGTACAGTAATCAATGAGATAGTATTGTAGTAATCATTAGTATTGGGGGTTTTGATAGAGTGTCTTACTTAAGGAGTTTGTTTATATTGGACTTGAAGACGTCCAAGTTGTAGTCAGGTGGGAAACAGGCAAGCGGCAGAGAGTTCCACTGGCGTGCAGTTCTAAGAAAGAAGCTTTGCTCATGGAATCTACGTTTGGATTTAGGCACAGATAAAGAGTGGAGAAAATTATTGACAGTAGTTTCAGCCAGACGGGTGTTTATCGTGAAAGATTGGCGAGGGGGGGGACGAGGGATTGGAGCTCAGACGAGCACCTGCCATGGAAATAGCCATAAAACAAAGACAGGCTTGCAGCGTCTCTTCTGTGGGAGAGAGGTTGCAGGGAAGAGAAAAGGGCATCCCCCACTAAACCACGAAGTCTATTTTGTACTCTGTCAAGGCAGGATAGGCTGTTTTAGCAGCTCCTGCCCAGATGTGGCAGCAGTACTCCATCCTTGGACGTACTTGGCTTTTATAAAGATAGAGAATTGCATCATTAGTGAGATATCTTCTGGAGCGATAGAAAGATCCCACCATTTTCCCAGCGTCGCTGGCAACAGTACATGTTCCATTTTAGATTAGGAGTAAAGGTCAAACTCAGAAGCTTGTCAAAACATGAAGCCTCCCCAAGACGAGAGCCATCCATTTCAATTGATGCCAGATGGGGATCAGAGCCTTGATGATGTAAAGATAGAAGCTTGGTTTTGGATGCATTAAAAGTGACCAGCCACATCTTCCCCATTGTACCACGTGCTCAAGATAAGAGGAGAGATAATTAGAGAGAACTTTGTCATTTACGGCCTTTGATGTGTTGCCATAGATAGTCGTGTCATCAGCATAGATGTCAACGAATGATTTAAGTATGTGTTTGGGAGATCATTGATGTAGATCAGGAAGAGAGTTGGACCCAGGATTGACCCCTGAGGGACTCCAGCATTACTACTGTGAGCCTCTGATTTCTGCCCATCAACCACTACTCTTATGAACCTATCGGTGAGAAATGATTTAATGAATGTAGAAAACATTTCCAGTTATACCGTAGCTGGAAATCTTGTGAAGTGGGCCCTTATGCCATACCTTATCGAAGGCCTTCGCTATGTCAAGAGCAATTGCCCTGGAAAAGAAACCTTTGTCAAGAGATTAACTAACCCTGTGTGATATAACCGTTAGCACATCTGCTGTAGATCTTGCAGAGTGGAAACCATATTGCGTGTCACTAAGAAGGTTGTTTCTGTTGAGGTGGTTGACTATTTCTCTATTTAATATGGATTCCAGCAACTTACTCATGACACACAGGAGACTTATTGGTCTGTACTGGGAGGGAGATGACTTTTCACCTGAATTCTTAAATACAGGGCATACTGATGAGGTTTTCCAGGGTGTTGGAAAGCACTTCTCCTTAAGGCAACGCTTAAACAGTTTTTAAGTATGGGGGCAAGTTCTGGTTGGAGCTTTTTCAGCACTATAACTAGAATGCCATCAGGGCCAGTTGCTTTACTAAATAGAGCACACACAAAGGAACGGGTCACGCTGATGTTAAATAGGCCTTTGTCCGATAAATGCATGCTCATTGGCTTATAGGAAGGGCGCGGTGGATACTAGAAAGCTGATTGGCTAACTAAAATCTCAATAGAAGGTGAGCATATAAAAACGACAAACAACCACAGAATTCGCGCATAAGCCTGAAGAGTCCTAGAGTGGATGAAACGCGGAATATTCAGTGTAGCTTAATCGCCATATATATTTTATAAATTACTAACAAGTTCTACCTACGTATTGAGCACTTTTGAAGTAAACACTTAAAGTTTACACATAAATCTATACTTTCGTATATTAATTTTATGTGAGTAAATTAAGTAGTTATATATATATATATATATATATATATATATATATATATATATATATATATATATATATATATATATATATATATATTTACGTAGTTTTTGTAGTTGATTTTTTAAACGGTATCAAGATCAGCCTCTTCACCTTGAAGGTCGGATGTTCTTTTTTTAGAAATTGCACATTTTTTATTTTGGTCGTAAAAAATAATATTTCTATTTATTTATTTATTTATTTATATTAAGATATATATATATATATATATATATATATATATATATATATATATATAATTTTTTTTTTTTTAAACCTTAATTTTTTTAATTCATCCAGCCTTGACAGACGTGTTTTTAAATATTCTCTCAAGTGCTTTTCTTTTAATGATTTGGAATTCATTCAATTTGCGCTTTTTTCCAAGGAACTCTGCCTTTTGGATTATTTTGACCATTTGGAATTTACCCATGGGATTGAAATTTTAAATTCGACCGTTTTGGATTTTACCATTTTTGGATTTTTACCGTTCACCGGACTATCCATTCATGTGAAATCTTTTTATCATTTTTCTTTTGCCTCCTGTTCCCTTTACCTCACCCTTTTTTCTTTAACCAAGTAAGATCTGTGACTTACTTATAGTTTCATTAAATACTTTTATATGTAAAATCCTATCCTGCATTTTGTTAATTCCTACCCTCTGATGAGAAGGAGAGTATTTCTTCGAAACTCCGCGGATTAAGGACAATCCACTTATCTTGTGTTTTCTTTTTTTAAAAATTAAATATGTTTTTAACTCTTTTTCAAGATGTCTTTTAACATGTTTTATTAATCATTTGTTCATATATATATATATATATATATATATATATATATATATATATATATATATATATATATATATATATATCAGAGCACTCTTTGTTTATCCTGGAATTGTTTCCAGTCGTTTTTGGAGTTATTCTGCCACTAAAAAAAAAAAGAAAAAATATAAAAAGAGAAAAAAAAAGATATGTGTTAACAATCAAATATATATCAGATACAGACTGAGACCATTGTGTAAACAGAATCTTCCGTTGTTTACAAGAACAATTTCTATTTTACAGGAGGAAAAGAAAGGACAAACTCATTCTTAAGATGCATCCATTTAATCTGCGCGTTAAGAGATTGAAAATGGTATTTTAACACAAACATCTCTTCAACGAAGCATTAAGCCAGTTCATGTAAAGAGATACAAATACTACGTAAATGTAAATAAACTATCCAACAATACCGATTATATGATGGAATCCTGCTCAGAAAACAGCATTTCTTCTCCTTTTGTCAGAAAGATTATTCTTAGAAAGTTGGGACTAACAGACAAAATAAGGAAAACGAAAGTTACAAGGCTGCCGAAAGTCAACCCAAGACTCTATTTCTACTTTCCTTTATGTGTGCATGTGGCAAGACTAATCCCAACCCAGCGTAACGCTTGATATTGTGGTTACGTACAAAGAAAATAGATATTTCATCCCACGACTTCTTCTTGCTTGTTTATTACTTTATTACAAAGCCGATTTAGCGAATTTTCTGTTGAGAATTAATACCTATAGACACGAGTGTTTCATCCTTTCTGGAATCATCAGTGCAGGTACTGCAGGTTTACCGGCCGCTTGGGAAATTCGAACCCAGCATCTGTGACTCTTTCAGTAAGGAACAAATCGCTCGGCCAACGTTAACCGCGAGAAATATGATTGAAAACAACATTTATATGTGATTTAAGACAGCTGAGAGTAATCTGATAATTTGGACTTCACGGTCTGCGCACGTGGGCTTAAAATGACCGACATATCATTTCAACGTAAAGCGCTCGACAGTAAGAACCGAGTACTTAAAAGGGCTTACATAATTATTACTATAATAATCATTTTTAATACCTACATACAGTAGTGTTTTATTTCTTCGGGAATTATCAGCAGGGAGAACCGACGTTGCCCTGGATTGAATAGGGGTGAACGAATATATTTTCCATCGAAATTGGTGAAATCGCCCGTTTTTCAATTCAATCAACTAATTGCCTGCTCTCGTTGGGGACTGTCCACGGTGAACTGGGAGGAAACTTCACATGGCTACCCGCAGTGGCTTAGTCCAGAATACATTGTAGTTTGCATTGCACTGTAGAGGACCTATTGTTTATTTTATAAAATTATTTTCAAATAATGGCTTCAAAGGTCAAGTATCATGGTTTAATTCAATCTAAATAGAAACATTCATTTCGAACGCGCCCCTGCCCTATCAAAGAACCTACTGTTGAGTTTATATGCAGAGCTCTCTTCTTGTGTGGTAATAAAACTTCTCAAATGTACTTCTGATGTTAGGCTGTATAATGATGTTAACTTTAGTCAAACTCGCCTGTTTCTTTTTTAATCGAATTTTTCGATTATCGGTTATCGATACTTATCGAAGACATTTCGATGCGAAACCTATATAAAAAAAACACTGCTAGACACATAAAGTACATTCGTGTAAACTTTCAAAAACATCGGCCCAGCCGTTTAAGAGTCTATAGGAAACGAACTCATACGTATAAACAAAAACACAAAATTCGTCTATTTAACAGTAGAAAAGATATACGCTTAAATGGTATTGACATCGTCTCCACATTTATTAATATGCATAAACTATCAGCTACTTCAATCACTATATGTATATATGTGTGTATATATATGTGTGTGTGTGTGTGTGTGTGTGTGTGTGTGTGTGTGTGTGTGTGTGTGTGTGTTCTTATCTACCGATGTAACCGCCTTATTCATTAAATATCTATTCTTTCTTTTTTTTTAATTTCCTTCTATCTTTACACCCCATTTCTCCATTCATCCGCTTGTTTCTCTGACAAGGCACTTCCCCCTGCTCATTCAAACGATATTCTAAATTTATCCCGACCACAAAGAATCTCATAAAATAACCACAAAAGAAAATTGCCGGCCTCGTTTTCGATTAGTGATTTTTTTTTTTTTCTGGCAACACCCTCTTTTCTCCCGACAATGTACACGGAAAAATATGAGAAGAAGAGAAATTGTCGTCTTTCAGTTTAAGGAAAATATTTTGTCTACTACTTTCTTCGCTTACTCATTGTCATCGTGACAGACTGAGGGATAGATAACTGTTTTTAAAAATGGATGGTCGCATCTAAAAATTATATTTTCCTCTGAAAGTAACAATTGAGCGAGCAGACAATAATGCTGGGGCACATATTAAAATATTATATAAGTGTTTGGTGTGGAATCACCACTTATCAAGGCCCAGAGGCCATTCGAGGATAAGGGTTAAAGAATGTACAGTGGTCAAAAGGACAATAATATAGTAATCATTAGATGTGTAAATTTGGTAAATTGGATTACTTAAGGGGAACGGCTCAACAAGAACTTGTTTACATTGGACTTGAACACAGCCATATTGTAGTCAACTGGAAAGTAGGTAAACGGAAGAGAGTCCCTCAGGTGTGCAGTTCTTAGAAAGAAGCTTTGTTCATGGAATCTACGTTTAGGTTTAGGCACAGATAAAGAGTGGGCGAAATTATTGATAGTGGTTTCAGCCAAACGAGTGTTTCTCGAGAATGCTTGGCGAGGGGGGCCATAGATTGGAGCTCAGACGAGCACTTGCCACGAAAATAAAGATATAACAGAGACAGGCTCGCAACATCTCTTCTGTGAGAAAGAGGTTGCAGGGAAGAGAAAAGGGCATCCCCCACTCTGTCTATCCATAACTCTGTAAAGGCAGGATAAGGTCTTCCTGGCAGCTCCTGCCCAGATGTGACAGCAATACTCCATCCTTGTACATATCTGGCTTTTATATAGGTAAAGAATTGCATCAGCAGGTAGATATCTACTGGATCGATAGAAGGGTCCCATCATTTTTCCAGCGATCTTGGCAACGGATTTGATATACGTATTCCGTTTTAGATCAGGAGTAAAGGGCAAGCCCAGAAGCTTGACAAAACATGGAGCCTCCCCAAGACGAGAGCCATTCATTGCAATTGATGCTAAATGGGGATAAGAGATGCTGGAAAAATCTTACCCTGCCTTAACAGAGTACTAAATTAGTTTCTGTAGCCTGGTAAGGGACGCATTTTTTCTCTTCCCTGCAACGCCTTTCTCACAGAAGAGACGCTGCGAGCATGTCTTTGCTTTTTCGTTATTTTAATGGCAAGTGCTCGTCTAAGGTCCAATCTATGGTCCCCCACGCCAAACTTTCACCAGAAACACTCTTCTAGTTGAAACCACTATCAATAATTTCTCCCACTCTTTATCCGTGCCCAAACTTAAACGTAGATTCCATGAACAAAGTTTCTTTCTTAAAACCGCAGATCTGTGGAACTCTCTTCTGTTTGCCTGCTTTCCAGCTGACTACAATATAGTCGTCTTCAAGTCCAACGTAAACAAATTCTTGTTGAACCGTTCCCCTTAGGTAACCCAACTTACCAAATTTCCACTACTAACGATTACTACGATATTGACTACTGCACTTTATCCTCGAATGGCCTCTGGGCCCTGATGTAGAAACTCCTATGGAAAAAAACAGCCTAATAAAATGAAGCTTCAAATTTTAGCGTGACAGATCAATAAAAATGAAACTTCAGATTTTAGCGTGACAGACAAAAGAAAATGAGCTATACACTTAAGCGTGGCAGACTACAGAAAATGAAACTTTACTTTGAACGTGATAGACTAAACAAAAAGAAATTTTAAATTTTATCGTAACAGACAACGAAAATATAAACTTCAGCAGTACAGACTAAAGAAATGAAACTTTACACATCAGCGTTACAGACTAAAATAAATTAATTTTTACATTTCAGAATTACAGACCAAAGAAAATAAAACGTCGAATTCCAGCATGATAGACGAAAGAAAATGAAACATTAAATTTAGCATCACAAGCGAAAGAAAATTAGTTTACGCTTCAACGTTACAGACCGACGAAACTGCAACATTACTCTTCAGCGTTACAAAACAAAATAAAAC
>NC_136482.1:145604850-145627350 GCF_053919585.1 Euprymna scolopes
CCAAAAACTGTCCAAAAGCTGTCGGAAGCATTCCATACGTCTCCGTGGCATTTTGCCAAGTTTAAAACAGATTTTAATTGCACATCGTTGTTCTAAAGTGTTTTCACTTCCGGATTGTATCTTTGTAATTCACCACCTGCGACAAGCATGCTTTAGTCGGGCGTATTCCAATTCCTGTTGTAGCTGTTAATTTGAATCTGAAATCATAAAAAAACATTGTTCAGCCATCTCATAATGTGTATAGATATAACATATTTTCAAGAGTCTGTGACATTTTTACATACCAGAACAAGTCTGGAAACTTCTTGAATGCACATCGTATATGTGTGTGTACGCGCGTGCACTCGTGCGCGCGTGCGCGTGTGTGTGTGTGTAATTCGAGTGATTATTGTATTACAAAGTAAATATATTCACTCTTAAAATGCAAATAAACCCCGCTCGAAACTTTATATATACGTTGTTGCTAAAAAAGATGAATGCCGACGGTCATACTCGTGGGCTGGAAAACGATGGAAATGTCATTGTTTTTTTTTATTTTTCTGTTTTGTTTGGGTTTTTTTTTTTTTTACGCACTGATGAAGCCCAAGTTTTTTAACGCACTGATGAAGCCCAAGTTTTTTAACGCACTGATGAAGCCCAAGTTTTTTAACGCACTGATGAAGCCCAAGTTTGTGCAAATAATTTGATAACCAATTATATTCTCATATGCTAACACTGGGGCTAAAATAATTGTAAGCAAAATATTTAAAGCTCTAGTATTGCTCTACTGAGCTATCTACATGAGATTTATATTATTTATTCATATATAATCACTGCCTTGAGTAGTTAAATCTATTATATAAATATCACCTGTTAAAATGTATGTATGTATGTATGTATGTATGTATGTATGTATGTATGTATGTATGTATGTCTAAAACTTCCGATAGAGGCGACGGATTTTCACGGGATCGGTATTGATTTGAAACTCGACCTTTCGGACGACAAATATTGGCTAAAAATATGAATTCCTTCATCCTAAACTGGGCACATTTCTACAAGGAGGGGTCGCTTTTTTCGCCGATATATTTGAAAGTCATCTCCTCTTTTCGATTTACTAGCTTTAATTTAAACCTTCGCCACTTCTGGTTTGGCGATGGACGCAACGGCAACGAATCACTTTTTTTGTCACTTTCTTTTCCTCCTTCGCGGTACTATCATTTCCCCCCCCCCAACACACACATCCAACGCCGGGCACCTAGGTAAGTTACATATAAAAAAAATATTAGTTTCACACACACACACACACACACACATACATATATATATATATATATATATATATATATATATATATATATATATATATATATATATATATATATAAGCGGTGGATGTAGTTTGCTTGAAGCATTGTATAATATGTAGTTAAATGAAATGTGTAGAAGGCGGTACAATGCAAAGGTAACGGAAAGACACAAGCTGAAGCATAGGAGAACGTTTTATTAATGCAACTTACAAATACATGTGCACATATTCATATATTTCTTATACACATTATATTTATATTTGCATCGTGGTTACCTGGGAAAGTCGGTCTGGTGATATATCCGTGTTATATAATATTTCGAGAAAGATCTCATCGTGAGATATTTATTTGACTTTGGTTCAAACGTGCTGTTGTAAACAGTAGCATAAGAGCTAAATCGACCCACTTTAATTCAACTGAAAGTGCTCAACGATAAGAAACGAATTTCTTAAAGGGGCTTATTTTTTACTATAATAATTAAATATCTACAGACACTAGTGTTTCGTCCTTTCGGGAATCTTCAATGCAGGGTGTCACGATTTAAACCAGTCGAACGATTCGAACGGCAACACGAGACATTTCTGGCTCGATTAGCAAAGACCGTATCCATTCGGCTACCATTAACCGCGTGAATTTAACATTTTAATTTGTTTTTAAATGTTCTTTACGTCAATCAAATAGTGATCTAATCGTTATACGATAATCTATGAATAAGAGCTAGATTGATTGAGATTGTCGGACTGACTTCCTCATCTGGTTTTTGTTAATGTTAAACCAACTAAGAATTGTCCTAGTGACATATGGCCGAGTGGTCCTAGACGTTGTATCAAAGTTTACAGTTCAATCCTTAACGAAGGCAGTGAAAAAGTAACATTGAAAAACAGAGAATCAGCAACTATGTCCCAAAGCCTAGCTGGAGTCCGAACACGGTACCCCCGTAATAATAATAAAGGGTTGGGTTCGAGACTCCTAACAAACCGTTCATCTAACGAAGGCCGGAGGGCAAAACGGCCGAAACGTTGTGACAATAACAACCAAGATGAGGAAGTCAGTCCGACAATCTCAATCAATGAAAACAACTCATCTCAAAAATACAGACAAGAGCTAGCTTGACCGGCTTTAATTCAACTGAAAGTGCTCAACGATAAGAAACGAATTTCTTAAAGGGGCATTCATAATATATAAGAGAGCTAAATAGATACATAAATATTAGTGATGGGCTAATTCTAATATTTTGCCTGATTACGATTCTTTATAAATCTTTAAATATTTAATTATGGAGTTGTTATTTTTATCGATTACAGTAAAACACACACACACACATGTTAAACATTCAGATATTTTCTTAAGCGTAAAAATACACCTGTGGGGGATAGTCTATCGATTTTAGTTTTACTACTTGTTTAAAACTAATAAATATGAATAGAAAAAGTGGAATACTTGGTGTAAAACAAGATCAAATAAAAAAGACAATTAAAAGAATCGTTTATGGCATCGGAAAATAAGCTCAAATTTCTCCGATTCCGATAACGATTCCGTTACCTAAAAAATGTTCCAATGTCTCCGATTCTGATTAATCGTCCAAACACTAATGAATATGTTAATTAAAAGCTTTAATAGGTGTAGATATTCCCTTAATTTTTTTTACTAAAAAAGATGATGACAATTCATCTGTGTCCTCTCCGGGTGTCTTGGAATGATGAAGTTATCTCTGCCCAATAAAATAAAAGTCCGATGCTACCCGCCCCCAGTTCCTTTAAAAAGAAAAAGTAATTTAAATGAAAGTTGTTTTTTTAAAACTTAACTCAATCCCAAAATTGATGAATATTTAAATATTTTACGTGATTATGATACATAGGAAAAACATACCAATGAAACAATTAACTCGAGTTTAGTATACCTATAGATAAATGGAAATATACACAAAAAATATTAGTGTAGTAATAAAAAATCGTTTTAATTATATATTTTAACGGATTAAGAATTTATTCTAGGATTTCATTTTTTATGAAATGAGGCTTTTATGATCACATGGTTTGTTTGTTTGTTTGTTTTTTACAACGGAATCACCACTTAACAAGTCTCTAAGCCACTCAAGGATAAAGGCTAATGAATTTAATGTGGTTGTGTAGTAATCGTTAACGGTGTAAATTGGGTAGAATTGGGATTATTTAAGGAGATGATTCAATAAGAACTTGTTTCCATTAGGCTTGTTGTCGGCTGGAAAAAAAGACGTGCAGTTCTAGGAAAGAAGCTTTGTCCTAGAATCTGTATTTAGATTTAAGCACAGATAGAGAGTGGAGTAAATTGTTGATAGCGGTTGTAATTAGATGAGTACTTTTGTGAAAATTTGGTAAGAAAGCGACAGATTGGAGCTCAGACGAGCACTTGTCATGAAAATAGCGATAGAGCAGAGACAGGATTGCAACGTCTCTTCTGTGGGAAAGTGGTTACAAGAAAGAAAAAAGTGCATCACCTACTAGATTTCGAAGCCGGTTTTGAACTCTGTCAAGGTAGGATAGGATGCGCCGAGATGTTTCTGTCCAGATGTGGCAACAGTACCCCATTTTAGGACACACCTGGCTCTTGTCCAGATAGAGGGTTGCGTTGACAGTGAGATATCTACTGGAGCAGTAGAATGATCCCACTAGTTTTCGGGCGATCTTGGCCATAGCCGTATATATACTTATTTTCTAGACTTATTTTGACTCAGTTTAAATAATTATAATGTCTATGAGGCTACATTAATGAAAATCTGATTTAAATAGTTACGGATGTCTCAAATAACATAGATTTTATCTTCATCTATCCTTAACATAAGTCCAGTTAATAATAATAATAATAATGATGATAATAATAATAATAATAATAATAATAATAATAATAATAATAATAATAATAATATAATAATAATAATAATAAAAAAATAATAATGATAATAAAAATAATAATAATAATATAATAATATAATAATAATAATAAAAATAATAAAATAATAATAATAATAATAATAATAATATAATAATAATAATAATAATATAATAATAATTATAATAATAATAACATAATAATAATAATTATATAATAATAATAATAAAACAATAATAATAACAATATAATAATGATGATAATAATCAAACGATAATTATAATGATAATAATAATGATAATAATAATGATAAAATAATAATAATAATAATGATAATAATCAAATGATAATTCTAATAATAATAATAATAAAATAATAATAATAATAATAACAATATAATAATAATGATAATAATCAAATGATAATAATAATAATGATAATAATAATGATAAAATAATAATAATAATGATAATAATCAAATGATAATTATAATAATAATAATGATGATAATAATGATAAAATAATAATAATAATGATAATAATAATGATAAAATAATAATAATAATAATAATGATAATAATCAAATGATAATTATAATAATAATAATAATAATAATAATGATAAAATAATAATAATAATGATAATAATAATGATAAAACAATAATAATAATAATAATAATAATAATAATAATAATAATAATAATAATAATAATAATAATAATAATAATAATAATATGCAATAAATTACGACGGAATACACGCATACTGGTTCAAAAATATAACTACTCCGGGTGAAAGGCTTATTCTAAAACCTAAAAAAGTTTATCTACTAAGCAGACAAAAGAATAGGTGATAAAAGGTAGAACTACATTGATCCAAAATAACACAGAAAAGGACCGAAAGCATTGATAATTGAATGCTTGAGGATGAGCAAGATCAGACAAGATTATTAATTTAATTAAAATTTAATTTTAAAAAGGCAATGAAAAATAAAAACTTGAATTAACAGCTGAATGACAATACATAACTGAGAGAGAAATACAAAGAGTTATATTACAAATAGATTCCCTATCATCACTACTGTTCATTATAGCCATGATGTCCTTTAACGACATACTAATGAAAGTGCCAAGCCACATGCAAGTTAACTAATACAGATGAAATAATCAACCATCTAATGTATATGGACGAACTGGAACTTTTAGTAAGAATTAAAAAGGAACTAGAGATGATAATAAACACAACCAGAATCTTCATCCAAGATATCTAAGTGTAATGCAAGTTATAAAAGAGGAAAAACTAGAGGCAACATAATGTTTAGAACTATCCAACCAAGTGGAGATGAGGACGCTAGACGATTATGACACCTACAGATATTTGGGAACTTTGGAAGCAGACACCATCAAAACAACAGAATTAAAAGGGAAAAAACATTTAAAAACAAGAAACTCCTAAGAAATGAAACTATATTTTAGAAACCTTAAAAAAGGTAAAAGACACAACCATCGGTAATATAACTAGTAAGATACAGTAGAACCAAGAGATACGGGTTTTTTTTTAGGTTATGATATGGAATACGATGTCTCCGGCTCCTGGTTACGGTATTTGTCCCGCCTTACGTTGGTCTTAACTGAAGATGAACTGAGGCATTCCGACCGGAAACTTATGACCATGCATAATCCACTACACCCAAAGGATGACACTGGCCGACTCTACGTGAAAAGGAAAGACTGGGGAAGTGGACTGGTTTGCATAAAAGACTGTGTGAATCACACAGAAAGAGAATTTTAAATATACATAACGCAGAATACAGAAAGGCTAATCACCGCATCACGAGACACTACAAAAATTAAAAAGACAGAGAACAAAGAGACAATGGATAAGAAGGGAAAACAGTGCGAACGATTCATAAAGATGACAAAAGATGAAACTCATGAAAACACTTGAATATGGTTGCGAAAAGGACACATAACTATTCTATCTCAGGTTCCTTTTTAAAGGATACTACGTGGTTTCTGTATCTGTCCTTAAACATAGTTCCCGTGGCCCCCCAGATAAATCTTAGTATTGCCGGTTTTATCTCGCATTTATGCACTATTTCCTTGCGCCTATTTCTCTTATTAATGGTACCGCCCTGATCCTTACATGTTCTGCTCTTATTATTATTGTCTGATCTTCGATAGAACATACTGGTTTATACGAGTCAAAAGGTGCAAGGATGTTCGCCCAACATAACCAGCATCGCACTGGCATTTAAATTGATATACAATATTGCTATTTTGGATGTAAGGCAAACTACCAGCATGTTCCATTGAAGATCAGACAAGGGAGGATGGGATCTGGTGGTCTCCCTCCTTCTGCAGCCTTGGACTCTGCTATTGGCCAGCATTTGGTTGACAACCCGTGCTGCGCCGATAGATATAAAATAGAATGGTTCGAGGTGCTACATAAAGCGGACTCCAAGAACTATTTAAAGATTTTGGAGCTTGTCTCTATTGCGGTGCGTCAACCTTCTTTGTGTCGGCAAAAGGAAACATCCAACGCATTGTTTCTCTTTGGGGAGCTTTGAATCTTTTCTCCCGTTTTTTTTTTTTTCTCCCTCGTTGTGCCAATATTTTAATCGTTTTTTAAACGTTAATAAATTTATTTTAGTGTCCCCGTACTTTTGGCACATTTAATAAGTTCCCCATTAGAACTCTTTATTTTCGACATAATATATATTTGTACGCTATCGATTGTCTCCTGATGAGATGATAGCTGAAAGAGCTCTGGAGAAACTTCCACTTAATATTTTCAAAACTATATATATATATATATATATATATATATATATATATATATATATATATGTGCGTGTGTCTTCCTTAAAACAAATAAACGTTTATAATGTATATATTCATTAAGGCTATTTTAAAATTGCAACAGGTTATTAAGCTCAATGAAAATGAATTTACACTTTCAGAGCATACATAACTTTATTAAAAATTTGAAAACCACAGAAATATACACTTAATTCATAATCATTTTGTTCAAATTACTGCGTCTTACACGTGTTGCATTGAATGGCAAAACCCAAACAAATCACCAGAGAAAAACGTATAGATTTTTTTTCGTTAGTTCAAAAAGTAAAGGTAATTTTAAAAACGATCTGGAAAGACGTAAAAATCCGAAATCCAACAAAATGAGTAAAACCATCTACTCGTTAAAATATTGAAGACATACCTATATGCAGAAGAAGGAAAGAAGTTTAGTTCGTAGATTACGAGTGGAATATGCCCATTCTTAACGTTATATTTGAATTCATACTGGGGATAACTTAAATGCCTACGAGGGAGAACTTGAATGCCTACTAGACACTGTCCTCGAGTGTCTAAGGTCTCTCTGTAGAGGGATTTGTCAGAACAATCTGGCATGAGGATACTTTTTCCATAGAAGTAAACTCTGACCAAATATTCAAAATCACATAGTATTCGCTGCCCAAATAAGATCTCCTCACTACGGCTACTCCACAACTTTTCTGAGGAATGGTGCACCTTCTCACAGTGATATTACCTCAAGTATAAGAACGAAGCTGGATACTCCACCAGACTAGATAAATTATTGTCCTGGAATCCAGTAAGACCAAGAGACCAACATGAAAGATATACTACAACGTGTAAAAATGGTTAATGAAATAATTCGTTGAATGCCAGTAACAAATCGTTGAATTCCTATAATAAAAAATCTTATTTTAGTCAAAATTAAAATCAATACCAAAAATATCACATTAGTAATGTTAGGAAAGTACATAATTCGCAGGTTTTGAGAACCTTTTAAGTAAACGAATATGTATTATCAATAGTAAAGTTATATATATATATATATATATATATATATATATATATGACAGAGACAGAGAGAAGGAAAGAGAGAGAGAGAGAGTCATCCACATACAGCACTGTTTCGTTGTATAACATCTCATCAGTACGGCTAGACTAGCACCTTTCCTAGCCCGGGATTGAACCTACAACTATTGTGTTGATAGTCTGCAGTTCTGCGTATAGGCGTAGTTCAAAGGCTAAAAGAATGAGGGTTTCGATTCTAGCTGATGGCACCCAAGTCATATATATATATATATATATATATATATATATATATATATATATATATATTTAGATTTGATTTCACTTCTATATATTAGGTTCAATATAATAATCGATAGAGAATTGTCTATAATAATAAATTTTAAAAAATATTATATTTAAGCGTATCTTACGACCGGGCAATGCCGGGCATCCTGCCATTAATTTCTAGAAATCTACAATGAAAATGGTATTATTTTGTATTGATAGTGCACCAGGATTGTAGATGAAGGCTGGTTATGCTCGGGCGATTGACGAGGCTGGAAGACAACAGTTGCTTAGCGTGTTGCTAATCAGGGCATGAAGATGACACCACCTCTTATACCAGAAAAGAAAAGTCACTGAAATGATTCGGAATACGCTAGAAATAACCAAGTAAGAAGTAGAGGGAGGAGACATTTACTACGGTTCTGTGATTAATTCGGTCATTCTGTCTCTCATTCGTTCTCGCCAGTATCATGGAGGGTACGGAGGAGACACAGGAGACGAGTATTTCTATATCAACCAAGGTGATATGACACTTATAAACAAGAATGAATGGGCTAAGATAGATAGATCAATAGACAGATATGAGGAAGCGCTGGAGACAATTGCCTGTTAATTGTAAGGAAGTAAAACTGCCAATCACAGGTGAAATCTGATTATGCGCCTTTGCATTTGGCATATATATATATATATATATATATATATATATATATATATATATATATATATATATATATATATACTCCATTTACTCACATAAAATTAATATACAAAAGTATAGATTTATGCGTAAACTTTAAGTATTTACTTCAAAAGTGCTCAATACGTAGGTAGAGCTAGTTAGTAATTTATAAAATATATATGGCGATTAAGCTACACTGAATATTCGGCGTTTCATCCACTCTAGGACTCATCAGGCTTATGCGCCAGTTTTGTGGTTCTTTATCGTTTTTATATGGTCCTCTTCTGTTGAGGATTTTAGTTAGCCAATCAGCCTTCTAGTATCCACCGCGCCCCTTCCTATCAGCCAATGGGCATGCATTTTATCGAACAAAGGATCTGTTTTAAAACTAGTTCAAATCAAACGAATTTTTCATTTTATTTTTTATCCATTGGTTATTGTTATTTATTAGAACTGATTTTTCTACATTTTATTAAACTGTAGAAGAGAAATAGCAAATAACTGTGTTCACAAAATAAAATTTACTCTAGGATAGCGATACAAAATAGTTTTAAAACTAACAAAAACAATAGAAAATAAACAAATAAATAAATTAAATAAACATTAATATACATAAACGATCACACATATATGTATGCATATATTATATGTATATATATGTGCATATATGTATGTACACATATGTATATTTATATATATAAAAAAAAGAAAATGTCTGCCTTAAACCACTAAACTTGTTTTAAAACAGATCCTTTGTTCGATAAAATGCATGCCCATTGGCTGATAGGAAGGGGCGCGGTGGATACTAGAAAGCTGATTGGCTAACTAAAATCCTCAACAGAAGAGGACTATATAAAAACGATAAAAAAAACCACAGAATTCGCGCATAAGCCTGACGAATCCTAGAGTGGATCAAACGCCGAATATTCAGTGTAGCTTAATCGCCATATATATTTTATAAATTACTATACATATATATATATGCATATATATACATATATACATATATATATACATATATATATATATATATATATATATATATATATATATATATATATATATATATATATATCGTCGTGGCTTCCTTCAGTATTGACAGACTATGGATACGAAGTGTAAGGGTGAAATTTGTGTGGCAAAAATTGCGTAGTCTCCAACCACGCCTCTCCTGAGTTATACCATTGCATACCAGTCGTCAGGACGGCTGGTATGCAATGTCGAGATGAGCGTTGAGCATATACAGCGCCTATAATTCCCAAATGGTCACCCATTTGGTACTAGTTAGGCTGTATGTTGCTTGACTTCGGTGATCTGGCGAGAACCGGTATAATCACGTTGTCACCATGGGTGACCATTAAGGAATTCTAGGTGCTGAATGTGCTCTCCGCTCATCACCACACACACACACACACACACGCACACATACGCACACACACACACACACACACACACACACACATATATATATATATATATTATTATTATTATTATTATTATTATTATTATTATTATTAAATACGTACAGACACTAGTGTTTCATCCTTTCGGGAATCATCAGTGCAAAGTGCCACGATTAACGCCAGTCGAGAGACTCCAACCTCGGAAAAAGAAGGCATGTCTTGCTTTATTAGCAAGGACCCGAACCACTCGGCTACCGTCAACCGCGAGATATACGGCTGATATTAAACATTTATTCTCATTAAATGATTTTAATGTCAGTAAGAGTGATCCAATCATTATATGACGATTTGCCCATATGAACTAGGTTGACCGACTTTATCACAGCTGAGAGTGCTCAACTATAAGAAATAAGTTTCTTAAAGGGGCTGACATTATTTACTATAATAATTATTAAATACCTACAGAGACTAATGGTTTATCCTTCGGGAATCATCAGTGCAGGGTGTCACGATTAACGCTAGTCGAGAGATTCACACTCGGGCAGCAGAAGTCATATCTGGCTTTATTAACACACATATATATATATATATATATATATATATATATATATATATATATATATATATATATATATATTCCATCCTTGGCTTGGGAGGGATGCTAGTCTAGCGGCACTGATGAGTTGTGATACAACGAAACAGGACTGTATGTCGATGACTACAAATATATTTTAAGCCCTCTTCTTTGGGTAGAGCACTGTCGTAAATAATCCCACCCGCTACTTAATTGGCTGAAAAATGCGAAGCTCGTTGTTTGTTTGTTTACAAACAGGCGGTTTGAGCACTGTAAAAGTGGTGGCGGATTTCTATTTAAATAGAAATTCCGACGAGTTATTTGCGGGCGTCTCATCTGTGGTCGAGTGGGAGAACTGCCGACTGTCAACACGACGGTTCTAGATTCAATCGTTGGCTTGGGAGGGATGCTAGTCTAGCGGCACTGATGAGCTGTGATACAACGAAACAGGACTGTATGTCGATGACTACAATATATATATATATATATATATATATATATATATACACCCACACACATATATATATACACCCACACACACACACACACATATATATATATATATATATATATATATATATATATATATATATATATATATATATATATATAAAGTATAATTAAAAACTGAAAACAAAGATTTGCATGTAAAATTTACTTTCCATGGAGATTCCGAATGTATATAGATTTTTTTTTTCGTTTCCTGACCTCACTAAAATACACATTTTGTTTTGTTTTTTTATAAAGATTCTGCAAATATTTTATAATATTTTATAAATATTTTACAAATATATATATATTTTTTTTTTTGCATTTGTTACCACTGTCATATAATGTAATTTCATACAATGCTAAAACCAGCAAATTTCTAGCTTTGCTATATGTATAAATTTACTTACATATTTGTGTTTCTGAAGAGAAGAATTTCGCATTCTTTGAAACGCATTCTTTGTTTGAGATATTCTGTCGAAAAATAAATTTTCGTTTACAGTTTTCATTTTTTTTTTTTTTACATAGAGGTAATCACTTATCAAGGCCCGGAATTAGGGGATGAGGCTTATTGCGTGTACAGTAATCAATGCGATAATGTCGTAGTAATCGTTAGTATTGGAGATTTGATAAAGTATCTTACTTAAGGGAGCGATTCATCAGGCAGGAATTTGTTTATATTGGACTTGAAGACAACCAAGTTGTAGTCAGGTGAGAAACAGGCAAGCGGAAGAGTGTTCCACAGGCGTGCACTTCTAAGAAAGAAGCTTTGTTCATGAAATCTACGTTTTTATTTAGGTACAGATGGGGAAAATTATTGACAGTGGTTTCAGCTAGACGGGTGTTTATTGTGATAGATTGGCGATGGGGGTATGAGAGATTGAAGCTCAGACGAGCACTTGCCATGGAAATAACGATAAAAGAAAGACAGGCTCGCAACGTCTTCTGTGGGAGAGAGGTTGCAGGGAAGAGAAAATGGCACCCCACTAAGCCACGAAGTCTATTTTGTACTCTGTCAAGGCAGGATAGGCTGTTTTTAGCAGCTCTTGTCCAGATGTGACAGCAGTACTCCATCCTTGGACGTACTTGGCTTTTATATAGATAGAGAATTGCATCATTTTCCCAGCGACCTTAGCAACAGACTTGATGTACGTGTTCCATTTCAGATCAGGAATAAAGGTCAAACACAGAAGCTTGTCAAAACATGGAGTCTCCCGAAGACGAGAACCATCCATTTCAAATGATGCCAGATGGGAATCAGAGCGTCGATGATGTAAGGATAGGAGCTTGGTTTTAGATGTATTAATGCATTTATGCTTCTTGATTAAGCTGTACATCCTATTGTCGTCGTATCGAGTATTTTCATTTTGTGGGGATTAATATAAACATTGATAGTTATATTAGACTGAAGTGTACATTTCCTTTTGTCGAGTAAATTATTCTTATATAATGCATAATTAGTATATATATATATATATATATATATATATATATATATATATATATATATATATATGTATTTTTTTAACAATCAATTTTAATACCTTTTAAATGGTATTTTATTGATAATTGTACCAATATTGACTTCGGTTTAGCTCGATGAGAATTCAGAGCAATATAATTTATATAATCGGAAAAACAACACCTTTTATTTATTAGTACACAATTTTTGTTTTTATTATTTTTTAAGACATGTTATTATATATTTTTTTCTCCTTAGTCTGACAGCTGTTTCGAAGGGTAAAAAGACAAACGGTTGTTTTAATTATAGCATACCGAATCTTCATTTTTTACCGTTCTCTTCAGAGACAATTAGAATCAAATTAATTACAGTCAAAATTTGTTTTTTAAAAAACTCACATGGGGATGGAATTTTTTTATCGAGGTTGCCATCTTTAAAAATTTTTCCATGGGATTTTTATATATCTATATTTTCTTTTTGTTAGCCTTATTTTCGTATTTTTTTGGTTTTTTAATTTCTTTCAATTTATGTATCTAATATCCATTATGTTAATTCTGCATTCTTATTTTGTTTCTTCTTTTATTACGTTTGATTTATTATTTACGAAATTATTAAATTAATTTTTTTAACTTCTTCTTAAGCTAGTAATTTTTTCTTATTTTTAATTACGTTTGATTTATTATTTACGAAATTATTTAATTAATTTTTAACTTCTTCTTAAGCTAGTAATTTTTTTTTCGTATCTCTTGGGTGTTTACGTTTCATTTTATTTTTTTGGCCGTCTATACATATTTTTTCCTGTTATTGTTTTTTTTTTTTCTCGTATTTATTTTATTATTAGGCTAAAATGGTTATCATTATGTACATATTTATTATTTCTTATTCTTATATTATGTTTTTTTGTTAATTATTTTCGTTGTTTCCAATTTATAATTTTTAGTGTCAAGTTTACGGTCTTTTCTGATTTTGTGATTAAAGGGAATTAACTCTATCAATTCTTTGTTTCTTATTTATTCAGTCATTAACTAAAAAATTACTAGCTTAAGAAGAAGTTAAAAATTAATTAAATAATTTCGTAAATAATAAATCAAACGTAATTAAAAATAAGAAAAAATTACTAGCTTAAGAAGAAGTTAAAAAAATTAATTTAATAATTTCGTAAATAATAAATCAAACGTAATAAAAGAAGAAACAAAATAAGAATGCAGAATTAACATAATGGATATTAGATACATAAATTGAAAGAAATTAAAAAACCAAAAAAATACGAAAATAAGGCTAACAAAAAGAAAATATAGATATATAAAAATCCCATGGAAAAATTTTTAAAGATGGCAACCTCGATAAAAAAATTCCATCCCCATGTGAGTTTTTTAAAAAACAAATTTTGACTGTAATTAATTTGATTCTAATTGTCTCTGAAGAGAACGGTAAAAAATGAAGATTCGGTATGCTATAATTAAAACAACCGTTTGTCTTTTTACCCTTCGAAACAGCTGTCAGACTAAGGAGAAAAAAATATATAATAACATGTCTTAAAAAATAATAAAAACAAAAATTGTGTACTAATAAATAAAAGGTGTTGTTTTTCCGATTATATAAATTATATATATATATATATATATATATATATATATATATATACACCGGGTTTTGAATAAGTCCTGTTACATTTTTATTTTTATAAATTCATGTATTATTATTGATTGTAACTAACATTTGAGTACGTCTAATTAATACTTATATATTGCAGATACAATATTGACGCCTGAGAAAATCCTAAATTATAAGTACAACCCAATGGAAGGAAAAAGAAATGAAATCTCCGTTTTGCTGCGCGCGGGTCGCAAACAAACTGACATTGCAAAGCTACTAAACGTCAGTAGAATGACTGTCTATCGTGTTGCCCAACGTCTGAATAACTCGGAGACCCTCAAGGATCGACCTCGATCAGGAAGGCCTCAAAAAATTAGGCGTGGAACCATCAAAAATGCCTTTGAAAATGATCCTGAGCTGAAAATTACAAGACTGGCACAAAAGATGAAGATTTCTGTATCCACAGTGTCCAGGGTGGTCAAGAGCATGGGAGGAAAGAGTCTAAGACGTTCCAAGAAATCCCTCCTGAGTGCTGCAATGATTCATAAACATCTGGAGAGGAGCACCCGCCTGTTGAATGACTTAAAGAGCCACGGGAATCGTATCCGCATTTTCTCCGATGAGAAAACATTCACTGTCGATCCAGTCTGCAACAGGCAGAACGACCGGGTCGTAAGCTTTGGGAATGATGTCTCAAACCACAAGAGAGTGTCAACCACCAAGCATCCAGCATCTGTCATGATGCTTGGGGTCGTAGCATTCAATGGGGAGAAGATGCCCCCGGTGTGGTTTGAACAGGGATACAGGCTAACCTCCGCTGTTTACAAAGACATTTTGGACACTAAAGTTCTTCCATGGGTTAAAAAGATTACCAAGAAAGCAGATTACGTGTTCCAGCAGGACGGCGAACCCGCACACACCGCCAAAATTGTGCAGAACTGGTTAGAAACTAACATGAGCTTCTGCCCCAAAGACAGTCGCCAGATTTGAACCCCCTTGATTTCAGTGTGTGGGCGCATATTGAGGCAAGGGCCTGTAAGACCCGCCACAGTAACACAAATGAGCTGAAAGCCTCTGTGAACCGAGCATGGGCGTCCATGAAGAAGGACTACGTCAGGAAGGCCTGTAAGAGTTTCCGACCTCGGTTGGAACGTGTCATTGCCGCCAAAGGTGGCCACATTGAATGATATGATGCTTTGTATACTAATAAATCATTGTGTAACCAAACTTGTTTAATTCTACCTAAAATGACGTACCAGGCTTAATTTGAATAGGAAAATCTACAATGTAACAGGACTTATTCAAAACCCGGTATATATATATATATATATATATATATATATATATATATATATATATATATATATATATATATATAATACTTTGGGGTAATTGCGCTAAATCCGGGGGTAATAATGGCATAACTAAAAAGAAAATGCTCTTTATGTGCGTGGTTACACAAAATAGCACTTTTAGCTCGTTGGCGCAATTATCCCGGACTTGGCGCAATTACCCCAATTTATATATTTCTTATAATATATATCAATGCTTATTTAAGAAGCTCGATGTAACTACAGAGCAATACAAAGAATAAATGACAAAAACTTATATTCCAAAATTCATGATGTTGACCATCTTATAATTTATTCCTTTAATTCAGTTGACTTATACAATTCTTGGCAGTATCTGTTTCGTAGCGCAAAATCAATCACTTAATTATTATATCAATCAGTGAATCTTTTATGCCCTTAACTCATCGGAAGAAATAGCAACAATCAATCCGTCGAAAGGAATTGAAGTGTGATTTGACATGATTAAAATCCGAAAATTGGAAGAGAGAATACAAATTCCTTTGTATTTTTCCATTACGCCATATTGAATTTTTATCAAACAAAGTCATTAAATTCAATTCGTACTAACAATTTTAATTTATTTATGAATCTTCTACCAAAATGTTCTATTTTCTATTAGTAAATTTATTAATTCTAATTTTTGTATGTATACTTATGGAAATAATATCAGCAAATTATAAACTATTTTACATGTTTGTTTATACCGAACTAAACTAAGCTAAAAAAAAAAATAAAAAAAAAACACGATTAATCATTACGGTCGGTTCTCATAACTAATCAATTAATTTGAATTGAAAACCATACATAATTCAATTAAGTTAGCTATTATCAAGCTTATTAATTATTATAATTATAATTTTTAAAATCATACAATTCAAAAAACTATAGTTACGTTTTGTTAAGTTTAAATATAATCTGAAAACTCCTTTATATCGTAATTATAAATAATTTAAATTTACTTAATAAAGTGAGTCAGAGTTATCTCCCTTGTAACAAATCTTACGAAATAATTACTTTACTTATATTTATTTATTTAACCAACTCGTAGATATCCATATTCAACTAATAAGTAATTCTAATATAGTTTTAATGTCTTTTACTTAATGATGGTGCTGGGGTTTGTATTACTGTACACATAGATTCGAAAAAGTTGTAAAAAAACAAATATATAACAACTAAATGTTATCAAAGGCAAGATAAGTAACTTTTCTGCCAAACTGGATATATTTTTTGTGTTTTTATTCAATGTAACATATTTATTCAGCTCGAAAAACATACAGTGTTTACCGATGTATTCGAAAATTCAAGATGGCGTCTCACACCTTCTTTAACACCGTAAGTATGGGAAAAGGTGTTATAAATAAAAAAAAACTATAGAAAATACTATTAAAAACCCGCCGAATATATGTTAACCTATGTCACAGTAACATATATTGAGCGAGTTTTTAACAGTATTTTATCCGGTTTTTTATTTATAACATCTTTTCCCACACATCCCGTGTTAAAGAGAGAATAAGACGCCATCTTGAATGTTCCAATACATCGGTAAACACTGTATGGTTTTCGAGCTGAATAAAAATGTTACATTGAATAAAAACACGAACAATATATCCAGTTTGGTAGAAAAGTAACTTATCTTGCCTTTGATAACATTTATTTGTTATATATTTGTTTTTTGACAACTTTTTCGAATCTATGTGTACAGTAATACAAACCCTGGTGCTGATATTGATAATAATATGAATAAATATATCAATAAATAGAAAATTAAAATGAATGTAAGTAACTAATTAATTTAAAATTCAATATTAGAAGTTATGAAGTATAACTTAATTACTTATGACTATAGATTGAAATTATTTTTAATACTGACATTTTATATTGTAAATATTAGTGAATTAATTTATAATATAAATCGTTTTAATGTTTTTAAATAAAATTAAGTAAAAGACATTAAAGCTATATTAAAATTACTTATTAGTTGAATATGGATGTCTACGAGTTGGTTAAATAAATAAATAAATAAATAAATATAAGTAAAATTAATAGTTCGTTAACAATCTTACATATATATATATATATATATATATATATATATATATATATATATATATATATATATATATATATATGTATGTATATAATTTGAGGTTTCTATTTTCCAAAGGTAGGGTAACCAGTGAAATATTACGAGGTTCATACAAGAGTGCTCAATACAGAAGTAGAGCCAGTTACATTTGTCTTTACATAAGCAGTAGTTTGTTGCTACACAGTCATGAGCATGTTTCGGTCTACTAGTATTTACGGTGCCCGGAAAACTCGTCCCGGGAAAACTCGTCTCGGGAAAACTCGTCTCCGGAAAACTTGTCTCCGGAAAACTCGTCTCCGGAAAACTTGTCCCCTTTCGCTAGGTAAGAAAACTGGTCCCTTATTGAATAAATGTCGATTGAAAACACATTTTATGATCGTTCTTGAAGGAAGATATTGTTTTTTTAAAATAGACTATAGCCACCCCCCCATAATATTTTTTAAAAATATTTTTACTTGTTTAATGTTTTTGTTTTTTTTAATAAAATCGATTTTCTACGTGTCCGTTTTCTACCTAACTGGCTAAGTTCTTAGTGGTTTCACTTCTTTTAAAGCATTTATTATGTTCATACAAAGTTAATTACAAATTTTTTTTTGTTCTTATTTTAACGATGTTTTTTGGAGTCATAAAAACAATAATAAAAAACAAAACCAAAAAATTTAAAAACAGGGAGCGATTCGATTTTTCGTTACTTTTTTTGTTTTTGTTTTTTAATTATGATAGTTTTTTTGTTGTTATATTTTTGTTTTCTCTCATACCAAATGCACTCATGCGTTATTTGAAATTATAATTTTATCAATTATCAACATTTGTTGTCGTCCTGTCAAATCTTGCAAAAATTAACTAATAAATTAAAAACAAAATATCTCTCGTTAACTAATTTTTAATTTTTTTTAATTTTTACTTCAAAATTCTAAAATCAATTATTAAGAGAAAAGGTAATCACTAAATAAATTTATTAATCAATTTTATTGAAAACTCCGCTATCGTTTATCAAGAATCTTTTTAATTTCATTTTTTGTTGGTTGTTTTTCGGAGGGAGATATAGTTTTTACCCCTCCCCACTCTCTCTCTCTAAATTATATTTTAAAAAATATTAAAATTTATTATTTTCTTTTTAAAACCAAATCTCCCTCAGTAATTTCTTTAATTTTCTATTTTTTAGCGATTATCAAGACCCCTAAGATGTGATACAGTACACCGGACATTATTTCTCGTTCTCACATAACACTCGACATGTTTTTTGTTTGTTATCTGTGTTTTTTTTTTCTTTACCGTATAAACGATTCCAAATAAATTAAACAACATAGTCGGCGAGGTAGAAAATTCGATTTTACCCTTTTATAAACAACAGTAAATAAGTAAATTCTTTTTATATTAATATAAAAAAAAATGCGGTCTCGTTTATGAACATAATAAACGCTTTAAAAGAAGTGAAACCACTAAGAACTTAGCCAGTTAGGTAGAAAACGGACACTTAGAAAATCGATTTTGTTTAAAAAAAAAAAAAAAAAAAGATTAAACAAGTAAAAATATTTTTTTTTAAATATTATGGGGCTATAGTCTATTTTAAAAAACAATATCTCCTTCAAGAACGATCATAAAATGTGTTTTCAATCGATATTTATTCAATAAGGGACCAGTTTTCCTACCTAGCGAAAAGGGACGAGTTTTCCGGGGTCGAGTTTTCCGGAGACCAGTTTTCCGGAGACCAGTTTTCCCGGGACGAGTTTTCCTAAATTCAGTATTTACTAACTAGAGACCTCATCAGACAACAACCCTTATTTTCGAAAACGGAATTCTAAATGAAGAGCGAAAATCTATCCTCAGTAAAAGAAGGCTTCTTTTTTATCATGAGTGTGAAAAACAGGGTTGAATTGGGTGCGAATTTATTAGTTAATTAATTCGCGTATCTGTTTATTTACTTATTTATCGGTGACTTCATTCATTTTCGTGTTGGTGTTAGGGGTTTGAGTTTGTGGGTTGAGGGGATTAGGTTCTAAATCTAGGGCTATACAGATGTTATCTTTATATAGCGAGAGGCTGCTCATTCGTCGATGTCTGAGTCTTTCAAGGGTCAATGTGTCATAAAATTCTCTTTTTTCTAAAGTTTATTTCAATTTAATATGCTTATATCTGAGAAGGAATTTACCCGGGTCTGTTGAATGTTGTCTGGGCTTCCAGTGAACGGTTGAATGGGGGAGGGGGGGTTAGAGGCGTAAAAAAGAGAAAGGAAGGAAGGTGGTAGGGGGAGATGGAATGGGGAAGAAGGAAGGGGGACTAAGAAAAGTAGAAGAGAAGGTGGCATCATTTAATAGCTCTGTTTTATCTTACTTAAACAAAATCGGTTATTTTTGGACCTCCCCAATATTAATTTCTCTTTCGTTTGTTCCTTTAATGTTGATTCATTAATTTGTGTATTAGTAAATTTATTAAAGACTTTTTTAATGATGGTAATTGCAAAATTCAGGATATATGTCATTTATAAACTTATGATGATTAAATTTAGCCTTTTTTATTTTTTTATTTTTTATTTTAATTTTTTATGCATGGTTTTACTCAGGAAAAGTGTAGTTTTGGATTTCGTGAATGTTGGACCTGAGAGGGTTAGGATGTGTAGGTGTTCAACTGTCGGATATTGCATATGGGTCGTGTTGGAGTTGATTATATTGGGGAGACAAGACATCTGCATAGTCCTAGATTTAGAACCTAATCCCCTCAACCCACAAACTCTAACCCCTAACATTAACACGAAAATGAATAAAGTCACCGATAAATAAGTAAATAAACAGATACGAGAATTAATAAACTAATCAATTCGCACCTAATTCAATCCTGTACTTCACACTTATGATAAAAAAGAAGCCTTCTTTTGCTAAGGATAGATTTTCGCTCTTCATTTAGTATTCCGTTTTCGAAAATAAGGGTTGTTGCCTGATAAGGTCTCTAGTTAGTACATACTAGTTGACCGAAACATGCTCATGACTGTGTAGCAACACACACACCACTGCTTATGTAAAGACATATATATATATATATATATATATATATATATATATATATATATATATATATATAACAGTAATCTAGAAACACCTGTTTCGAGGTATTACCTCCTGTTAGCGTAGCTTGACTGTTCTCGGATTTGAATCTCAAACCATATGTATTATGGTCGGGTATGTTAACTGTTACGCCACGAGGTCCTAAATGGCTTTACGTTATTTTTATAGCACTTAAACTTACGTTAGTTTTTTGGAGTTGATGTTTTGAAGCGATAAATAGCGTCTCCAACCTTGGATATTTAGGAATATATTTTTCCTTAGAATAACTTTACAATTACCGAATCGTCGTTTAGAAAATCAACACAAAAAAATGGACCTAAGTTTAAAAGCGATAAAAGTAACCATGTTAAGTCATCTCGGCATTCGTAGCGTAACCATAATTCATACGGTTTGAGGTTTAAATCCTAGAACAGTCAAGTTAAGCTAATACGAGGTAGTACGTCGAAACACAGGTTCTTGGATTATTGTTTTATAAGTAAAAATCTATAACATAAATCTCACCTGCCTGTTTAAATGTATGTATGTATGTTTGTTTACTTGTATATCTGCCTAAAACTTTGACAGACGCGACGGATTTTCACGAGATCGGTATCGTTTCGAAGCCCGACAGTTCGGATGAAACATATCGGAAAATTGGCTAAAAACATTAATTCCTTCGCCCTCAACTGGTTACTTTTCTACAGGCCGGGTTCGCTGTTTTCGCCGATATTTTCAAAAGTCATCCCCCTTTTTTCGATTGACTAACCTTAATTTACACTTCGTCACTTCCGGTTTGGCGATGGACGCAACAGCAAAGACGTCACGTTTCTTTTATCCAGATTCTTTTCATCCTTCGCGGTACGGGTTCGAGCCTGCCTGCTTACTACCACTATATTATTTATTTATTTATTGGCTCGACACACACCTCCAAACACCCGGGCAACGCCGGGCACCCAGGCTAGTAATAAATAAATAATGACACATAAGTGACCGCGCAACACGAAAGAAAGATTATTAACTAACACAGCTCAAGGAAACTGCGCCGAAATTCGACTATGGAATGAACCTACTTCGTCTCAAACAAGGAGTGTGGTCATCCAACTAACGAGAACCCAATCCGAGTTTAGATTTTACACTCACCTACGCACAAGTGAAAGACACTATAAAAGGTACTTCTCCCGCGCATATGCAATCGGGCAGCAAAAAGAGAAGACGGTCTTCTGCATATCGTTTGAAACAGGAAATGCGTCGTTTGAACAGTAGGCATAAACAAGAATTGCTATTCTATAGAGACGTCCATTCAACCTACGCGTTTATTGTGATGGAATTACTATTTCAGGCTTGAGATTTACAGATCGGACATCTCATGAACATGCGTGGACGCATCTAAAACCTCTATTTCCGACTGAAGCGAGCGTTATGAACTAAGAAAGATGATATTTCAAACATAAGCGTGACAGACAGCTTGACAGATCAGGACTTCTTGTAGAAACGTGTAGACGCATTTAAGATGCATCCATTGAATCTGCACATACAACTGTTAGTTTTAA
>NC_136482.1:145634850-145657350 GCF_053919585.1 Euprymna scolopes
TCAAACAACGATCTATGGTAAAGAAACTCTTAAACTCCATTGCATGTGACCAACTGCCTTTGAGTATTGTGGAAAGTAACACTTTTAGAGCTCTTCTACATGAAGCAGAACCACGCTTCGTGTTCCCAAGCAGAACCACACTTAGAAGCAGTTTACTCCTGCAGAGAGCAAATGACATTAAGTCGCAATTGATAAACGAATTTGAAAACCTCAGTCTTATTTACCTGACACTAGACCTCTGGACAAATCGGAAAATGGTATCTTTTCTTGGTGTCACCGTACACTTCATCAACTGATCATGGGAGCTGAAGTCGCGGGTCATTGCTTGTGATAAGTTTGAGGGGCGACACACAGCTGTAAATATTGCTACAGCATATGAGGATGTAGTGACTAAATTTGGAATTCGTGGCAAAGTGAGGAAAGTGGTTGCAGACAATGCTTCGTCTATGGTGAGAGCATTTGATATATGTCTACCAGGATTATATGGAAATGAAGTGAAAAATGAAAGTATCAAGGAAAATGGAGACATAGATAACATTGATATTTTGGAAGAAGAACTTGATATTTTGGAAGAAGAACTTGATCTGAATGAAGTCCTTGCCCTTCTTCCACCGGATCGGTCCAGTTGCTTTGCACACACACAACAAATCTGCAACTGTGATACACAAGTGCTGTAGTATTGTAGCTGCAATACGACGATCTACTGTGGCAGCACCGTTCTTGGAAAATATTGGGATTTCACTGCAGGCTGCTAATGCTACTAGATGGAACTCTCAACTGACTATGCTTAAGTCAGTTCTCAAAGATGTCAATGGCGTCAACTCAGCTATTTGTCTCCTAGGATCGTGCAAGAACATACGAGAATTGAACGTAGTGGAAATAGCAATGCTAAAAGAAGTGGTGCAAATTTTGGACCCATTCCAAGAGGCAATGTCGCAAGTGGAAGGAGAAAACATGGTGACACTTTCTTGCGTTGCACCAGTTGTATTTGGCCTTGAACACAGCCTCAAACTATTCATGGAAAGTAAACCAACCTACTGCTTAAACTTGGCTAATGCACTACAGTCTTCTATCAAAAAGAGATTGCATCCGTTTCTTGATAGGACTGATGTCATTGCTGCAGCTGTCATGGACCCCAGGTTTAAGCTGTCATGGCTGTCATGTGAAAAAATGAAAAATAAAAATATTTCGAAGATTGTGGACCTAATTATTTCCCAGTCAACTCAGTTGTCTTTGAAGAACACAGTTCAAGAGAGGAAGTTTTTCATGACCGTGAACACAAATCAAGACGAGGCTGACATGAATGCAAAACGCCCTCGTCTTTTTGCCTACATGCCACCAGCTGGGAAGCTAAATGTAAGTCCATGAATAAGCGACACTACAGCGGTAAAGGCAGAACTCGATTCCTACTTAGAAGAATGTGTTCTGGCTTTTGACGTCAACCCACTGAGGTACTGGCGGGAAAACAACAGCTTCAAGATTTTGAAGCCTTTCGCCAGAAATATTCTAGGGTGCTGTGCAACATCGGCACCATCTGAAAGAGTTTTCAGCAAGGCTGGTAATTTTTATACCCCAGAGCGAGCCAAACTTGGCCCGGAAACTTTCAGAGCTCTAATGATGATAAAATGCAATGAGGACATGATATAGAGTGTAATATAGATGTCAAATTTGGAAGGAAATATTTCTTCTTTTTTCTTCTTTTCTTCGCATATTTTCAGATTGTTTAAATCAGTTATTGTATTTTTATTTGTATTTTGAGATTGAAGAATAAAAGTATTTGTATTTGTATTTGTATTTTTAGCGTTAGTATTTGTATTTGTATTTGTATTTTTACAGTTAGGAATAAAAGTATTTGTATTTGTATTTGTATTTCTGGTAACCTTAACGAAAGTATTTGTAATTGTATTTCAATTGTTAAAAGTCAGTATTTGATCCAACCCTGATACATACATATATATAACTATATATATACATACATATATATATAACTATATATATACATATATATATATATATATATATATACAATATACATATATAGCTATATATATCTATATATATACATATATATATATATATCTATATATATACATATACATATATATACCTATATATATATACATATATACATATATATACATATATATACATATACATACATATATATACATATATATATACATATACATATATATATATACATATACATATATATACATATATATGTATATATATGTGTATGTATATATGTATATATATATATATGTGTGTGTACATGCTTACATACATGCATGCATACATACATACATATATACATGCATACATACATACATACATACATACATACATACATGCATTTAAACAGACAGGTGAGATTTATATATTAGATTAACACTAAATTTTTCAAATTCTTCTCTAAGAGTAGTAAAAGATTGAAAATCAATCAGTTCATCTTTTATTTTTGACAATTTAATGGTAAAAGATCTGATTATCCATCTATCTGTTGACATCATGTCTTTTGAAAACTCATGACAAAATCTGAAAAAAAATTATTATTTTTAATTTATCAGGTACTTCAATTATTTACCCACGACTACGTAATTTTTTACCCCTAGTAGTAAATTTACCTCTGGTTGAGAATATTTGCTCTATACATATGCGTTCGATATGTTCTTTCGTATATATTCAATGACTTCAATTTTTATCTCATTATCTTTTCTTATAAATATACATTCAACTTATATTGTTTACGTGCCGAAATTGCTTGAATACAGAATCAGCATCAACTAATGGTCATGCTTTGTTATCTAGTGTCATAGGTTGTTCGTATGGCGTGCAGAAATTGAACGAATAAAGAATCAGCAGGGGCCAGTTATTCTGCTTTGTCGTGCCTTAATTTATCGTACATATACAATTAAGGCCGTATGAAGACGACGGTTGCGAATAAATAAACATCACCTGTTGTTATAGACTTAGTTATGAATTACACCAACCAACTCATCCGCTGGCCTTCTTCAGATGATTAAACGCGATGGGATAGGAATGCTGAGTCTTGTGACTAATTACTGCCTTCCATATTTGTTGTTTCACCACGTTTTGGCCAGCTAATCCTCTGGCCTGCTTGGGTAGGATTGAAACCGATATCTTCAGATAATGCTCACCTGAGACCCTAGAGACTCAACGCCTCTATTCACTGCGCCATACCGTCGCGGTTAATCACTTGAAGAAGGTTGGAGGGTTAGTTAGCCAAAACGTAGTAAAACAACAATTATGAAGATTAGGATAACAGTCCGCAAAAAAAATGAATCGACAAATTATGACGCTTCATCCCAAAGGATTCCAGAAATAAAAAAAAAACAAAATAGAAGTACACCGAGTTCAACTTTTCACATACAACTTCTAATGTTATATATTTCATAACACAATAAAATAAAAACTTGATTTCGTATAATCTTTATGACTTAATACTATGACTAAATCCATTTTATTGTTTATGTGCCAAAATTGCTTAAATACAGAATCAGCACTAACTAATGTTCATGCTTGGATGTCTGGTGCCACACGTTGTTCGTATGACGTACAGAAATTGAATGAATAAGGAATCAGCAGGAGCCAGTTATTCTGCTTTGTCGTGCCTTAATGTGTCGTACATAAACAATTATGGTCGGACAATGTATTCATTGAATAACTGCAGGAAATGTTTTGTAAAACTAATATTTTGCGACTTGAAGTGCCTTCAATAAGTTTCCAGACTTTTTTCGTATGGACACTTTTATCGATAGTACACACATAAAACTCTAGGCCTTGTCGAAGTAATCTACTCCGGCTGCAATGCACTGTTCAAACAACTTCTGGAAGACCTCATGGAAGTCCTTTTATGTGAGTGTGTACATGACACTCATCACAGCCTTTTTCAGCTCCTCAATTGTCTCATAATACCAGCCTCTAAGGTTTTCCTTGAGTTTAGAGAATAACGAAAAGTCACAGAGAGCAAGCACTATAGGGAGGATGAGGAACGGTCTTGATGCCCATCTTCCTGCTGTCATAACAACGTCTTTCTTTCTGATCTCCTCTGAGCGCTCTTGGAACAAACTTCGCGCAAATCTTCCGTATCTTTCGTTCCTCACCAATAATTGTGTAACAGTTCCCACACTGAAATCAAACTGTGAACTTATTGTCTCTACACACACAGAACAGTCCTTATCCATGAAATTCTTTATTTGGCCAATAAACTCTAGTGTCTGACTTCCTTACTCCTCCTATACCTCTCATCATCCTTTACAGACTCCTTGCCTTCCTTGAATCCCTTATGCCACACAAAAGATGATACTCGATTAATGCAAGATAGTACAAAAACAGTCTGAAGCATTCCATGCGTTTCTGTGGCATTTTTTTCCCAAATTTAAAACAGAATTTCATTGCATATCGTTCTTCTAACATATCTTCACATCCAGGTTGTATTTTTGAAATTCACGAGCTGTGACAATCACATTTTAGTAGGCTGTATTCCAGTTCCTGCTGTAACTGAACCTGAAATCATAAAATTTGGTCAGTCATTTCATAAGATTTATAGCAATAACATACTGAATTTTTTTGAATCTACGATAATTTTAAATGCATGTACAAAAATGTCTGGAAACTATTTAAGACACCTTGTACGACCAACTATTTTACGTCGGTTTTTAACGGCTCTCTTGAATCTGCCCGCTGCAAATGAAATGCAAGTCTTCGATATTGATTGGTTGGTTATAAATTGGTTTCTATAAATGTAAAATGGACCGTTGTTTGTTTGTTTGTTTGTTTTTTTTGTGGTTTTGTTTTGTTTTGTTTGTTTTGTTTTTTTTGTTTCTTTGTTTTTTTTTTGTGTTTTTTATGTTTTTTTTTTTGTTTTTTTTGTGTGGGGTATTTTTTCTCATCAAGCACAGCTTACAAAAGAAGATGGGAAAATAATTTTTACATCCATTCTGATCAAATTAAGAGTCCGCTGGTTGTTCGGGGAGAATTGTTTTGGTCAATTACATTGAATATTTGGAAATCCAAGGGAGCTAATTCATCGTCAGAACGAAAAGAGGAAAATATTTTTTTAATGGCAAAAAAAGAGATATATTCTCTTTTATACTTGTAGGTCATTGGGAACCAAAAGTTGTTGGGGAAACGTATATCTTGCTTCTTGCTTATTACAAGTCAAGCACGGCTACATCGAGTGTAAACTGGAATGTTACTTTCTAATTTTTACACGTTCTTGGAATCAGCTGGTTGTTCCTCAATTCACTGAAGTCAAAAACATGTCATTCCTCTGAAACATAAGAGCCTATGAGAAGTTTAGTGTGACGTTTTCTATTTTAACGGTTTCACTGTTATGTAAGTAAGCAAATGGGAGAAAGATAAGAAGGGAATTCTCTCTCTCTCTCTCTCTCTCTCTCTCTCTCTCTCTCTCTCTCTCTCTCTCTCTCTCTCTCTCTCTAATACGAGCGGCGTTGATTCAAGTTTCGTAATAAGTCCCGAATCGACAGTCTTATGGAAAATCTACGTTTTTGTTTTCTCTTCGTATAAATAACTATGATTAATGACTAAAAAAATATGATTATTAAGGCAGTTTTTATCACTTGTAATATTAATTATAAACAACTTTCAAGTTGATTAATAACGTTTACTCTAATATAACTATATGCGTTGTTTCTGTTGCAATATATAGTTGTATAAATATGTATTCTTTATAATATAACAGTAAGGGGTTAATACAGTATACATTCAAACGACTAAAATAACTCAAATATTACTACTATGTTTGGTCATGCCTACAGAGTTAGGGAGTTGAGCTGCAAGAAGTTTTTTCTGAATTTTTAAGATGAGGATTGGTTATTCGGATTATTTGGATTCATCGGACTACTGCTCTCATCTTGAGTGTGATTTTCACAACGTTTTGGACGATGTAACCTCCGACATTCTTAAGGTGTATCTTGTCGAACTCGAGAATATTTTTGTCGAACTCGAGAATTTGGACGGAATTTTGAGCGGAACCCTTTATTTACATCATGGAAGTAGCGTGCTTTTGTTCCGTCAGCCAATGAATAGATGTCCTAAGTCATTCGCAATTGTATTTTCCCGGTCGCTCACACTGAGGATTGAACCTTCAACCTTCAGGAAAATATCACTTTTTGTCAATTGATTTTTTGAAGTACTCTAACCACTGCGCCATGGGTCATTGCGGACAAAAGATCCGCCTGAAGAAGGTCGGAGGTTACATCGACCGAAACATCGTGAAAATCACATTCAAGATGAGAACAGTAATTCGAACAATCCAAATAATACGAGCGAAAGCCTGTTCGCATTACATATAAATTTCTGTATGTTAGTAGAGTCAAGGAAGTCAGTAATAAGGAAGATATTCCAAAGTCTAGTCGTTCGAGAGAAGAAACTATTAGATTAGAAAGCTTTCCTGTATCTAGGGACATCTACAGTGAAGGGGTGAGATTTTGCTGCTTTTCAAGTTATTGGTATTACGTTGAGGCGGTACAAATGCTGCGAGTTCTTCACAGCAAATCCTATAAAAATACTTGTAAAACAGGCACATTGCGTCAATGGGACAGGGGTTGGAGCGTGACCGATAGTGTATGACCTATTGGATGTGAGTCGTGTTTTGGGCGTTGGTCTAAGAGAGAGAGAGAGAGAGAGAGAGAGAGAGAGAGAGATGCACTTCCTCAGATTTGACAATACCGCATGTATGAGTGAATAATGGCTTTTTTAGGAGCTTAGCAGATACGAGTACTTTCTAGCACGATAGAGGGAGCCCACCATCTTTCCAGCAGTCTTGGCTATGTTCTCAATGTATTTGTTTCAATTAGTTCGTAATTAACAAAACGATATCTATTATTTAATTGGAATTCATTATTGAGATGAGTTTTATTTATCAATTTTTATTTATTGCGGACTATTATCCTCATCTTTTCGTAGTTGTTTCACGGCGTTTCGGCCAATTATCCCTCTGGCCTTCGTCGGGTGGTAACCGCCACGGATAGGAACTCTAGAAGGCAGTAATTGCAGTGAGTGCAGTCAGGAGATTCAGAGTTCCTATCCGTCGCGGTTATCATCTGACGAAGTCCAGAGGAATAGTTGGCCGAAACGTCGTGCAACAACTACGAAAAGATGAGGGTAATAGTCCGCAATAAATAAAATTAAAACGATACCTGTTTGTACTTTTTGTTATTTCTTTTCCGAATTAATTTAATTGTAAAAGTTGTGAAATGATTTGGGCAAATTAACAATGAAATTTTCGCTTGCTGGAATAGCGCATATAGAAGACACACGAGATCATGATAAAAGGACAATGCATGCATTGAATAAAAATGGAAATGTCTTGCAAGACTACTTGCATTTTGCGGCTGGAGGTTTAGACGGCTCTTTTGAATAAGTCAGATTGAAACCATTCGATATTGACTGGGTGGTGATCACGGTACTTTTACATTTAGCGCCGCGGCTTTCCGTAAATGTTGGCTCGGGTTCGACCGGCAGCTGATGTAAACCACCGGAATATGCCGAGTACTGATTAGGTTTATCAGCCACTGAAAAAGCGATAACAAACGCGCTAAGCCAATAAAAATCGAAGCAGGCGATTTTTATTTTTTAATAAATTGGAAGAAAAAGATGCAGTTTTTAATCACGTACAAATTTGATCAGCCCAACCTTTGCCATCCACCCAAATCTTAAACCTAGTCCTAAAAATTCTTACAATTTTTCTTGCAAAAGAAAAACAACAGAAATTCAATTTTCTTAATAGTAAACATTAAAATCATCATCACTAGATGGGGTGCTTACCACCGCTTAAGAGAGTTCCATCTACCGTCGAGAGAAGGATAGACCGCACCAGTTTCTCAACCTGGTATTTTACCTTGCGCATGCATTTTACAGCAAGCATGCATATATAAAGTTTCTTGCTTCAGATATTTATTGGGGGGGTCACGGTTTTTTTTAATACACTAGCACCAAATTGCTATCTTTTATAACAAGTACATTTCATTAGAACGCTATGAATAGCCCTGGCGAAGTATCAAGTATTCAGCTACCGACAAAATTTGAATTACACTACAATCTCGTGTAGTGAGTTCAATCTAGGCTGAGGCCACGCTGGATGGAGGATGGAAACATAAAAAAAAAATTCTTTAAAATTCTTTGCAAATAAAAATGTGTTTCTATTTATTTCAAAAAAATTTTTTTTCTTTTAATATTCATAAAACTGACGTTATGTTGTTATATTTTATTTTCATTTTTTTCCATTTCTTTTCTTTTTAATTAATTATAATTAGTATTCGATACATGTTGCTTATTTTTTTTTTTTTTTTTTTCCTAGCATTTTTAAATTCGATCGGTGCTCAGCATATTCCGGCGAGCCCGAGCCAACATCACGTTAATCCGATGCGTTAAATGCAATGCAAAAGTACCGCAATCACATTGAAATCGAGTGAGCGACGTCTCTCGATGTGTTCTCTCGCCAAATACTATTATACTCTTGTAGGTTATTAGGGGACCAAATAATTTAGAGCAGGATTTTCCAAAGTCGGTTCCATGGAGACCTGAGGTTCTGTGAGTGAGGTTGCGGGGCTCCGAGAGCCCTTTCTTAAAGAGGATCAAATACTTTATATAGAAAAATTAAATGGCTGCAGATATTTAGTTGATTTTTTTTATTTGAAAAAGATATGATACATAACTACACATGTAAAGAGTTTCAGGATGGGTCATGAAAAAGTAATTAAAAAATAAATTAACAAAAAGTGCAACATTAATCAAAAACAAATTTCGGTGTAAATTTATGTTTTTCATATTTATTTTAGAAATTATCTTGTGAGGGCTCCGCGGAAAACCTTTGCCCTGCTCAGGAGATCCACGGTGTCCTGAATTTTGGGAAACCCTAATTTAGAGGAAATATATGCGTCACCTTTAAAGAATAGTCTTCATTTGAATGGATATACAGTAGAACCCCAAGATAGGACATTCAAAATTAGCAACAAAATACAGTACAGTAAAAACATAACAATCACGTTGACACACCGGTCCTCACCAGATCACCGAAGTTAAGCAACGTTGAGCCTAGTCAATACCAGATAGGTGATCAGTTGTGAAGGTGAGGCGCTATATGTACTGGGAGGTAAAATACCAGGTTGGGAAATAGGCGTGGTGTTTCCTTCTCTCGAGGGTAGATAGGCTTCTCTTAAGCCGTGGTCATGTCTGAAGCCGTGGTCATGTCAGAAAAATGACGAAGATGACTTCGCAACGTGCACAGCTAAAGTGAATAAACATTGCGACGAATTCAAACTTGCAGATCTCAATGCAGACGATTGTAAATGTTTAGTATTTGCGCAAGGACTGATTTCTGATTGAAATGCGGAAATTAGGAGGCGTGTCCTAACAAGATTAGAAAATAAACCAAGCCTAAGCCTAAAAAACTTAATGGGAGACTGCCAGAAAATAGAAATTATAAAAAAAAGATTCGATGCATATTAAAAAATACGTAACAAAATAAAATACAAGTTAAGGAAAAAAGGACAAAGAATTTGAAGAAAGAAAAATCCCGTCTCCGTGTAATCGATGTGGGAATTTGCATTGGGCTAAGGACTGTCCATATTTATCACGAAAATGTTTAATATGTAAAAGAAATAGGACACAGAGGTACTCATTGCAGAAATAAATTAAATACAAAACTCAAGTGCGTTTGACGAAGACTAAAACTAATGAAAATGGATTGTGAAAATATGCGATTACAAAAATTCATGATAAAGAAATAAAAATGCAACTCGATTCAGGTTCAGACTTTTCGATAGTAAATTTAAATGCCTGGAAGAAACTGAATAAACCCACAATTCTGATAACACACAAAACAGCAGAGGCAGTTAACGGTACGTAAATAAACTTCGCAGGTGAATTTTTAGTGAACGCCGCATTATTGGGAAAGACGAAAAAATTAAAAGCTTATGTATTAATCTACTGGTCTCGGACTGGATTCATAAATTTAAATAATGGAACCAGCCATTTAATAATTTTGACAAAACAAAAATAAATAGTATAATAGATACCCATGCCTTGAAAAACAAATTAAAAAGAAACTTTTCTTGTTCTAGGCAAAGAAAAGCACAAACAAACCGATACTGTTGTAAACAGAACAAAAGTAGCTCTCCCCTGACGAGAACAGCGACTGACAAAAAAACAAGAAATCAAAATTAGACGGTACTCTATCGCTAGTCCTAAAATGATGATCTCTCGCCAACCGAACCAGTCGTAAATGTTTATGCGACTGCGGGCGATTTTTCATCAGATACAAAAACTTCAGTTACACCGCAACAGGTACCAGTTGCAACTCTATATTTCCCAGTATTGGTCAACGCCACTCGAAGATATTACGTGCGGCAAAATAATAGCACTCAAACTGTTTTTCCACTATATGGAAGAACTGAAAGACAGTTTTACCCGACGTCTCTTCAAAACAGTTCATCAGGTTAACAACAGTAGTGGAAACCCCTGAAAAAATATCGCCCCTTTTGTCTGATGGATTATTACAAGCGAGATTCGAGACGAGATTTATTAACATTTAATTATTTGTGGCGGAGTCTACCCACGCAAATAATCAATTATTTTATTAAATTCTCGCAATTAATATATGAGAAAATTGCAATAAAACGTTTTTCTTGGGGGTTAGAAGAAAAACTCCCGCCCTGAACAATGAATCCCCCAAGGAGTAAAGGTTATTGAAACTGTGTACGACACGTTTAATATTGAGCCTCTCCAAATCACGCTAGAACCACGACGCACGGACAGGAAAAGGAAAATCACCGAGCCGTTCATGGTCCATCCAAAGAGGAAATATATTTATATACCGTCCGGAATTATCAGCTTGGGAGAGGGGGTAGTGGCGGAACCATCCTGTGTTACCAGCTAATAGACTATCCGAATCTCAATAAATACCGGAAGATTGGGCTGTAGGGTGTCAGTTAACACCCTGTATTTGTACTGGGCTGGTCACTGAAGTGTGGTGTCTGCACAGATGCTGCACTCAAATTAATTGTCCTCAGTCAATGGAGGGGGAAACCCTTTTATACTAATGCAATTTTATTTTTGCAGAGTGCCCCTTTTGAGGGGAGCTGGTTATCTCCCATATTAAACCGACCTTGTGTCACATTTTGTTTCGTGGGAAACAAATAAATACCCAGTCGGTACCCGGTATTTGTACTCGGCTGGTCACTGAAGTGTGGTGTCTGCACTCAAATTAATTTACCTTAGTCAATGGAGGGGGAAACCCTTCTATACCAAGGCAATTTTTTATTTTTGAAAACAGCTAGAGTAACCCCCTTTTAGGGGAGCTGTTTTTCTTCCACATTAAAAACAACCTTGTGTCACATTTTGTTTTACGTGGAGAAGCAAATAGATATCAGTCGATGTCGGGTGGACCAATCTACGTCGTTCGTCGGCTACGACGATCAACTCACCTATCGTATGCTTTGCAAGACATGTTGCTACTTTATTTTGGAGTCCGGTTTTCTTTTAACAGCTATAATACTTTGTTTCTGGTTTCCAGAAGAAAATCCTTATGTAAATTCCGATGCATTATTTAGTAGAAACTGCTGTTATAAACAGCATTGCGTAAGTTTCATTTTTACACCATTTTTCTTCTATGATTATACCTGGAATGTTGACATTAACCTTGTTTGTTTTTCTCGTCTATAATTATGCACATTATGTTACGCCGTCTCAGTGGAAGCTCGTATGATGTTCCTCAATCTAATGACGAGCATATAGGATGGAGGGAGGTACCTACAGATGCCTGCGCTGCGTCATCACGTGTCGTTTTAGTGCGAATTTCATACTTATCTACTTGATAGTTTCGGTAGTTTCGTATAATTTCCTTGCGTTTCTCGTTACGTTTACAGTGTTATTCGATTTCAGTTTATCTGTGATTTGCCAACATTATCTAATTATGTGAGATGGTTTCAGGACTCAAGAGGTTTTCTTAATATTTCAGTTGTCTCCATGAGTGCAGTGTTTCGTATGATGTCTATAACACCCCCTACTTTGATTCGATTTTTGATCCCCCCGACAAAATGGGGGGGGGGGCTATAAATTCACCCTTGAACATTCGTCCGTTCGTCTGTACGCACTTTTCTCAAAAACTACGCCTTGGAATATTTTTTAAATTTTACACAAACATGATATGAGTAAAAAAGTACGGATTTTCCGGGAAAAAGTCCGGTTGCACCCCAGGAATGCTTTTCGGGTTAAAATGGCTAAAATTTACACTCTTGTGCTTTTTAAAAATAATTGATGCTTTGGATTTTTATAAATCTGAGAAGTTGTAACTAACTGATTTCTATAGAATTTTTTTTTTTTGTCTATACTTTGCGATAACTCTTAGGTGTGCCCCAGGGGCGCTTTAGAACTAATAAAAGCACTCAATTTTTTGGGACTATTTTACTATATTTGTCTAAAATTTTCTGTGTATGCCTATTTAGGAGTTCTGCTGAACTTAAATTTAAATATGTTAAGGCCTTGGGGAATTTGGGGGCTAAATGAGGGGAGGAGCATTTCTTTCTCTTGTTTTTGCATGGTGCGGAACTAAAATTTGCATATATTTAGGCTTAAAACTGCACCAGGATTTGACTCCCCTGGGGACATTTGGAGTTAAATGGAGGGGGGGGTAAACGCTGAACTTGGACATTTTTTATGCCTCGTTCATTGTGCACTCACGGGGGACCATGCATGCTTCACTTGTTTATTATGTTTTCGGTATAATTCCTAGTGCCCATACTTTTATGGATATAACAGCAATCTTCTCCATGTTTCAGTATTCTCTTCAATTATCGGGCAAGCCCTGTATATTTGTTCACCTTTTTTTTTTATTTCCTTCATTTTAGTGCATGAATAGCTGACTTTGTGTCTATCATTATTATTAAATACCAGCAGGGTGGCCCGACGTTACCTTTGATTAAATGATGATCAACGAATGTTTTACACTACCATATTTTTATTGTCAATTGGTGAAATCGCCGATTTTTTTATCAAATAGATTAATTGCCAGCCCTAATTGGGGATCCATCGCAGTGCACCAGCCTTAAGCTTCCTATTCCTCTCGCAGTGATTTAATTCATAATACATTGTAGTCTACATTGCACTGTAGAGAACATACTGTTGATTTTATAAAATGTTTAAAATCTTAACGTCAAGTATTATGATTTAATTGTGCTTTAAACAGAAACATTCATTTCGAACGCATCCCTGTCATATCAAAGAACATACTGTTGTTTATACGTCGGGTTTTTCGGCTTGTGTGGTAATAAAACTTTTCAAATGCACTTGTGATGTTGGGTTGTATGAAAGTGTTAACTTTGGTCAAAATCGCCCGTGCCTTCTTTCATCAGATTGTTTCGATTACCGATTATCAATACTTATCGAAGACATTCCGATAAGAGAAACCTATCTAAGAACACTGCCAGCCACATAGAGTACCTTCATGTGAAATTTCATAAAAATCGACCCAGATGTTTTCGAATCCAAAGGGAACTCACGCACTCACTCACTCACACACACACACACACACACACACAAATTCATTTTATATAATAAATAGATAGATAGGTTTTGTGCAATGGATTGCTCACGGTAAAACGTTTGTCTACTAATTTTAACACTGCTGTTTTTTGAGTATTTGACTAAAATAAATGTTAGATCTTATTTTTTTAAATAAATAAATGTTAGATCTTATTTTTTTTACTTTTATCGAGTCTAATGTGGCCGTTTATTACGGGGTTCGTATATCATGATTAGGGCTATGGCAATAGCATATTCTTTTCATTTTTTTTGACTCTCGAATATATATCCGACACCGTTAGATACAGTTAATCAACCGAGAACCACATCATTCTATATATAAGCATATAAGATATCAACGGATACACACTCGAGAGTCAAAACAATATGCTGTTGTTCAAGCCCTAATCATGATTGCATAAATACTGATCATCACCATCATCATATTGCATTGGTTTCCCCGATATTTTTCTAATCAGAATTCTTTCCAGAAAGAAATCCGGTACTTACGGGACGGACCACGAGAAAGTTACCAACATCCTAAGTAAAATTGATTTTTGTGGAATGAACGGGATTCGAACTTTAAATGCCCAGGTCGTCAGTCCGTCATGTTAAATACTTGACTAACGTCACCTCCCTCTTTAGTACATAATAAAGACACACACACACACACACACACACACACACACACAGGCACACAAAGAGATAGAGGTTTAACAAATGCTGATATGGAGCAAGACTGGTTTCTGATTAGTTGGTAGCAGAATGTGAATTAATTTGATTCGTCAGTTCTAGCAGCATCGTTTATAAACAGAATTTCCCAACTGTGAGGGACAATACCCTCATTTGTTAAAAAATATTGCAACAGTTACCTCCTTCTTTATTACATAATAAAGATACACACACGCATACAAAGAGATAGAGGTTTAATAAACGCTGATTAGAAGCACTGACAAAAATGAACAATACAAAGTGCAGTGAAACTAGGAATAAAAGAGCGAGAAAACCAAATGGTTACCAGAGCAGTTTCATTGGCGATTTATAAGACTGGCGAAAGAAAAGACGCACTGTAACGTAGTACACACGTTTACACACGTAGACCCAACACGTTGTAACAGAATACGTCGCAAGGAACATAGGACAAGTAATAACTCGACTCCATTCTTTTTTTTTGTGTGTGACAGCGACATTTATTTCCTCATTCTCCCGCCCTCACTCTAACGTGATCGTCTTCTCATACGTGCTCTATTTTCGTTTTCATAGTATTTTTCTTTCTCCGTAATTTCGTTTGCGGCTCGGTATTTGCATACAGCCGCCATACGCGCTCTGTTACAGCACAAAAATACATGGACATGGCTAGATAAAGTACACTTGAACAGAGAAGTGGAATTGTTATTGACATTCGTACACAGAAGCGTTATCAGAACAACATACATAAAACACAAGATAGACAAAACCCATGTAAACAATAAAGATGAACCCTGCCGACAATGAGGTATTATGATAAACGACACCATAAGCGGTTTCAGCACATCAAACTTAGCGAAAAAGCATACTAAAACGTGGATTCTTAGGAACTACGAAAGCGAATGTACTTTGAATATGCAGAAAAATAAATGGCGCATGCATATTATGAAAGTGAAAAAAAATGTTCATACAATACAAATGGACTAACCCATCCAAAACGAGAAGGGCATTTAGTTTTCTCCCATTGCAAAAACTATACGGCATAATCACGTTGACACACCGGATCACCGAAGTTAAGCAACGTTGAGCCTGGTCATTACTAAAATGGGTGACCAATTTGGAAAGTCCTGGTGCTGTATGTAGGAGGACGTCGACACCCCCCCCCCTGCAAAAGTTGCAAAAACCTAACGTCGTCATCTCCCCTAACAGGGATATACATGCGACTGGGGACGGCTTGTGAATTCCATACTCCCATGAAACTTCCTCCTTCGGTAGGAAGCCGGTTAAATCCTGAATAGGATTGGTGCTAACTGCACACACACACACACACACACACACACACACACACACACATGGCAAAAACTATGACACCAGGGTTGAAAAGTGTAATTGAAAGAGCAGTGCCTGCAAAAGGTGCCTGGTTAGCTCCGTCGGCATTCTCCAGTAAGGGTGCCTCAGGCGACCAGCCATAAACTAACCCTTTCTCAAAGGGGTTAGTTTATGACTAGGCGGACCTCCTAGAAATGCACAGAACTGGCATCAGCAGGGACAAAATCATTTCATGATCAGCAGGAATATTTTTTTTTTCATCACCTTAGTGATAGAGTGGTGGAAGAAAAAATAAATGAACGTATGGAGTTTTCCCGACAACTGAAAGGAATATAAAATCAACGGGACGATCGCTGTGATGTCAATAATAGTATGAGTACTAGGAATAATACCGAAAAAAAATTGGAAATAAATCTAGGATGAATTAGAATCGCGTGGGAGGGGGGCGGAGATTCACACAATGCGAAGCACTGCACTGACCGAATCAGCTGAAAGAATCCCTGATGTGCTGAAACCATCTCATATAATTAGATAGTACTGACAAATCACCGTTAAAATGTAACTTGGTCGTTACACTTCAACCGTGTCGTTAGATTTGAACCACTCGGACCAACACGTTGTAGGAACAAAAAAAAAAAAGAAAAAAAAATCCGACTCGGCGTTTTTTTTTTTTTTAAGTGCAAATGACATAATTTTATTCGCGGTTTTTCGAACAATAACGCATTTCGTTATCTTTCCAAGCGTCTTTCGCGCACCCATGTGTTTTACAACGCTCTGCCATATAACATACTTTTTAAAAGCCTCCCCCTCCCACTCTACCTGACGCCGACCATAACCGGCGCTTTCCCGCCATTAACTTCACACGTCCATCTTCCTCGACTAGCACTTTGCTTCTCTTGCTCAACCACGTGGTGTCCTTCTTTTCTGTCTTTTTTCTCTCCTTCTTCCCGAAACGTCAGCGCGAGTACATTTGCTTAATTTACATATCACTAAAACGGCTGCTGCTGCTGCTGCTGCTGCTGCTGCTGCTGCTGCTGCTGCTGTTGCTGTTGCTAATATTTTCTATAGGCAGCGATCCTACGGCTGCAGCTTATTTCGTTCGTCGACGTTGTTACAATAGGATCGCTTCGTTACAATAAACTGAAATGGATCAAGACTGTGTAAACATGACGCATAACATAGGAAACAAAGGAAAGTGAAACAATCAGCGCAGATAAGAAAAAGGCAAAATCTGTACTAAAAACACGCGTTGGCATCAGCATCTATTAAAATCGACCATTACGGTTCGGTGCAACTACATTATAATAGCAAATATCGAAATTTTTAATATTGCATTTCAAGCCTCAAATACCAGGAAAATAAGCAACGGTCGTCATCATCGAAAGGCGAATGGGAAGCATCTGTTGCGAAAAACGCAGAGCGATTTAAAAAAACATTTTTTTTTTTTACATTTTCACCCTAAACAAAGCACATTGCCACTTTGGTGTAGGGGGCTACTATCAGGGCAACAACTACTGGGGCACTATGTTGGGATTTGAGCAGCAAGATGGTTCACATTACACTTGAACTTCTGCATGTCAGCACAGTTAGGGAAGCAGGGACCTGGAATGGAATTCCAGAGTCTAGCAGTTCTGGGGAAGAAACTACTGAGGTAGAAAGATCTTTTATATCTAGGGATCTCTAATGTGTGGGGGTGGAATTTAGCTGCCTGTCGGGTTTGTCGAGGGTGTCTACGTCGTGGGGGCACAAGTGTCTGCAGTTCGCCAGAGCATTCACCATTAAAATACTTGTAGAACAGGCAGAGCGATGCAACCTTTCGTCGATGGGACAGAGGCTGAAGCTCAGATGCCAGTTCAGGGCCTATCAGATTGGCGACTCTCTTTTGAACCTTGTCTAGGAGCGAGATACTAGTAGCAGATGCACCAGCCCAAATGTGACAACAATACTCCATGCATGGGCGAATGGTGGCCTTATAGAGGTACAGGATACTTTCGGGTGTCAGTAGTTTTCTAGCTCGGTAGAGAGAGCCCACCTTCTTCGATTTGCAACACTTATCGAAAGAATCCGAAAGTATTGGAAAAATCGGGAGACTTGTTATTAATTAAACTCCGAGAAACATTACCTGTTATTAATCAGACTCCGAGAAACATTACCTGCTCTTGCCAGTGAGTTGATAATGATTCGTGCAAGAACTACTAGTGAGTAGCAATATGTAAACAGAGGAAAAAAAAGAGTTACAACGAACCCAATAAAAAAGGCACTTCTGGTGCAACATATGGGAAAAGCGTCAAGACTATAACAGAAATGTCAGAGATCTGACAGGTATGAAAGAACACTGTTATTAAATTGAATCTGAAAAGTTAAAGCAAAGCCTGAGAAGATGTATACACAAACATTCAGAATGAATAACCAAATGAAGGAATCCATCAATTCTAAAATACACCGATTAGATTACTTTAGATTTGAAAATCTAAAGTAATTAGCCTACCAGCCATATGGAAAATCCTAACATCGGAACTGAGAGAACAGATTTTCGACTCTCTTACTAATGGTGAATTACGCCCTGAGGAAGAGAAAGGTTGCCAAAAATCTACAAAGTTGATATATTGCCTATTATATATAGATTAAATCCTAGACAACGGAAGGCGTGGAACTGCCAAACCAAAAGAAGATCGAACACTTGGTGAACTTGATATTTATCTTGAAGCCTAACAGAAATGAAAGAAAAATGGAAAAGGATACCCGAGAAGAAGAAGAAGAAGAAGAAGAAGAAGAAGAAGAAGAAGAAGAAAATTCTTAAATACCAAATTATGTAGTAAAAATATATATATATAAAAGGACTAAATACCTGGGCAGTATCAGTTGTAATATATTCTGGTCCTTTCATACGCTTGACAAAAGAACCCATGCACCTGGACCAGAAAAACAGGAAATTAATGACTATGAAGAATGCACGACCGACCCTGAAAGATAACCCCCACCCCCCCCCAAAAAAAATAACTGGAAAAATACACGAGCCAAAACATAAAAAGGTCGCTCATTTCACAAAAAGACACCGCCAAAATGAGCAATGCAGGGAATTACGAAACTGGGAACAAAAAGACGAGAAAATAAAATTGGAAAAGAAACATCGAGATTGGCGATTCATAAAATGGACCAGACACTCGACAACATATGAACATGAATACAAAAAAAAAGAACATCTGAACAAAGAAAAGAGATTGCTACTGACAGTTACACGAGCTAATCTGAATAAATGGTATCAAAGCTAAAATTGAAATTAAAAAAAAAAATGACAGGAAAACAATAAAAGAGGGGAAACAGCGAATGCCGCAAAAAATAGAACCTCAAAAATTATCTCATCCAAGCAAGGATACCGGACGTGATAATAGTCAACAAGAAGGAAAAACTGTCAAATCGTAGATTTTTGCCGACCTAACAGTTCATAGGGTGAAGATTACGGAGGTAGACAAACGACGCGAATACACAGAACTCGTTAGAGAACTGAAAATAATATGAAACACGAAGAAGATCATTGTCCCGAAAAACTGGTAAAAGGACTAGCAAAAATCGAAATCAAAGATCCTCCTCCTCCTCCTCCTCCTCTTCGGCGGCGGCAGCGGCGGCAAGCAAACTCTTGCTATCCTATACTTTCCGTTATTCCCGTGCCCCATCTACCCATCCATTGAGATCGTACAACGCACGGTAATAATAAAGGCAAACGAAATCTTAAGAAAAATTCTTTGATGTGGAAACCAACTCAATAACCAAAACCGCTCACACGAATCGGTTGTGACGTGTAAAGTAAAATGGGAAGGAAGAAGAGCACTAGCTAAACCTCCAATTGAAGATTTCGTAGAATATTGGAACCTAAGGAGGTTTATTGCAACTCAACCTCCCGACAAGACCAGCCGCCGTTGTCAGCGAGAAGTCAATGGTAATAATTCCCAATGAATTGCAATGATTATCGAAAGAGACAGAGAGTGATAGAAAATTTGGAGAGACTTGTTGTCATTCAGACTCCGAGGAACACTGTCGGTTATTGCCGGTGCAGTGAGCAAAAACTACTACTAATACTAATAATAATCTATTATGTTAATGCTGAACGAAAGGTTCTTTGAGGTGGTGCAGTTTTCTCTGTTTTGGCGATACTTGTCTTCAGGTTTTGAAAAAGAAGAGAAGCAACAGCAGAGATGGGAAAAAATGGAGTCTTTTCATAATTTTAGCGCGCTTTCATCGAGCCAATAAAGGCACTCACATACACACATACACACACAGTACGTGCGTCATTTGTTTGAATATCAACTGCTACAAGATCCCCCTCCTCCTCTTCCTCTTCCTCTTCCTCGGCAAGCAAACTCTTGCTACCCTATACTTTCCGTTATTCCTGTGCCCCCCATCTACCCATCCTTTACGGCTTCCGTCTGGATACAAACAGTTTCGTTTTTGCATAGCTCTAGTCTTTCGACATGTCGCATGATCAAAGGGAATCTCTTCCCAAACAAAAACAGCATCTGGTAGACATTTAATCAAGAACCCACCCGGGAAGTCAGGCGTCTCTTCTTTAGCTTTGCGAACAAGACGTGAAAGTACTTCGGACATTTGGAAGGGGAAAAAAAAGAAAAAGAAAAGAAAAAACGAGCGAATTCCGAAGGAATACAAACAAGCATTTATTTATGAAAATCAGACCGTTTTTAGTTACGGAACTCTCTCTGTTTCTGTCTGTCTGTCTGTCTGTCTGTCTGCCTCTCTCTCTCTCTCTCTCTCTCTCTCTCTCTTTCTCTCTTTCTCTCTCTCTCAATCTCTCTCTCATGCTACACACACACACACACATACATACATACACATATATATATATATATATATATATATAGGGTGAACAAAAAAAACAAAAGCTAAATGGAAGCCATCTAGAACATATGCTGTAGAACGGAGAAAAAAAGGCCAAAGACCCTAGTGTTTTGATGGGTGCCGGGAAAACTCGTCCCGGGAAAACTCGTCTCGGGAAAACTCGTCTCGGGAAAACTCGTCTCCGGAAAACTCGTCTCGGGAAAACTCGTCCCCTTTCGCTAGGTAGGAAAACTGGTCCCTTATTGAATAAATATCGATTGAAAACACATTTTATGATCGTTCTTGAAAGAGATATTGTTTTTTTAAAATAAACTATAGCCCCCCCTAATATTTTTTAAAAAATACTACTTGTTTATTGTTTTTTTTTGTGTTTTTAATAAAAGCGTTTATTATGTTCATAAACGAGACCGCATATTTTTTTTATATTAATATAAAAAGAATTTACTTATATACTGTTGTTTATAAAAGGGTAAAATCGATTTTTCTACCTCGCCGACTATGTTGTTTATTTAATTTATTTGGAATCGTTTATTTGGTAAAGAAAAAAAAAACAGAAAACAAACAAAAAACATGTCCGTCGAGTGTTACGGGAGGACGAGAAATAATGCCCGGTATCACATCTTAGGGGGTCTTGATAATCGCTAAAAAATAGAAAATTAAAGCAATTACTGAGGGAGATTTGGTTTTAAAAAGAGAATAATAAATTTTAATATTTTTTAAAATATAATTTAGAGAGAGAGGGGGGAATAAAACCTATATCTCCCTTCGAAAAGCAACCAACAAAAAATGAAATTAAAAAGATTCTTGATAAACGATAGCGGAGTTTTCAATAAAATTGATTAATAAATTTATTTAGTGATTACTTTCTCTCTTAATGATTGATTTTAGAATTTTGAAGTAAAAATTAAAAAAATTAAAAATGAGTTAAGGAGAGATTGTTAGCACATGGCATCTCTCGCGCCAAAAAAATATTTCGCTTTTAATTTATTAGTTAATTTTTGCAAAATTTGACAGGACGACAATAAATGTTGATGATTGATAAAATCATAATTTTAAATAACGCATGAGTGCATTTGGTATGACAGAAAACAAAAACATAACAACAAAAAACTATCATAATTAAAAAACAAAACCAAAAGCGTAACGAAGAATCGAATCGCTCCCTGTTTTTTAATTTTTGGGTTTTGTTTTTTTATTGTTTTTATGACTCCAAAAAACATCGTTAAAATAAGAACAAAAAAAAATTTGTAATTAACTTTGTATGAACATAATAAACGCTTTAAAATAAGTTAAACCACTAAGAACTTAGCCAGTTAGGTAGAAAACGGACACTTAGAAAATAGATTTTATTTAAAAAAAAAAAAAAAAAAAAAAAAAACATTAAACAAGTTAAAATATTTTTTTAAAAATATTATGGGGGGGGGCTATAGTTTATTTTAAAAAACAATATCTCTTTCAAGAACGATCATAAAATGTGTTTTCAATCGATATTTATTCAATAAGGGACCAGTTTTCCTACCTAGCGAAAGGGGACGAGTTTTCCCGAGACGAGTTTTCCGGAGACGAGTTTTCCCGAGACGAGTTTTCCCGAGACGAGTTTTCCCGGGACGAGTTTTCCTAAATTCGTTTTGATGTGATGTTTTGAATATAATAAACTAGTTATGACCAAAGTTTCATTTCATTCGGACAAAGAAACGGGGCCTAATTAGAGTTGGGGCCCATTTGGGGGGGGGTCACCCTGTATATATATATATATATATATATATATATATAGAGAGAGAGAGAGAGAGAGAGAGAGAGAGAGAGAGAGAAAGAGAGAGAGAAAGAGAGAGAGAGAGGAAAGGGGAAATATATATTTAAAACTATGCATTAAATATTTCAGTTATGTACCACGGTTTCATTGATACAGGCAGGTCATTACTATTTAGAAAACACCCTTACAATTCGTTTCAAAATCTTCTGCAACCTGTGGAATAGAAGACAAGCCGTAAAAAATAGAAACCGATGGTCACCGCTTTTATCGTCCGGTGATTTTACTCAAGTATCTCTTTTTGGGAAAGTTCC
>NC_136482.1:145662350-145709850 GCF_053919585.1 Euprymna scolopes
CAGTACACTAGTTCACCTACCTGGGATGCACTATCACCTCAAATGCAAAGCTCGACAAGGAAATCGATAACCGACTAGCCAAGGCGAACAGTGCTTTTGGCAGACTATACAACAGAGTCTTGCGGAATAAACACCTGAGGAAGGACACAAAAATCTGTGTCTACAGAGCCGTAGTACTGCCAACCCTTCTTTACAGCTCTGAGACATGGGTAACCTACTGCCATCACATACGACTCCTCGAGCGTTTCCATCAGCGCTGTCTCCGCACCATCCTCAATGTACCCTGGTATTACTACGTCACCAATGTTAAGGTCATCCAGCGGGCGAGGACCACCAGCATCGAGGCTATACTGCTAAAGTCACAACTGCGCTGGGCGGGGCACGTCTCCAGAATGGAGGATCACCGACTGCCCAAGATAACTCTTTACGGCAAACTATCCACCGGCTCCCGTGATAGAGGAGCTCCGAAGAAACGTTACAAGGACTCTCTGAAGAAGTCACTTGAAACCTGCCACATTGACCAACGCCAGTCGTCTACTCTTGCTGCAGACCGTGTCACCTGGCGACGCACAGTCCACCAGGCCGTCACCTCCTTTGAATTCTCTCGCATAGAGATCCTGCGCGTAAAGGCGCTACAAGAGGAAGATTCGGGAAGTCTCAGCAACCGCACCTGATGGAACTTTTGAATGCAGCCGCTGTGGCCGAGCCTGCTTGTCTCGCATTGAGCTCATCAGCCACAAACGTGCCTGCAGTTGACGTGGACAACCACCTTCAAAGAATCTTCGTTCGCGAAGTAAAGCCATATATATATATATATATATATATATATATATATATATATATATATATATATATGGCTTTACTATATATATATATATATATATATATATATATATATATATATATATATATATATATATATATTAGTTTGTATAGAGTAACGATGAAATCCATGTCGCTCTACGTGACATGTCAATTTACGTGATGAAACTAGGAATTAAACCGATGGTTTACAATTATTAATACTTTTGTGATTTCTTTAGAAAAAGTAATAGCGTTAATGTTAATCGAAAATGAAACCATTAACAAAAATACTTGTTTGTTTTCAATACAACGTCTGTTTGAATTTAATCACGTAATTATTGGCAGTGATAAACATAAGAAAAAAATGGCGAAAATGTGCGTGATTGCGGTCATATAAATATATATGTGTGTGTGTGTGTGTGTGTGTGTGTGTGTGTGTGTGTGTGTGTGTGTGTGTGTGTGTGTGTGTGTGTGATTAATTTGGGGGTACAAAATTTAATAATGGCTGAAAAAAGACCAATTAACATAATAGATTTTTTTTTTAAATATAAATTAAAAAGGGCTAGCTAACCGGGTTTCGTTTTTCGTTAAAGAAAATAAAAGAAAGAAATAAAATTGTATATATATATATATATATATATATATATATATATATATATATATATATATATATATATATATATATGCACGTATATATGAATTTAGGAAAACTCGTCCCGGGAAAACTCGTCTCGAGAAAACTCGTCTCCGGAAAACTCGACCCCGGAAAACTCGTCCCCTTTCGCTAGGTAGGAAAACTGGTCCCTTATTGAATAAATATCGATTGAAAACACATTTTATGATCGTTCTTGAAGGAGATATTGTTTTTTAAAATAGACTATAGCCCCCCATAATATTTTTTTAAAATATTTTTACTTGTTTAATGTTTGTTTGTTTGTTTTTTAAATAAAATCGATTTTCTAAGTGTCCGTTTTCTACTTAACTGCCTAAGTTCTTAGTGGTTTCACTTATTTTAAAGCGTTTATTATGTTCATAAACGAGACCGCATATTTTTTATATTAATATAAAAAAATTACTTATTTACTGTTGTTTATAAAAGGGTAAAATCGTTTTTCTACCTCGCCGACTATGTTGTTTGTTGTTTAATTTATTTGGAATCGTTTATTCGGTAAAGAAAAAAAAACACAGAAAAAAAAAAAAAATATGTCGAGTGTTACGTGAGAACGAGAAATAATGTCCGGTGTATCACATCTTAGGGGTCTTGATAATCGTTAAAAAATAGAAAATTAAAGAAATTACTGAGGGAGATTTGGTTTTAAAAAGAGAATAATAAATTTTAATATTTTTTAAAATATAATTTAGAGAGAGAGAGTGGGGGGGGTAAAAACTATATCTCCCTCCGAAAAATAACCAACAAAAAATGAAATTAAAAAGATTCTTGATAAACGATAGCGGAGTTTTCAATAAAATTGATTAATAAATTTATTTAGTGATTACCTTTTCTCTTAATGATTGATTTTAGAATTTTGAAGTAAAAATTTAAAAAAATTAAAAATTAGTTAACGAGAGATTGTTAGCACCTGGCATCTTTCGCGCCAAAAAATATTTCGTTTTTAATTTATTAGTTAATTTTTGCAAAATTTGACAGGACGACAATAAATGTTGATGATTGATAAAATTATAATTTTAAATAACACATGAGTGCATTTGGTATGAGAGAAAACAAAAACATAACAACAAAAAACTATCATAATTAAAAAACCAAAACAAAAAAGTAACGAAAAATCGAATCGCTCCCTGTTTTTTAATTTTTTGGTTTTGTTTTTTATTATTGTTTTTATGACTCCAAAAATCATCGTTAAAATAAGAACAAACAAAAAATTGTAATTAACTTTGTATGAACATAATAAACGCTTTAAAAGAAGTGAAACCACTAAGAACTTAACCAGTTAGGTAGAAAACGGACACTTAGAAAATCGATTTTATTTAAAAAAAAAAAACCATTGAACAAGTAAAAAAATTTTTTTTAAATATTATGGGGGCTATAGTCTATTTTGAAAAACAATATTTCCTTCAAGAACGATCATAAAATGTGTTTTCAATCGATATTTATTAAATAAGAGACCAGTTTTCCTACTTAGCGAAACGGGACAAGTTTTCCAGAGACGAGTTTTCCCGAGACGAGTTTTCCGGAGACAAGTTTTCCCGGGACGAGTTTTCCGGGCACCCGTATATATATGTGTATATATATATAGAGAGAGAGACAGAAAGAGAGAGAGAGACAGACAGACAGACAGACAGACAGACGGAGCATAGAACGTTTGGGAATTAAATCAATTTTGTATTACGTAATCAAATGAGTAAAAGTGTTTCTAGACTGTCTTCGTCTTGTGTATACAAACAAAAGAAAATAAGCCAAATCAAGTTTACAAACTGAATAAGTCTGTAATACGAAAGCGAGTATAAATATCAATACTAATATTTATGGGACTGAACAAACTAGATGAAAAAAACTCAATATTTGCGATAGACCATTGTTATGAAAAAAAAACAATTTAAAGTTTGTAAATTAGAATTTACAACAGTTATTATTCGACAGGGAATAAGAAAATTCGACTTGTATTCCTGGTCGATTAATAAATGTTGTAAATCCTAACTTACAAAGTTTAAATTGATTTTCTTATGTATATATGTGTGTTAATAGTATATATATATATATATATATATATATATATATATATATATATATATATATATAGTAAGTTATGAAAATATATATGGAATTTAAGCTACACAGAATATTCTGCGTTTCATTCTCGTGCGAATTGGTCAGGGCATAAACCTAACGAATTCTCACGATAATGAATTGCCATACATAGGCCTATGCCTATGGCATAAACCTGAGGAAGTTATATATATGACTATGGCATAAGCATGGCGAATTCTCATGATTCTACAATTCTATGTAGCTTAATTGCCGTATATATTTTCAAAAATTACTATCTAGCTCTACCTATGTATTCAGCACTGTTGAAGTAACTGAAAAAATTACGCATAAAATCATATGTTCGTATATTAATTTATGTGATTAAATATAGTAATCATATATATATATATATATATATATATATATATATATATATAATTATTACTATAATATATTTTTAGATACCTACAGACACTAGTATTTCATCCTTTCGGGAATCATCAGTGCATTGAGTCACGATTACTGCCGGTAGAGAGATCCGATCACGGCCACGAAGCTATCTCTGACTCCATTAAGAATTACAGTTGAAATTTAAATATTTATCATTAAATGTCGAGATGTCCGTCCACGGCGATCTAATGCTTACAATATCATGATCTGCGATATATATCAAATGAAAGACTGGAATTGCCAATCGGATTACGTCTTGTAAACATAAAGTCCAAATAAATATTAGTATCAATATTTATAAGACAATCCCAAGCAGATAAAAAAAAGTTCAATAAATGAGTCGAGTAGAGCAGTAATATAAATGGAAATTCTAAATTAAATTATGTAGAATTACAACAAAATTTATTATCTGACAAAGGAGTACACATAATTATAAAAGTTTTTTGGGGGGTTTTTTTTTCCTTAATTTATAGATTTTCAATGAATCGCTCTTCTCATTGGAGGAAATGTTGTTAACAATATAAACGTGGGCAATTATAAATTTAGCTGATTAGAACATGAATTAAAAATTAAAGTTGAAATTATGTTGTAAAATCTGACTTTTTTTTTTCTTTAAAAATTTTTTAAAAAGATATTTGTTGTATTTATTTGTTTCCCCCACCAAAGCAAATTAGGCACAAGGTCGTTTTTAATGTGGGGTAAAAACCATCTCCCCTAAAAGTAGGCAAAAAGGGGGCACTCTGGTTACCAAAAATAATAATTGTCCCAGTATAGAGGGTTTCCCCCCCCCCCATTGGCTGGTACAAATTATCTTAAGTGCAGATGCTTTTTTAAAGCAAAGACCTAATAAATAATTGTTTCAACTGGCCTAATGTTTAAGTGAAATGAAGTTTTTTTTGTTTTTTGTTTTTTTTACGCATAAAAACTGGAAGATGACGTCCAAGTCATGCATATGAGGTAATCCATTATTTTCAATGTGGTAGTGTTATGAAATAGGTAGAACAGAATGAATTATCTTATATCGATCTAGTTATCTAACTTTGTAGTTATTTATCTATCTACCTGTCCATCTCGATCTATCTATCTATCTATCTATCTATCTAACTGGAGATGTAGACAAGAGATGGATATGATGAATATTTATAAAAACCTGTCAAAATATAACAAAGCTAGATCATAGACAAGTTTACCGGAAGATCTTATCAGCTGATCGGATCTACATGTGAGTCACGTGATCAGGTTAGCTGGAGGTCATAGAGGAGTTGGAACTTGGAATTGAAGCAGAGCGGTTGGGCTTTACGGTTGTCTCTCTTGGGAGGGAGTGACGCGTCTCTTAATGTAGACTGCTAAGACCACAAGCAAAGAAACTAACTTCCCATTTTCATCAGCGCGACATCCTGGGATGTGAAATAAAAACTAATATGAAAACCAATCATCGTCTTGGAGTCAATGTGTTTCGTCCAAAAGGTTCCAGCCCTCTCCAAGAACAAGATGAAGTCAGGATGGACCAGGTTCAGTGAGCAAGAGAAGATACATTTCTTCTGTAGTTTATATGCGTGAGTGTGCATGTGTGTGTGTGTGCGCGCGCGTGCATGTAGGGGGTGTCCTGCAATTGTAGAATGAATACTCAATATTTGATAATTTCGTTTCATTTCAAGATTATAAATCATTAAAATACCAACAAAAAATTATTATTATTTAAATGCTTATAACATGTTTAAATACATTCTTTGCTGTGATATTTCTTATTTCATTTTTTTTCGTGAAACGAAAAGACTTTATTTGTAAATTAACTTTTTTTTGTTTTGTTTTTGTTTTGTTTGTTTTTTTGTTTTTGTTTTTTGTCTGTTTGTTTGTTTGTTTGTTTGTTTGTTTTTTTGTTGTTTTTTTTTTTAGGTTTTAATACATTTCACTTAATTTATGGACCTAACTGAAAATTGCCTCTAGCGACCACAGATGAAAATGATTAGTTTTCTCAATTCTTACTCACAGGAGAAACATAATGGGGATGTCCAAGGAGTACTGCGAATCCAACATTACTCGAAACACCACTCACATTAATTATTTGCCTTACCACACAGGCAGATTTAGACGTATCGTCCGTTTTTAATGTAATGAAAAAACGGAACACTGTAGATTAATTAAAAACATGTCTCTCTCTGGTATCAGAATCAATGCCACACTCTGTTTCTAGATATTTAGTTCTCATCCACAGCCAGAACTGTGTCGGGAAGTGGGATTGAAACAGTCAGTACGACTAGACGAGAAGTCATCTGACTTTGAAAAAGGTGCCTTTGCAGCCCCGTCGGGATTCCCGGCAGGGCGCATCAGGCGATTAGTAATAAACTAACTCTGTCTTAAAGAGAGAAGGCAAAGTCTGGGAGACTTCTAGAACTACACAGAAACCAGAACTACATCATAATCAACAGGAACGAGGTTATTACAGGAATGGTCTAATATCTGTTTATTTGTGGTGGGAGGATGGTCCTTGCTAAGCCGAAGACGTTACACTTCGTCTGCTGCCATTTCATTTTTGGTCTGATGTTTAAATGAAATGAAGACAAAAGATCAGTTCCAAATAAAATCTACTTTTTATGTTCGTTTATTTCGTATGACTCCATTGTTGGCATTGGTTTCCCCGGTATCTTTCTACTCAGAATTCTTTCTACGAAAGATGCCAACATCTACGATGCCAACATCCTAAATGAAAGTGTTTATGCCAACATCCTAAATGAAAGTGTTTCTCTGGAACGAACTATATTCGAACTTAGCACACCTAGCTTATCAGTCCGTGTCGTTAACCTCTTAACAAGCGTCACCTCCTTGCTTTTCATAAATCTAATATATAAAAGGTGATATGTCTGTCTGTATGTCTGTATGTCTTCATATTTTCTAACTCTATCTCCTCCGAAACTAAAAGTCGCAGAGCGGCGTTAGAGCCTCAACTGATTGGATTTTTTTACGGACAGTTCTTTTATTGGTCTTTAACCGGTTTAAACAGTTTTTAAGGGGTCCAAAATGGGTCAAAATTGAAAAATCGTTATACATTTTGTACGTTCATCTTCGTTTATTTTTATTAGGTTCATATGCGTGTCACGTTGTTACAGTAATAACATCACCAGGTTTGAATGCTTCAGTTTTGGTTTCGATTCTAGCTGATGGCATCCAAATCTTTTTTTATTTATTTTTTAAAATCACGCCTTAAAAATATATACGAAATCTGGAAAAATTAAAATATCATGTTTAAGCGTATTTTACGACCAGGCAAAGCCGGACGGTCCTCGCTAGTGTATAATACTTGGGTAGTTTCATCTCAGTTTTGTTTTTTGTTTTTTAACGATACATTTTAAGTTGACCTCACTCGAACGAGTCTTTCATCTTTGTTTTTTTTGTTTTGTTTTTTGTTTGTTTTTTGTTTGTTTTTTTTTTTGTTTTTTTGTTACTTTTCCAAAAAAAAAATAACTCTAAAATAATTCCACCTTGGTCAAATAAATAAACTTTTTCTTCGCATTAATAAAGAAAATCTTTTTTTGTTGGCGCCATTTCTCACTCAAAGTCACAATGTGCTAGCAAACTAAGTCGGGTCAGACGAATTAAACATCCGACCTTCTGAAAATAAATATAGCTACATCGAAAACAGATTTTGTTTTCTTTTCTAGTTAGCCGCGTAACAGTAGCCTTTCTTTATATATCTAATCGTATGTTTTCTTTTTCTTTTTCTTTTTTTTTTTCTTTTTTTTTTTGGCGATGAGGAAGGCACCTAGAAGGATTTCACGTTGATTCAGACGTCGACACGGACTATTTAGATGATGATAACCCGGTAGAATGTATAGGTAACAAACATTGAACTAAAAGAATAAGCAAAAAAGAGAGACTAATTTAAACAAAGAAAGATTAACATAGTCATAGTTGGATGCAATATTTAGCAGGACATGTGTTCTGACATTGCCCAGGAAAATAGAAAAGAACTTTTAAAAAATAAATATTAGAGCATCAATCTATGCTATTTTCATTCTAAATTTTATTATCTTCAATCCGATATATTTTTTACAAGGGAGTCACAACTTATCAAGGCCCGAAGGCCACTCGAAAATAATGAATGTAAGGTGGTAGTGTAGCAATCGTTAATGGTGTAATTTGGGTACAATTTGATTATTTGAGTGGATGGTTCAACAAGAACTTGTTTACATTACGCTTGAAGACTACCATATTGTAGTCGGGCGGAAAGCAGGCCAATGGAATGTGTTCCACGGGCAGGTATGGGATGCATTTTGTTATTTAAACATGTTTTCTCGGTCTAGAAGGATTTCTCTTTCATTGGGCTAGGACAGAAAAAAAATGCAGTATACTACTCTTTAGCAGTAATTCTATTTTTAAAAGTTAGGAAAGAATAATAAGAACATGAAAAATGTTGTAAAAGCGATAAATGTTTAATTTTAGAGCGGACTTAGAAGCGGCCAGTAACAGCATGAAAGGTGCTGCCAGTTAAAAGGAAATTTCGTATTACGTATGAAATCTGAAGAAACAATTTTAAATAAGTAAATATGCTTGTGTTTTCGGTTATAACTGACATATTTCCTTGAATCAGGTTCGATGAAAATAAGTAAATACTGTTAGTGATTTCGATAAAACGAATTAAAAAAATTTAAATATAAAAATAAAAACATTTTTTATTATGTTTTTTTAACAATGAAAACATTTCAAACCTTAAATACAAAATTTTTAAATATTTTTTTTTATAAAACACACAAAGACTTTCGATGCCAAACTTCGGAAAAGAGAGAATCAGAAAGATATTTATTGGTCTTCAAATTATTGCCATGGATGCTTTTTTGATCTTAAAATGCCATTTGAGAGATCGTTGATGAAACTCAAGAGGAGGTTGGGGCTCATAATAGATCCCTGAGCCACACCGGCATTGATGGTATGTACTTACGGCTTCTCTTAATCATCGATTGCTTTTATGAAACTATCAGAGAAAGAGGATTTGATGGTTGGGAAGAAATTTCCAGATATTCCATAGCTAATGAGATTATGAAATAAATCTGTATGCCAAATCCTATGAAATGTTTTTATGTTGAAAGTTGTCGCTCTAGCAACAATAATCAAGATTCAATAAATTCACCGACCCTGTGTCAGCACATCAGCTGTCAATGTTGCAGGATGAAATGCATATTGCTTATTATTGAGTAAGCTGTTTCTGTTAAAATTATTGACAACTTCCTTGTTTATCACAGATTCAAGCAAATTTCTTGTGACACACAGGAGATTGATTAGTCCGTATCGAGATGTAGAAGAACGATCCCAAGTATTTTTAGATAATGGACAAACTAGCGAATTTTTCTATGGTGTTCGAAACGCGTTTCTTTTTAAAGCAACGATTGAACACTTTTGTAAGAATAGTAGTTAGTTCCGGTCCGGTCATGTTGCAAGAACAATTTGATTTTTCTTATATCAATGTTCTTGATTAGTTTGGCAACAACCCGGATATCGTTCAAAATATTTTCAGTGATAGAGGGAAAATAATGTGGTAGGCGGAGGGAATCGCAAACGACGGAATTTTATATCAGATTTTTGCAAAAAGTTTGACTTTATCAGGTGCTGAGGAAATGATGATGGTTGGAATAGAGTCGATTGTTTTGAAATATATTCGATGTAACTTGTGATAATAAAATATTATCCCTCTCTCTCTCTCTCTCTCTCTCTCTCTCTCTCTCTCTCTCTCTCTCTCTCTCTCTCTCTCTCTCTCTCTGTTGACTATTTTATGCATTTTCTTTATATTTTAATATAATTGGACTTATTAATCAATTAATTAGTGTATAGAGAAACTACTGCTTCTTAATAAACAACCGCATTTTTCGTTAAGTTCAATACAAGAAAAAATAATACAAAATATTTTGGAAGTAATGCTGGAATAAGCGGTGAAGTACTTGTATTATATCAGTTTTTCTTCTCATAGACTATTTGTTTCACTAAGGAGTGAGAATCTAGCCTACGCTACTATTTCATCCATAGCCGAGGAGAACGATTCATAAGGGTGTCATAAAAAGTGGTTTACAATAAGTCACATGCTTATTTCCAAATTCATAAGCAAAAAAGACAGACTAATTTAAATAAAGAGAGATTAACATAGAGTCATGATTCGATGTAATATTTAGCAGGACAAGTGTTCCGACATTGCCCAAGAATCTCCAACCGCTCACTCATCTACGGATGTGTCAGGCATTGACGGAAAGCAAATGCAAAATTATCCTCAAGTGGTTTTCAGGCCTTGATAAGATGTGATTTTTTGTGAAAAATTGTTTTTATTTCATTGCGCTTTATATATGCTTATATGAAATTTCTCCAAATAAAATAGTTTGTCTATTTAAATTAAATTATTGAACAGGGAAAATACCAATATTTATACTGAGAAACAAGTGCGGTAATCCGTTTTTACTGCAGGTGGAGGCATGTTTACAGGAAAGTGTGTATGTAATGTGATATTTTATAACGTCTATGGATGGCCAAACGCGAACAAAAATACTTTACTTACATATTACGTTAGAGTTGTAGACCAGATTATCGATTTTTAGCGATAAGTGAAACGATTAACGATAAGTGAAAGTAACCAGAACCTCAGCGAACCAGTCATTCTAAACATGGCGTTAAACGTACAAACACATTTTTACTGAAAACTGATTTGATAAAAAATATTCATCATATCCTTATCATGTGTTTGAGAATGCGATTTAAAACAAAGCCCTACACCAAGATGAAACACAACTTCTCTTAAGAAAAACTTTACAAAGATTTCAGTCGTTGTATTAATTTTGTATTCAATGGTTTGCAATTATCATGGCCTGACGATGATCTACCTTATTTTTTTACTATATGGACTCTTCCAAGCATAATCTTCTATCTATCTATATCTATTCTATCTATTCTATACTCCTATAAATTTCTTTTTTATGCATTCATATTCATATTAAAAACCCTTTTTTATTTATTGAAAAGAAAATACAACTTTGTTATATATGAATCGTGGAATTGCATTCATCTGCAAAAGATCTAGCTAATTTGCATATTCTTTTAAACATTCATTTTAATTAATTCCTTATTAGTTTTTTCGGTTTTCTTATGGAATGGTCATTTTTAGTCAACTATTATATGCAATTATATTCATGCAGATATTCTACATGATTTATACTCGCATAATATTTGTGTAAAAAGTTTATAGTAAACACAAACCTCTTTCTATATCAGAGAGGCGGTAGCACTCTCTATATAGGGATGGCCCGTACACGCCTATATACGCCTACAAAACAAAACTATCCAAATCTCAACTAAAATCAACTTATAAGTTTCAAAAAGCACATATTCTTACAGAGAAGTGTCTTACGAATCCAGCGAGTGTCAGAACGTCGGTTAAAATGTCAAAAGAGAGCAAAAAAAAAAGGGTACAAAAATGTCTAATTGTTCTTCTTTCTTCTTTCTTCTTTCTTCTTCTTTCTTCTTTCTTTTGAGACGATGTATCTCGGTGTACGAACGGTCTCTGACAACAGTTCAAGCATCAATCGACTGCTCTTTACACGGAGAAGTGCAGTGACCCATCGCTTTTTAGCTAACTCCATAATTAAATAAGATTACGTGTAATAACAAATTTTAAACACTATATACCCAATGTAGACAGACCACTTCGAACACGGAACTTCTCTCAAAAGGGACAGCTCCAAATAATACACCGGATGCTCACAGACGTTCCAGTTTGCCAGTGGACTATATTTCTTGGACGCTGAATATTTGAGGTGAACGTTAAGGTTTTTTCTTTAAACAGTAACCCACCAGCGTTAATGAAACCACGAAATCTTTATCTCAGTTGATCAAAATTGTTATAAGAGTAACCTATCAGCAAGTACGACGTCAAAAAACAATGTTATAAAAACAAATAATTCTTCAGATTTTGGACTGTAAAATATGTACAAAATGTCAATGCTGCGACCAGGATTCGAACCTAAGTTAGCACGGCCACAACGTGGGGTCCTAACCTCTAGACGATCACGGCTAACACTGACGTCTGTCGCTCTTGGCAGAAAGACACATGACTACTGTCAAACTATTGAAAAATAAGGAGGAAACTTGAAATTCTCACGCATGCGCAAAAATACACTATAGCAACCATTGTTAAATGCAGCTGAATCTCTTCGCTCGCTAAGAAAAGTAGATCAGACCAGTTCTTCTAAGAACTCACCAAACGCCAAAGGAAATAAGTTAAATTAACCGCAAAAGAAACTCCAAGAAAGTCAAGAAAAATTTAATAGTGAAGGTATGAACATTTTAGAACTTTATAATACTCTAACTGTTTTATCAGAGAGGCGGTAGCACTCTCTATGTAATATAGAACCGATGGAGGACCAAGAGGCAACTCCTAAGGCCCAAAACCCAAAGACCTAAAACCCAGCAGGAAGCGACCTGCTACTAATGGAGGCGGCAATGAGCCGCCTCCTAAAAAAGACAATACTATAATGAATGTAAGTTTAAAAATAAGACTGTAAGTAAAAATACTAATTAACAAGAATAAAAAAGCATTGGAAATGCAAAAGGATATAGGGATAGTATGCCAAAAAGTATACAAGCAAGATAGCTATGAATGGCTAGGCACATGGAAATAGAATTGCATCCAAAGTATAGCCCTATAGCTTTTTACAACTGTAATGATGACACGGAATGAAGATTGGAGAAAATAGGGCTATACTTTGGACGCAATTCTATTTCCATGTGCCTAGCCATTCATAGCTATCTTGTTTGTATACTTTTTGGCATACCATCCCTATATCCTTTTGCATTTCCAATGCTTTTTTATTCTTGTATATTTACGTGTGCGTATATATATTGATTTAAAAAAAATTTGCCTACCAAACTCTTCCGTCAGTTTTTGGTCCATGGACATGAAACTTCATATATAGGGTATTCGAAACCATGCGAAACTTTATATTTGGGTTTTAGCCAAGGAAAATCGATGCAAAGGTTTGAATTAAAAAAATAGAATTTGCCAGATGAAGTTCGAACGACGGCATTACGAATATGCATGCGTGACCTTTTAATATTTAGTCTGGCAGTAAACATGTTTTCATAGTACAGTCATTAACTTCAAATGAAAAAGTAAATCGTAAGCTAAACGTTTTGGTTTCGATTCTCGATTGCGGCGCACGAGTCTTCTTTTTAACTTTTTAAATCATTACTATTGGGTCCTATATAATATAATAATAAATACGAAATCTGCATTAATCAAAATATCATATTTACGGGCAATGCCGGGCGGCCTGCTAGTATATAGAAAGGATTAGGACGCAGCCTCGAAGCAAATTTTCTATTACATATTATTCTGTATATACGAAAATGACAACAAGTGTAGGTTCTGCCAAACGGAAGTAGAGAGTGTGAGCCATATAACATCCAACTATAAAGTTCTGCTGGAGGACGGCTACTATATGACGCGACACAATGGAGTGTGTAAATATCTCAACTGGACGATCTGAAAAAAGTTGAATATCAAACGCAGCAGCATGTCCTGGGGGCATCGTCTGAGCTCCAATCTCTGCCCCCCTCGTCAATCTTTCACGAAAAACACCCGTCTAGCTGAAAACACTGTCAATAATTTCCCCGCTCTTTATTTGTGCCTAAATCAAAGAGTAGATTCCATGAACAAAGCTTCTTTCTTAGAAGTGCACGCCTGTGGAACTCTGTTCCGTTTGCCTGTTTCCCACCTGACTACAACTTGGATGTCTTCAAGTCCAACATAAACAAATTCCTAATAAACCGCCCCCTTAAGTAAGACATTTTATCAAATCTCCATTACTAACGATTATTACGATATTATCCCATAGATTACTGTACATGCAATAACCCTTATCGCCGAGTTGCTTCCAGGCCTTGATAAGTAGTGACAACCATGTAAAAAAAAAACTGTTAGAAATAAGTCATACACCATCCACTATGATTGCGATTCCTACAACTACGTACCTAGAAAACGGAGCCATAAAACCTGACATAGTGATATAGGACAAAAACAAGAAGGAGAAAATAGATAGCGAAATACCAAGGTCTTATGTACGACATGAAAAGAAACTGGAATCATAGGAAGATCGCTGTTATTTCAGTAATTATAGAAGCAACTGGACTCATAAAAAAGGATTTCAAGAACCATATTTCAAATATACCAGGTGAACCAAGTGCAAGAGAGATTCAAACAATCGCAATCAAAGAGACGGTCAGAATTTTAAAAAGATCTCTCGGTTGGAATATCTGCGTTAGTAGTTGAATGTTTGGCATCTGGAAAGACGCCCCATCTCCAGATTAAACAAACTGATAAGAACATTTTTAAAAATAAATAAATAAATACACACTTTTGTAACTATACCACCGTGTTGCCTTATTCATTATTGACCATTCAAGGTCACAACTACAACGATCTCGAGCGATCATCTTCCGTGAATAAAAAATCGAATTTAAAAGTCAGTAGGCAATTATTGGTGGTCTCATTCATTCTCGGCCGGCGTAATATAATAACACGTTTCCCAATCTCTAAATTATTATAAAATACGACAGAAATCGTTGATGTCTCTCAAAATCGCTTCCAACGTATTTGTCCATTTCAATCTATTTCGCCATAGAATTACACATAAAAATTAATAACATGCCATCAACGTGAGACATGATTTATAGTATGCTTAATTTAATTTAGTATTTATGCATCGGCCCGCAGATATATTCTATGACATTTCATGTCGTGATAGCTATAACATTGTAACTATAGATTTCAGTTGGGATAAGGGCATCATTTAAACAGAAGAAAAATGAGACGTCAAAAATATACTGAAGATGCGAATATGCCGCTATTGAGACTAACGTTATTAGGATTTAGTTTAGTGTTGGGACGATTAATCGGAATCGGAAATCGGAAAAATCGGAATATTTTAGGGTATCGGAATCGGTATCAGGATCGGAAAAATTTGTACCGATTCTCCGATGTCGAAACGATTCTTTTAATCGTTTCTTTTTATTTGATTTTGTTCAAAGCTAAATCTTCCCTTGCTGATAGTAATGATAAAATAATGAATATTTATTGATTTAAAATAACTAGTGTAGCTCAAATCGATAAATCCCGACCACCATCACCACAAGTATATTTTTACGTTTAGGAATTTAGTACGGAATCGATAAAGATATTAGAATCGTCCCGTAACTAACTAAGTTGTTATATTTATGAAAGAGTGCTCAATATCGGTGACACAGCCGAAGTAGAGTCATCGAGTCAACAGCGCATTGTGACTAGTAGGTTCCCGCTTTGCGTTCTTCAGAATATGTGAATAACTCTTTCTTGCCAGCAATAAGTTATGTACTTTTGATGGAATCGTCATGGGGTAAGCCATCCGCTTTTAACTGGTCGAATACTTTTTATACTTTCTGGCAGTTTATTTGACGGATTATGTTTTTCACGTAAGCATATCAATGAATTCTTCCTGAATGTCTCCCTTGTTTGAATGAGGTTTTTAAGTTTCTGTATATATCTATAACAATATTTCTCTCTCTCTCTCTCTCTCTCTCTCTCTCTCTATATATATATATATATATATATATATATAGATATATATATATATATATATATATATATATATGTATATATATATGTATATATATGTGTATATATATGTATATATATGTGCATATATATGTATATATATGTATATATACATATATGTATATACATATATATATGTATATATATGTGTATATATATGTATATATATGTGTATATATATGTATATGTATATGTATATATATATATATATATATATATATATATATATATATATATATATATAACTATGTGGCGGTTGGGTTAATAATCCCAAGCTGAAGCCGTCTCTGAAAATAACAGATATGAAAAAATTCGAAAGTCGTTCTTAACATGAGGAGGTTAGTAGTTGGGTTACAACAGCATCACCAACAACAGCATCACTTTAAATTTTTACGCTGGGGGGGGCATGCTACCACCGGGCAACGCCGGTTAACGGGTCTTGCTAGTGTGTGGGTGCGTGTGCGTGTGCGTGTGTGTGTGTGTGTGTGTGCGTGTGTGTGTGAGTATATATATATATATATATATATATATATATATATATATATATATATATATATATATATGTATATGTATATGTATGTATGTATACCCAATAACCGTTATCTTGATTAAGGTAAGACCAAAACTTATGCTATGTTTTCAAATGATCTGAAATAACAACAAGGGCATGCTTGGTTTCAAATATTTACAAAACTGTTTAAACGTTGTCTTAAGGAAAATTGCCTCCCATCACCCTGGAAAATCCCATCAGTATGCCCCGTATTTAAGAATTCAGGTGATCGCCACTCTCCCTCTCAGTACAGGCCAGTAAGTCTCCTGTGCGTCATGAGTAAGTTGCTGGAATCTGTGTTAAATAGAGTAATCAACCATCTCAGCAAAAATAATCTTCTTATTGACACACAATATGGTTTCCGTTCTGCTAGATCTACAGCAGATGTGCTTACAGTTATATTTCATAGGATCAGCGAATCTCTCGATGGAGGCTATCTTTCTAGGGCAATTGCTCTTGACATATCAAAAGCCTTTGATAGAGTATGGCACGAAGGTTTACTTCACAAGATCTCCAGCTACGGTATAGCTGGAAATGTCTTCTCAATCATTAAATCATTTCTCTCTGATAGATTACTTAGAGTAGTGGTTTATGGGCAGAAATTAGAAGCTCACAGTATTAATTCTGGAGTCCTTCAGGGATCCATCCTGGCCTCAACTCCCTTCCTAATCTACATTAATGATCTTCCAAATCACACCCTTACATCATTCGTAGACATTTATGCTGATGACACAACTATCTATGGTAGCACATCTAAGACGGTAAATGACCAAGTTCTCTCCTCTGATCTTGAGCAAGTGGTACGATGGGGAAAGAGGTGGCTTGTTACTTTTAATGCATCTAAAACCAAGTTTTTATCTTTACATCATCAACGCTCTGATGATATGGCATCAACTGAAATCAATGGCTCTCGTCTTCAGGAGGCCTCATGTTTTGACAAGCTTCTGAGCTTGACCTTTACTCCTGATTTGAAATGGAACACATACATCAAATCCGTTGCCAAGGCCGCTGGAAGAATGATGGGATCCTTCTATCGATCCAGTAGGTCTATCACTGCTGATGCAATTCTCTATCTATATAAGAGCCAGGTACGCCGAAGGATGGAGTATTATTGCCACATCTGGGCAGGAGCTGCTAGAAAGGACTTATCCTGCCTTCATAGAGTTCAAAATAGGCTTCGTAGCCTCGTAGGGGATGTCCTGTTCTCTTCCCTGCAACCTCTTTCTCACAGAAGAGATGATGTTGTGAGTCGGTTCTTGCTTTATCGTTATTTTCATGACAAGTGCTCGACTGAGCTCCAATTTATAGCCCTCCCCGCCAAACTTTCACAAGAAACACCCGTCTAGCAGAAAACAATATCAATAATTTCTTTATCTGTGCCTAAACCTAAACGTAGATTCGATGAACAAAGCTTCTTTCTTAGAACTGCACGTCTATGGAATTGTCTTCCGTTTTCCTGCTTTCGAGATGACTACAATATGGTTGTCTTCAAGTCTAACGTAAACAAGTTTTTCATGAGCCATGCCATATAAATTTACAAATTTACCGAATTTCCATTACTAACGATTACTTTATTGTCCAATTGTCTACTATATATTTTTAACTCTTATCCTCGAGTAGGCTCTTGCCCTTGATAAGTGGTGATGCCTATAATAAAATAAAGCAAACAGCAAATCAGTCAACTGCCGCCGTATGAAATTGAAAAGAAACTTTACTCTATTTATTTAATGCGACGTTTTTGTTTTTTGTTTTTTTTAAACAGTGATCACCACTTATCAAGGCCCGGAAGCCACTCAGGGATAAGGGTTATTGCAAGTACATTACGTTAGCGTGGAGATTTGCTGAAGTGTTTACTTAAGGGGGCGGTTCATTAGGAATTTGTTAACATTGGACTTGAAGACATCCAAGTTGTAGTCCGGAGGGAAGCAGGCAGATGGAACAGAGTTCCACAGACGTGCAGTTCTAAGAAAAAAGCTTTGTTCATGAAATCCACGTTTTGATTTCGGCACAGATATAGAGTGGGGGAAATTTTTCACCGTGGATTCAGCTAGACGGGTGTTTTTCGTGAAAGATTGGCGAGGGGGGACCAGAGATTGGAGTTCAGACGAGCATCTGCCATGGAAATAACGATAAAACAAGGACAGGCTCGCAACGTCTCTTCTGTGGGAGAGAGGTTGCAGGGTAGAGAAAAGGGCATCCCCCACTAAGCCACGAAGTCTATTTTGTACTCTGTCAAGGCAGGATAGGCTGTTTTAGCAGCTCCTGCCCAGATATGGCAACAGTATTCCATCCTTGGACGTACTTGGCTTTTATATAGATAGAGAATTGCATCAGTAGTGAGATATCTTCTGGAGCGGTAGAAGGATCCCACCATTTTTCCAGCGACCTTGGCAACAGACTTGATGTACGTGTTCCATTTCAGATCAGGAGTAACTACTATACCGATTGAGACGTAGCTTTATATTAATATGATTGCTAGCGTGAACGCTGGCTAAGCATAATTCGTTTACCATCATTTTTTTTCAAACTCCAACTTACGTTTAACTCGGATAATTAAACTATAATGAAACCTTGCTTAGTGAAGTATTAGCATTGATTATCGATAGTAAATTTAATTCCAATCGACTTGCCTTAATCCTTTTGTTGTTCTATGCTTATTATGTGACTTATGCCCAGATTAAATGTTAAAATGGCAAACACACATAAACACATAATTAAGTAAGGCGAAAATGAGAAAAACAAAAACCACAACGATTGACATTTAATCCGACCACAAAATTAAAAAGCATTGATTTATACTTCTTAATAAAGGTCGTCAAGTTTGTGACCGAATTAATCATCGGCTTTTCCTGCAATTAAATCTTTAAAGTATTGTGTATTATATAAATATGGGTACAATTTTCTTTTTCTTAAGTAAACTTTCACGAAAAACACTCGTCTACCAAAACCACTATCAATAATTTCCTAGACTCTTTATCTGTGCCTAAACCTAAATGTAGATTCCATGAACAAAGCTTCTTTCTTAGAACTGCTTGAAACTCTTCTGATTGCCTGCTTTCCAGCTGACTATAATCTGATTGTCTTCAAGTCCAACGTAAACAAGTTCTTTATGCACCGTTCACCTAAATAATCCAATTTACAAAATTCCCACTACTTATGTTTACTGCGCTATAATTAGATTGACTAATGTATACCCATTAACCCTTATTCTCGAGTGGCCTCCGGGCCTTGATAAGTGGTGACTCATGTGTAAATATATATAAATATATATATATATATATATATATATATATATATATACACACACACGCAAACACACACACACACACACACACACACACATATATATATATATATATATATATATATATATATATATATATATATATATATATATATCGGTGCTGGTTATAATAGAGTCGGGTCGTTATTTTACGCAATTTTTTAACGGAACATTGAGTAAAATTGCATTTTTCTTAAATGCTATAAATGGTCGGTGAAAAGTTCACACACAGAGACATAAATTGAAACGCAAAATTTAGATTACATCGTTAATGGCTTCTGCCATTTTTAGTTTATAGGGATAGACCTTTTCTTTACTAAAACACAATAGTATTAAGTTGTTGCGTAAGTTCCCGCCTTGTTTTTTTGTTTTTTTTTCTTTCTTGGATTTTCTTTAGAAAATCAAAGAATTTGAACACCAAAAGTAAGTTCGTGTGGGACCCAAGCTCCAAGTTTTTTGTGTGAATCTGCTCGACTGGAGGTGACTTGAAACTGTCGCAAAATTACACTTCATCTTTTCATCCAATTCTCTACATGTCTGATGGTCATATTCCTTCTAACCCTGAGTTGGTCTTCGTCTGTCTTGATTGGTCTTCTGGAACAAGGAGTGTCACTGGGGTCAGAATTACCGTGTTTGAATCTGGGAAACCAATCTTGAACAGTTCTCACAGCTATAGCGTTTTCTCCATATACGGCACAAATATCTTTGGTCATTTAACTTGCTTTTTTACAGCGATTAAAGGCGAAAAGTCGAAAATGTAATTTTTTTTATCTACTTGACAATCTGTTTGACAGTTCTGAAAAACGAGAAAAATTACATAAGCAAAAAAAAACAATGACCATTATCGAATTATAGAATGGAATCAGTTTGCATTATCGCAACAGTCGTTTATCATTCTCAAGAGTCTAAACAAAAAGTCACCCAGATTTTCGGCAGTGTGTCCTTTTCGATAATCGTTACAATTATATAACATATCAAAACATGCTTTAGAACAATTTTTTATGAAACCGCGGGAACTTAAGCAACAACCTGATAATTGCTCTACTCGATAAATTTTTGTCCTTTTTGGATATATTACTATTTTCGACATGACAATTAAATACCTAATATTGTTTATGCTTAGAATGATACATTTTTTTTTTTAATTAGTCTGTTGACTATATCTTAACAAGTACATTTTTCTAACCTACTCAAATAAAGTCCACTCTGTGCAGTAAACGTTGTACTCTCAAAAACTACAATATCCGTTCAGAGGTGCATCATAAAAAAATTACGATAATAAACTCGTGTGATCACGTCTCACGAGTCTGTGCGTAGATGTGTTTCTCGCCACCAGGTGACTTACACACTATTATTTTTATTATTACTATCGGGAGGGGGTGTAAATTACCCTTAAATATATTTTAATTCATGCAGATTTCGTATTTATTATTACAAAGCTAATTTCAAAAGTTTTTATAAAAAATTACTTCGGTGCCATCGGCTAGAATCGAAATCAAAACATTTAGCGCTCCAGCCGCGTTTCCTACCTAGAGATAAGTAAGAGAGATTTCATATTAAACGATTTGACGAAATGAATTGAACTTGAGCATGCGCAGAAAGAAGTAGAAATTTGTCGGCAAGTTGAAATGAACATTTTTTCATTTCAAGTTGCCGATATATATCTGTATGCATTATTCATCAATCCGAACAAAGAATTTACTCGAAATAATTTATATAGTAGTAGTAGTAGTAGTAGTAGTAGTAGTAGTAGTAGTTTCCACAAGTAATTAACAAGGATTTTTCATTGAAAATAACAAGTGATGTTCCCTGGAGTCTAAGTGGATACAAATCTATCCAAACATTTGTTTTATTACTTTTGATAATCATTATAAACCAATTTGCGTTATTGCAACAGCCGTTTGTCATTTCCAGGAAAAGTCATCTCAGATTTTTAGCAGTCTATCCTTTTCCGTAAACGTTACAATTAATATAAAAAAATAACATAGATGTATCATACAAAACACTAAAATACACATATAAACAAAAAAATGCAAGTATATATATATAAACACACACACATATATATATATATATATATATATATATATATATATTTAAATAAGGGAGTAGTCACCAACAATGTGTATTTTTTAACATTCTTTTATTATTCCGTGTCTTGGTTTTTCATTGAGAATTATGTTTGGATCATTGTAATAATGTTTTTAAGTCATTGAAATCGTTTTTACGCGCGTTTCAGGCGTTCTGTGAAGCGTCCTCGTCAGAACGCGCGTAAAAACGATTTCAATGACTTAAACACATTGTTGGTGACTACTCCCTTATTTAAATATACATCTTTCTTTCGTTGGAATTTCTTAACCCATTTTATATAAATATATATATATATATATATATATATATATACACTTGTGCCCGATATTATTCATACCCCTCGGATCTTTGAGATTTCTATAAGAATATTGCTCAAACCAGAAGGTAGACAACATTAAAGGGATTTCAAACAATAAATCAAGCATAAGCATTTAATTTAAACTCAACAAATAAATAAATTATGCAAGTTTGAAACAGTATACAAAGAAAAACAATAATGGCACTAGTTCAAAATTATTCATACCTCTCTTACTAATAGTCAATAGCATGCCCTTTATTCTTAATAACTGCCTGTAACCGTTTTGGATATTTATCAACAAGGTTTTTACAAGCATCACCACTGATTTTTGACCATTCTTCAATGCAGTAGTTCTCCAAATCCCTCAAATTTCTAGGTTTCCGCTTTTTAACCTCAGTTTTCAATATGTGCCAGAGGTTTTCGATAGGGTTCAGGTCGGGACTATGGCTAGGCCATTCCAAAATATTAATTTGATTATCCTCAAACCATTTCTTGACTATTTTGGCAGTATGTTTTGGATCATTATCCTGTTGAAGGACCCAGTTTGGTCCTAAATGGAGCTTCTTCGCATCCTGTCTAATGTTTTTCTGGAGTATCTCCAAATATTGCTCCTTCTTCATGGTTCCATTTATCTTGACCAAACTACCTGGACCACTAGCCGAAAAGGAGCCCCAAAACATTAGGCTACCACCACCATGTTTCACTGTGGGTATGGTGTTCTTTGGATTGTAAGCTTCTCCTTTCTTCCTCCAAACGTAAGAAGCATCCATATGGCCAAACAATTCAATTTTTCTTTCGTCAGTCCACAAAATACTTGAGAAAACGGACTCTGAAGAATTCACATGGGTCCTAGCAAACTTTAGACGTGCTGCAAGGTGTTTTCCGGTGTGCAATGGAGTCCTTCTTGGTCTTCTTCCTTTCAGACCATTTTCATGCAGAGTCCTTTGCAATGTTTGCCTTGATATTTTTATGCCAGAAGACTCCAGATTTTCTAAAATGTCCTTAGTAGTGGTGGTTGGATTTGCATTAACACTGCTTACAATATTCCTGGTGGCTCTAGCAGACAGTTTCCTTTTACTTCCTCTACCAATCAAGTTGTTTGTTGTGTGGTGGCTCTGGAATTTTTTGATGATGCTCTGTACTGTTGCTGTAGGGACCTCAAATTTCTTGGAAATTGACTTGTAACCTAAACCATCCTTATGTGAATTCACAATTTTAGTCCTAAGATCATTACTAAGCTCTTTTTTCTTCTCCATTCTAATAATTTTTATTCTTTTATTGGTTTTCAGTTGACATCATTTTAATTTCTGAAAAATGCAAAAAACGAAATGAAATTAATCAAAGGTTGTATAAAAGCATTCAAAATAAGAATCAAACAGGAAACAAACAGTCAGAAACTCGATTAATACTGAAAAAATAAGGGGGTGTGATTATTTTTGAACATTGCAGATTTTATAAATAGCTGTATATTTCTTTTATTACAAGTATCCCGAGATTTTAAAATGACGAAAATGATCAGAAGAGGTTTATTAAGAATATGTATCAATATGGACGTAAACAATAAATTCTTACAAAGTTACACCTAATAAACTCAATTTTCAAGGAGGGGTATGAATAATATCGGGCACAAGTGTATATATATATATATATATATATATATATATATATATATATATATATATATATATGCATGTATATATATATATGTACATTTTATAGCATATATATATATAAGTATATATGTACATACGTGCACAATAAAATGCATATATAGCTGTATTGTATACATCAACTCTCTAATCCCCATCTGGCATCAATTGGGATGGATGGCTCTCGTCTGGGAGAAGCCCCGTGTTTTGACAAGCTTCTGGGTTTGACCTTTACTCCTGATCTGAAATGGAACACGTACATTAAATCTGTTGCCAAGGTCGCTGGAAAGATGGTGGGATCTTTCTACCGCTCCAGAAGATATCTCACTACTAATGCAATTCTCTATCTATATAAAAGCCAAGTACGTCCAAGGATGGAATACTGCTTCCATATCTGGGCAGGAGCTGCTAAAAACAGCCTATCCTGCCTTGACAGAGTACAAAATAGACTTAGTGGCTTAGTGGGGGATGCCCTTTTCTCTACCCTGCAACCTCTCTCCCACTGAAGAGACGTTGCGAGCCTATCCTTGTTTTATCGTTATTTCCATGGCAGGTGCTCGTCTGAACTCCAATCTCTGGTCCCCCCTCGCCAATCTTTCACGAAAAACACCCGTCTAGCTGAATCCACTGTAAAAAATTTCACCCACTCTTTATCTGTGCCTAAATCAAAACGTGGATTCCATGAACAAAGCTTCTTTCTTAGAACTGCACGCCTGTGGAACTCTGTTCCGTCTGTCTGCTTCCCACCTGATTACAACTTGGATGTCTTCAAGTCCAACGTTAACAAATTCCTAATGAACCGCCCCCTTAAGTAAACACTTCATCAAATCTCCACACTAACGTACTGTACTTGGAATTAACCCTTATCCCTGAGTGGCTTCCGGGCCTTGATAAGTGGTGACCACCGTGTAAAAAAAAACATGATGAATTGAATACATGTATATATACAGTGTTGCCAAAAAGAAAGTCCGCACTTATTATTTTTTCAAAAGACTGTAAATTTAAGCTAAATTGATTGTAACTTTTTAAATAACCTAAACATCATTTGATTCGTCTTTTATTTCTCTATAATTTTACTTGTTCATATTTGACTTTTAATTGAAGTATCCTAGTGTTCACGTCAATTAAAAAAAAATTAGCTTCAAATCGAGAAGGCAAAAAGAAACTCCGCAGCAACAAATGAGCTTTAACTCAGCTTTAAATATCCACCTTTTAGTATCTCTAATCGTAATTGTTGTTGTTCCTAGCGTATACAACATAACATTTAGTCCATATACATCGAGTCTCTCTTAGTAATCGTCAGGAGTTCATTAATCTCCACTTTTCTGGTTTATCCACTCGAGGAATCGGCCGTAGATTGAAATGAGGTGAGAAAACGGTACAAATGACTGTGCAAAAGCATCAAAGCACCGGCAGTGTTCGTGATGCCCCTAAATCTGGTCGTCCTAGACCTACTTCTTACAGGGAAGACAATGATATCAAGATCTGTAGCCTCAGAAAGAGATTTGAAACAGATCCCCAAATCCAACAACAGTTATTTAAAAAGTGCTCTCTTTCTACAATTAAGAACAGATTGACGGAATTAAATTTGCGAGGCTGTATTGCAAAACGTAGGCCAATGATTTATGTAAAGAACAGAAAGTGCCGTCTGAACGTCATCAGATAAATTCAAGATCATTACTCTTCATATTATTCGAAAATGATTTTTAGTGACGAAATGTTCAACAGGTTAGGCAGTACGTCCGCTGAAGGAAGAGCGAAAAATTTAATCCTAGGTGCACAGGTGCTGGAGTTTCACAGGTGCTGCAAGGTGCTGAATGTTCAGTTTTATTGTGGGGGAGGGGGGTATTAGTGTCAATGGTCCAGGCTTATAAGTCGCTTGCAAGGTCGAATTTATTAGTATATTAAAATGTTGACTGAACATTTTCTACCCTGTTTGGGCCGGAATTTGGATGATAATCCCAACTTCATGCAGAATAATGCTTCCATTCCCACAGCTGGTAATATCAAGAGCATGATATTCCGTGTTTGGATTCGCCTGCACAATCTCCAGACGTCAATCCTATCGAAAACGTATGGCATTATATCAAGTAACAGCTACGCAATGATAAAATTTCAAATCTGGAAAATCTTTGGACAAAAGTTAAAGAAAGGTGGGATGCCCTTTCACCGAATATTGCCGCAGATTAATTCAAGAGAATGCCCCAAAATTTGCATGCTGTCAAATTAGAGGAGGGATCTGCGACGAAATGATAATAAGTTCATTGTGTCCCTGTTGTAATTCTGTTGCACTAATGTTCTAAAGTTACATTTAAATAGCGTCTCCCATTGTGCCAAGTTTCTTTTTGCCTTCTCGATTTGAAGTTATTTTTTTAATTGACGTAAACACTAGGATACTTCAATAAAAAAAATCAAATATAAACAATTAAAGTTATAGAGAAATAAAAGGCGAATCAAATGAGATATAGGTTATTTAAACAGTTGCAATCAATTTAAATTAAATTTGCGGTTTTGAAAAAAATGACAGGCGCGGACTTTCTTTTTGGCGGAACTGTGTGTGTGTGTGCGTGCGTGTGTGCGTGTGTGTGTGTGTGTGCGTGTGTGTGTACGTGTGTGTGTGTGTGTGCATTATGTGAGCAGTGTGTCTTCATTCCACTGAGACATCTAAAGATTTTTTTACGAAGTACACATTCATTAGATCTGATAGTATATATATATATATATATATATATATAGGTTCTGTTAGAGTGTAAAAAAAATTCACCACATCCGCGACCATTATATATATATATATATATATATATATATATATATATATATATATATATGATATTATATATATATGATATTATATATATATATATATATACTAGTAAAAGTATAATTTTATTATACCATATTTCTTCAAACTGAAACATAATTATCAAAGTATACTTACGCAGATAGATATGAAAAGTCTTTATTAAAGTTTGTGTCTATTTCCATGCTATGGACGCCAGGCGCGAACGCAGACTCCATAATTTTATTATTCCATCCCTATTTAAGTTAAAACATACTTATCAAAGTATTCTTATGTACATCTATATAAAAAAACACTTGAAACGTTTTCTTTTAATTTTTAAATTTTTTATTTCTATACTTTGTGGACCAGGCGCGAAAGCAGACCCAACAATTTTAATGAACCACTGTTCTGCAGGATCAAATATACCCATTCCTGTATCTCGATACATCTTCTATCATTATATGAAATCAGTTTTTCAAAATAGTCAACCATATAGAAACTTATTCGTGACCAGACAGACAGACACACACACACACACACACACACACACACACACACATTCAGCTTTATATTATAGACTAGCAAAAGTACTCGTCGTTGACTGGGTTCAAAACAGCCTACAGAAAATGGACTCTGATTTATGAAAGTATGGTAGGTTATGAAGAGGAATGGTTGCAAAGAGATAGCTTCGAATTTGGGGGTATCAAAACCAATGCAAAATATGATGAAAGTAAAAATAAAATAGATAAACCCCACAATTTATTATACCATACCTGTTCACACTGAAACACTTATCACAATATTCTGTGGATCTATATTAAAAAATCTTGTTAAACTTTGTGACATATTTCTATTCTATGGAGGTCAGGCGCGAACGAACACTCCATAATTTTATTATACCATATTTCTTCAAACTGAAACATAATTATCAAAGTATACTTACGCAGATAGATATGAAAAGCCTTTATTAAAGTTTATGCCTATTTCTATTCTATGGAGCCGATGCGCGAACGCAGACCCTACAATTTTATTATACCATCCCTATTTAAGTAAAAACATACTTATCAAATTATTCTTATGTACATCTATATCAAAAACACTTGTAAACGTTTTTTTTTTAATTTTTACATTTTTTATTTCCATACTTTGGTGGACCAGGCGCGAAAACAGACCCCACAATTTTAATGAACCACCGTTCTGCCAGATCAAACATACCCATTCCTGTGTCTCGATACATCTTCTATCATTATATGTAATCATCAGTTTTTTTTTAAATAGTCAACCATATAGGAGCCTATTCGTGACCACACACACACACACACGCACACACACGCACACGCACACATTCAACTTAATATACATGTATATATATATATATATACATATCTAATATTTATATATATATACACATATATATCTGATATTATATATATATATATGATATACATATATATATATATGATATTATATATATATGATATGTATATCTGATATTATATATATATATATATATATATATATATATATATATATATATATATATATATATATATATATATATATATATATAATACAAACAGTTGTACTTAAACCGTAAAATATTTTCTTTCGAAAGGCAAAAAAAAAAATATTTTGCGTTTATGATCGCGTTCTTTATTCCTCCTTTCTGCGTGGATGTCAAGTGATGCGTTCAATGTCCGACGGAAAGTCTACGAAACTCAGTTGATAAATCCACTGATAAAATCGACGGAATTTTCCAAAATAACAAAAAACTTCCACTTGCACCTGGTGTTTACATTATGAGAAACTCTTTCAGATTAAGACAAAAAAAAAAAGAACGTTTCTATGTAAGACAGAAAATGAAATGAACAATAACAGCAAAAAAGTAACGGGTGAAAGGAGGCAATCGGATGACAAGCCGCCACACACGTGTCTAACAGCAAAGCTACTTTCAAATTGGCAAACAGTCTTAAACCCTGAGTAAAGGAAGATTGATATCTAAGGACACATTAATTGACACATTGACGGCCACGTTTCTTATATTCAGCTTTTAACAAATGAATGCCGAAATATATTTGTTAAAAAAAATACCGCAATGCTCCTCGTTTTACTTGGTAACCTGCGCCTCCCCATCATAGAAGCCTTACCCATTCGCATAAAGAAACCGAATATCAATCAGGCTCAATATGAAGAAGGGGAGAGTACACTCAACTGTTTTAATCGATATTTTTCAATAGATCCACTAAAGGTAATTTTTTTTAATTCATCACGCGCCTGAAGACGGCGTATGAGAGATGAAAATAGTCGCGGGTATGGCGATTTTCTTTTTACACTCTAACAGAACCTTTGAACATTCGCCTGAAAAATGGAAAAGACGAATCGCAAAAGAAACAGACAGGAATTATCCCTGCTATTCATCGAAATACGTATATATATATATATATATATATATATATATATGTGTGTGTGTGTGTGTGTGTGTGTGTGTGTGTGTGTGTGTGTGTGTTGTAAAAATAAACGATTTCGTTCGTCACCTACACACCTGCAATTTCAGATTTCACTTAACCTTCCAGAAGTATTTCTTTATATTTTAATTTAACTTCAATTTAGAAGAGAGTAACACTTTGTAAAACCCTTCCCACCTTGTATTAGAACCAGTTTTCGTCATCTAGCTAACTCTCTCTCTCTCTCTCTCTGTCTCTCTCTCTCTCTCTATATATATATATATATATATATATATATATATATACTAGCAGGGACGCCCGGCCTAGCCCGGCCATAAAATACGCTTAAATATGATATTTTAATTTATGCATATTTCCTTTATATCATTATAGAGTCAATTTGCTATTGATTCTTTTTGACTATAAAGTTTTGATTTCAAAAATAAAATAAAAAGATATATCCATATGATTTTGAGTGCATCAGCTTAAATCGAAACCGAAACCAAGACTTATGAGTAATATATATATATATATATATATATATATATATATATATATATATATATATATAAAGACGTAAATTTTAATCCCTTTTTTTTTCAATGAAATCGATTGATTGCCTGCATTAGTTAATGACCTATCGTAATTTAGCGGGAGAAAACTTTATATGCCTCCCCACAGTAACGTAGTTCACAATACAGTGTAGTCTACATTACAGTATAGAGAGCCTACTGTTTATTTTATAAAATTATTTTTATATTAAATTAAAGTTTCAAATGCAAAGTTCAATTATCCTGGTTCAATTGTCCTCTAAACGGAAATATTCACTATGAACGCGTCAGTGTGTTATCAAAGAACATATTGTTGAATTTATACGCCAGACCCTTTTGATTGTGCGATGATAAAACCTTTCAAATGCACTTGTGGTGTTAGGCTATATAAGGGTGTAAACTTTGGTAAAAATCGTACTGCTCCTTCTTTAATAGAATTTCAAATACTTATCGGAGTCATTCCGATACAAAACCTTTCTAAGAACACTCGCCGACATTAGTGTGAATCTTTTTTTTAATCGGCCCAGCCGTTTCGAAGTGCATAGGGAACGAACTCACACGTACAATTACACAAAGTACTTTTCATATTTAAGCAGGGATGCTATGAGGAGGAGGTATACTTTCTTCGAGTATTATACATCTGTTGTCTTATTGTAAGATTGATGATATATAATAATATATCATCAATCTTACAATAGAATAATGCGAGCATGAAAAGTAATATGGTTAAGCTTAAACATAGAAAAGTAAAGGACTAGTTGTTAAAACTGGAAAAGAAAAGGACAAGATATTTTAGTAAAAAAAAATAATAATAAATGTATAACTTAAAATATTGCAGTATTAAGAATTGATTATATAATGTTACGAATTGAATTTTTTAAAAATTCTTAATGTTGCAATATTTTAAGTTATAAATTTATTATATTTTTTACTGGAATAGCTGTTCTTTTCTTTTCCAGTTTCAACAACTAGTCCTTTGCTTTTCCACGTTTAAGCTTAATCATATTAATTTTTATGCTCGCATTTTTCTATTGTAATCCATGATTTTTCCAGGCTTCCAGGAAATTCACTTGTTCTTTGTTTAATTTCAGTCTTATTTTTCCCCCCATAACCATAACATACACATGTGTAATAACAATGTACGGCACTCGTCTGCTTTCAATAAAATTCGCCCAATTATTTCCCTTTCATTCTCTCTGTTTTACTTGTTACTTCTCTTTTCGCGAGAGCGGTGAATTGGCAGCAACAGTAGTCGTTGAAGCGAGGTGGTTACTATAAAAACCAGTCATAAACGCGTCACTCGTCTCCTTACATTTTTTTTTACGATTTTGAACACAAGTAAATTCGTCATAACTTTTGTTTTTCTAGACAAAAATTTACTTTTTTTCACAATATAGCTGAGAAGGTGATCTATAAACTAATAATTGTTCGAAATTTGGCCGAAAAATGAGTGAACGGTGAAGCTTTAAAGCAGTTCTAAATGACTAAAACTGCAACTTAACCATATATTCAAACACTTCCATGTTTGAATGATAACCTTATGAGAAGAGCATTCTATTATTATGTCTAATTTTCTTTCTTGTTTTATTTATTTATTTATTTATTTTTCTTGTAATACGAAATGAGATGCTGTAATGCCTCGACATGAAATCATCTTCCACCAAAACTTTCTTCTCTAATAGTTCTTTTTCTTCTGACCGCTTGTCTTTGGTGTTCCCTTCTGTCTCCCTGTTTCCCCGACTTTACCAACATCAGACATTTAAATATAACAAGAAGAAAAATTTTCATTCATTTATTGCGGACTATCATCCTCATGTTTTAGCTATTGTCTCATGACGTTTCGGCCAACTATTCCTCTGGCCTTCGTCAGGTGGTAACCGCGACAGGATAGGAACTCCGAATCTCCTAACTGCATTCTCAGCAATTACTGTCTTCCATATTTGTTTTTCGTCTCATCACATTTTTTGCTAACTGATACTCTGGCCGGCTTTGGGTAGGATTGAAACCGTTATCATCAGATGATTCTCACCTGGAACGGTAGAGATTCAACGTGTCTATCCACTGCGCCACAGGGCTCTGTGGCGCAGTGGATAGAGACATTGAATCTATACCGTTCCAGGTCAGCATTGTCTGAAGATAGAGGTTTCAATCCTACCCAAAGCCGACTAGAGTATTAGTTGGCCGAAACGTCGGTAAACAAGAACTAAAGGATGAGGATAATAGGCCGCAATAAATAAATGAATAAATAATACTCATTTCAATAAACATTCCAATTAATTAAGAAAAATTTTCTTGCACAAGCCTAACGATTTAGGATAACTCCTATGAATATTCTCCCTAATCATGTGTTAATGACAATATGATTTGTTTTTGCTGAATAAAATAATAAAAGATGCACTTTATGCTTTGTTTTCATTAAATCTTTTTTTGCAACAGTTATTGGCAGCTTTCATTTCAATAAAAACAAAAGAGAGCAATGAATTTTCCTGCACTGGCATGGATGACTCCCCAAAGAACGATGAAGAGCAAATCGTCGCAGAACTCGAACCGATTATTCTTGCTTCCTTGCCAGAACAAGAAATTAAAAATACTGCGAGACACACTGGTGTTTACGCGCCATTTTCTTTTACAAATTCATGCGGCAAAAACGCCATTCTGAAATGAATTCATCTGACACCATTTTGTATTATATAACAATATTCACATTTTTATCTTACTGGCAGGAAACTCCGGCATTGCATGGTGTTAAATAATAATCCAACATAATAAGCTATGCACATAAGAGAACTTAAAGGTAACAAAGAATAAATATTCATCGGGGAAAAGTAAGAATTTTAAACTAGGTGTCTGGAATAATTTTATATTATATCACGTAAAGATAACATAATGAATACGAAATCAGAAGTAATCCAAACTGTATACATCACTCAAAATTCACATTCTCGAAATATATATTTATTTTAAATTATTTGAACAAAAGCTAACTACTGTATGAGAAACCAATCTAAGCAACTTTGAAAATAGATTAGGACAATAAATATTTTATTTAATAAATATTAGCTTGGTGCAAAAACAATATCGTTTTCTCACATGTGTTACTTTATATATGACTAACGAGAGGTACCCAGCGTTGCCTGGGTGTTTGGAGTGTGTGTGGTCACCTGGATGTTTGTGTCGGAGGGGGGGGGGTTAAAATAAAAAAAGTTTTGGTATGTAAGTATGGAACCCGAACCCTTGGGGCAAATTTGGAAATTAAAGTGAAAAAAAAACGTGTAACGTTAACCACTGGGCCACCACGAAATACAAACAAAAACACGTTTGAATTTATTTAAGTATTTAGAATTGGCAGGTGCCCGTTTTAATGACTTAATGAGGTCAACTTTGACTGTGGGGTAGTATTTTATTTACTGCGGGAACGCTTTTTTATTTATTTTTTTTGTTTCCCCAAGATGTTGGGGCAACCAGCTCCCCATAACAAAGGGATTGCCCAAATTGAATAGCAATTGTCTGATATAAGGAGAAACTCCACATTGATCAAAGCTGATTGCTTTTTGACATTTCTGGCGATCGCGGCCGACCGGAAAAATACCGCCAGAATTAGTTCCGCTTTTATTATACGAAAAAGCCTTATACACATGCGGCGAGCGAAAAATGTTGAATATTTATCTTTTCAAAGTCAAGCAAATAAAATAGACAAGCGACCCTCGTTGTTAACTCGTAGATATTATCATTTACGCGTGATATAAAAAGTTTTAAGAAGTGATTCGACCGATCGCTTCTCGAAAAGAAGCCTTTCTCGGACATACACAAAATGCGAACATACATACATACACATATTTTCGCTTTTATATTTATAGATTTCTGAATTAATTCATTAATATATATAGCTAGGTTATATATTATTTTGAAGCGCGTTTTTCGCTCTATTGAATCGTGGTATTCGTTACCGTGCTCAATCTCTTCATTCATTTTTGCAGGCTTTTCGACAGCATAGACAAAATTCAAATCTGAACGATTTTCTTGTTTTAGTTCAAACTAGACCAGAAAGCTGCCGAGACAGCTTGTGATGTAAATGATGTGCTTGTCCCAGAAACCACTAACGAACGTGTGGTACAACGGTGGTTCAATAAATTTCGCAATGGTAACAAGAGCCTCAAAGATGAAGATGGTCGCGACCGGCCAACTGCGGTTGATAACGAACATTTGAAAACCTTAATTGAAGCCGATCCTCACAAAACCACACGAGAAGTTGTGAACTCGAGGTCGACCATTCAACAGTCATTTGCCATTTAAAGCAAATAGGGAAGTCAAAAAGTTGAATAAATGGGTGCCGCATGAATTGAACTATAATTTTTTTTTTTAATCGTCGTTTTGAGGTATCTTCTACGCTCTTTCTGCGTAACAAAAACGACCCATTTCTCGAGCGGATTGTGACGGATGATGAGAAGTGGACCATCTACGACAACGGGCGACGTTCGGCACATTGGTTGGATGCCGGGGAAGTTCAACAACACTTCCCGAAGCCGAAATTGGACCAAAAAAAGGTTATGGTGATTGTTTGGTCGTCTGTGGCCGGTCTCATCTCTCACAGCCTCTTGAATCCGGGCGAAACGATTATGGCGGAGAAGTACTGCCGACAAATTGACGAAATGCAGTAGAAGCTCCAACATATGTGCCCGAGATTGGTCAATATGAAGGGACAACTCTCCTCCATGACAACGCTCGCCCGCATGTTGCTCAACTGACCCTGCAGAAGCTTAACAAATTGGGCTACAAGACTCTGCCTCATCTGCCACTGATGATCACTTTTACAGGCATTTTGAACTGCAGATTTCTATGCTAATGGGATAAATAAACTTGTTTCTCGTTGACAAAAATGTGTCGATTCTAATAGTTTTATTTTGATTAATAAAGTTTATTATGAAAGGAGTAATGATTTTTTGAAGTTGAACGTCAAAATAAAAGCGGCATTATTTTTGCACCAACCTAATCATAAATTAATGAATAAAAACCAACAATGGGCAGGGCAACGGTGTAAAACACACTTATAGTTGCAATATACTTTCAGGAATAAGTAAATTTTGTAAATTTTTTCATCTTTAATTGTAAAGTTATTTCTAGTTCGATTCGATAATGTATAAATTTCCAAAATGAAATTCAATATCTATTATATAAAAGGGAAAATATGTGCCTGTATGTGTGTATTTGTATGTCTGCCAAAAATCTTTTGACAAACACATCGACCCTTCGTATCGTTAGAAAAATCGATCTCTCGGATGAAAAATATTCAGAAATTAATCAAAAAGATTAATTTTGTGCTGGTCAACTGGGCCGTTTATCTTGCAAGGATGGGTCAGTTTTTGTGGCAGTTATACGCCGAGCAATCTCAACGTACGTTTGTAAAACGTTATTTCGAAAGCCCCTGACGCCATAAATTTCCATGGGCGTGGCAGCAAATGCGTTTGCTTTTTTTTATTTCCTTTTCCACTTTCGCGTTACAGGTTTGAGCCTGCCTGCATACTGCGACTAATTGTTTGTTTGTTTTTTTTTTTCTTTTTTTCGTTTTTTTTTTGTTTTTTTGCTCGCACGGGCACTTGCTGCTATTTTGATTTAAATATTTTTTTTCTGGGCTTGGTTGCTCAATAGTCTTAACATACCACCTTTTTCCACGCGGGTAACGCCGGGTACCCCCGCTAGTTTAAAATAAATATCGAATGCAGCTATTAATAGAAATAAAATGATCTAATTATATAAGAACGCTTAAGGTATAAAACCATGGAATTTTACAAATTTAAGAATTCTAACATCTGATATAAATACTGGAAACATCTAAATACCGGACTATCATCTCCATTCTGAAAGATATTGTATTTAAATTTAGCTGAAATAAGATCGTTATATATATATATATATATATATATATATATACAGAGAAAGAGAAAGACAGACAGACAGGCAGACAGACAGAGACAGAGATAGAGAGAGATCTGTGTGTGTGTGCGTGGTTGTGTTACAAAAGGTCAGAATGATATTAGTACCAGCGGTTTCAAATTCAAACAATGAATATCTACAGTCGGTCTCCTACGCCAGACTCTCGTCAGTCTCTGCTTTTGTCTGTCCTCTCAAAATATGGCGGCTCATGGACTGTGACTTTTCTATTATATTTAAATCTTTAATCTTATTTCTAGTTGTGTTATATTTTTACTAATTTGAGATTTTTGCACGTAAATTTTTATGGTATATGTGTCTAAGATCCAGAAACACAAACACCCATACAGACACGCACACAAACGTACACACACACACACACACACACACACACACACACACACACACACACACACACACACACACGCATATATATATATATATATATATATATATATATAGATAGATAGATAGATAGATAGATAGATAGATAGATAGACAGATATGAAAACCCGTCTGATTGAAAACGGCTGAGATTTTTTCCGATTTTGTTGGATAACATTCTTAGATCATGGGCAAAAAGGTGGCTGGTTAAGTTTAATGCATCTCAAAAAAAAGCCTCTTTCTTTCCATCATCAACGCTCTGACACTCACTTGGCCCCAACTGAAGTGAGTAACACTCATCTTTGGGGGGCACAATGTTTTGAAAAACTTTTTGGACTGACCTTCATTCCTGATCTGAAATGGAACACATCCATCAAATCCGTTGTCAAGATTGGCGGAAAATGTTTGGATCATTCTACGACTCCAGTAGATATCTCACTTCTAATGTAATTCTCTACTGATATAAGAGTCAAGTATGTCCTAAAATGGAGTACTCGTGTCACATCTGGGCAGGAGCTGCTAAAATCACCTATCCTGCTTAGACAGCGTTCAAAACCTTCTTCGAAACCCAGTAGGCGATGCCCTTTTCTCTTCCCTTCAACCTCTTTCCTACAGAAGAAACGTGGCGAGTCTGTCTACACTGATAATTGCGTAAGCATGAAATACTAGTGTCTGTAGGTATAAAGAATAATTATTATTTAAATATAATTAAACATATATTTTTTTTACTTTTCATGATTTTACAGTTGAATTTGTACTTTTTATTTCTTCCTCATAAAAAACTTAAATCTGTAACGTCTGACGAAATTATTGGACCGTTAATTCCGGTAGTGGAAACATGTGTAACCAAGCAGATTAAAAACGTGTGTGTGTGTGTATGTGTGTGTGTGTGTGTGTGTGTGTGTGTGTGTGTGTGTGTGTGCATACGGCATAATCACGTTAACACACCGGTTCTCGTCAGATCACCGTAGTTAACCAACGCTGAGCCTGGCTAGTACCATATCTGTGACCATTTAGGAATAGCAGGCGCCGTATGTGCTCTCTGCTATTCTCGGCATTGTTACCAGTCGTCCTGACCCGCCACTTGCCACTGGTATTTAACAACGCCGACAGGAGAGGTGTGGTTGGATATTGCGCGACTCTTGCTACAAAAATTCCACGCGCAGGCACATTTACAGTGGGTATCCATAGTCTGTCAAGACTGAAGGAAGTTACAAATGTGTGTGTATGTCTGCGTGTGTGTGTGTGTGTGTGTGTGTGTGTGTGTGTGTGTGTGTGTGTGTGTGTGTGTGTGTGTGTTTAATGTTGAATTTTGCAGAGGAGTTCAAATCCTATTGGATGGCCGTTTACGCCCTAATGCTGTTGAGAAAGACATGAACGTAAGTGCCTCTAATTCAATCGAATACAAATATTTTCCGGTGAGTATTTAATTTCGACAGTTAAAACCGACAATTTATTGATTTGTCGTAAAACAAACTGTTTTTTTTATTAGTAGTAGTACGGAGGTCAGTTGACTGATTCTTTTTTTTTTTTTTTTTTTTTTTGCTCATGAATTAACCTTATCGAGGAACCAACACGTTGTATGCCCCAGTGAACAAAAGAATAAAAAAGAACTTCAATTCGCTTTTTCTGTTGTACAACATTTCTTTCTTCATTCTCTCGTTACTGTTGTGAAGTTACTTACGCGATCGTCTTTTCGAGCGTCATTCACGCTTTTAACGTGATCTCGAACGTTATTCTCGTCTCTAACGTGATCTCTTTTTTTAAAGTCTTTATTTTTACCTACCGATGACGTCATATCGCATGCATTTGCATACGCGCGCCTGCGCTATGTTACAATGAGTTTCCGTTTATTAAAGTTAAAGAACACTCCATTTAATTGTTAGATTTATATTTGAATGGTGATGAATATTATGAGAGGATTGAAAATGATAAATATAATGACTAGAATTTGGTTATCTATGAAGACGGCAGTGTGTTTATTGTTATTAGGTTTGAAGATGACCATATTGTAGCTCTTAGGGAAACAGTCGTACAAGAGCATGTTCTGCGGATGAGAGGTTCTTGAAAAAAAAACTCTGTTCATGGGAATTCTGTTTTCTATTCAACACACAGGGGAATTGAACTTCTTTGCAGTTATTTAGGAAGATGGGTTTTTCTGAAAGTTTGAAAATAAGTAACAAGATATTGAAGCTCAGTCGAGCACTTTTCATAAAAATAATTACATAGTAGGGAAAGACAGGCAACTTTTCTTGTGAGAAAGAGACTGCAAATAACGGAAGTTCTCGTCTCTTGTAACGTTGTCCAGAAACCAACACGTTGTAGCCTCAGTCACAAAACCGATAAGGAATAGAAAAGAACTGAAACTGTTTTTTTATCGTTGTTGTAACAACGACCTTTATTTCCTCACTCTCTCGTTACCGCTGTGATGTCTTAACGTAATCGTCTTCTCGAAACGTGCTCTCGAACGTCATCCACGCTTCTAATGTGATCATCTTCTCCAACGTGCTCTCTCTCTCTCTCTCTCTCTCTCTCTCTCTATCTCTCTCTCTCTCTCTCTCTCTCTCTGTGTAACGTGTCTGTTACGCTTAAACCGTGTTCGTTACAGTTAAAATCTCTCTCGACCCTCCACGCCGTCCGGTACCGTCAAAAAGGAACAAACAAACAAAAATAAATAAATCCAAATTGGCTTTTCTTTCTGTTTTAACGCAAGTCGTTTAATACCGTCTTCCTTTCTCCCCCGTCTCGACACAAGTTTAAAAGTCTCTCGCTGTCATTGCGAGGTCACATGTCAATCTCACCTGGCTTGGGTTCTTCTTTCTGCTCTATTACACGTCGGCCGTATGCAGCCATTTTTCGTCTTTGGCTTTACACGTCCATCCTTTTCAACTGCACTTTTTCTCCCGACCACGTTGTGTCCTTTTTTTTCTTCTTTTTCTTATCGCACCAGCTCGCGCACACTTTCTAATTTGCATATGTGCTTTTGTTTCGGCTACTGCTGCTAACATCTTCGCAAGCCAGCTATCTTACAACTTCAGCTGATATTTTCCCACGCGCTCATACGCGCTCTGTTACATCTCCTTTCAATAGTCTTCTTCTTTTTCCTTACTGTGACGTCATTTCGCTCATGGCTCGGTATTTGTATGTAGTCGTCCGTGCTTATGTTGCACTTGTATCAGACTGCGAAGTTGATTTTAAACTCTGTTAAGGCAAGAAAAAATGCTCTGAGTGGCATCTCTCTATAGCTTCAATCATTTGTATATTATTGTTCCCGATATACCTTTACACATCTATTGACTTACTTGGGACTTTACTACGTAAAAATACAAACTGAGGTTCGTTTAATCGACGAAACTACATCGACTACCTTCACCCATTGATTTCAGTATCGATTTACACAAAGCGTCTCGCTTAATTCTATTGTTCAACGAGTTTATAATCATGGGTTCCGCAATGAATTTCTTAGCAAGATACATGTCCTCTTTTTGTGTTTATTTTTCACGGGAATCAGAACTTATCAAGGCCCGGAGCCCACTCGAGGATAAGGGTAATGGGTATATATTAGCCAATGTGATTATAGCGTAGTAAACATAAGTAGCGGGAATTTTGTAAATTGGATTATTTAGAGGGACGGTTCATCAAGAACTTGTTTACATTGAACTTGAAGACAATCAGATTATAGTCAGCTGGAAAGCAGGCAATCGAAAGAGAGTTCCACAGACGTGCAGTTCTAAGAAAGAAGCTTTGTTCATAGAATCTACATCTAGGTTTAGGCACAGATAAAGAGTGTGGGAAATTATTGATAGTCATTTTGGCTAGACGGGTGTTTTTTCGGGAAGTTTGGCGAGGAGGAACCATAGATGGAAGCTAAGCTGAGCACTTGCCATGAAAATAACGATAAAGCAGAGACAGGCTGGCAACGTTTCTTCTGTGAGAAAGAGGTTGCAGAGAAGTGAAAAGGGCATCCGCCACTAAGCTATGAAGTCTATTTTGAACTCTGCCAAGGCCAGATGTGGCAACAGTACTCCATCGTTGGTCGTACCTGGCTTTTTTATAGGTAAAGAATTGCATCAGCAGTGAGATATCTACTGGAGCGGTAGAAAGCCCCTACCATTTTTCCAACGCCCTTGGTAATGGATTTGATATACGTGCTCCATTTCAGGTCAGGAGTAAAGGTTAAGCCCAGAAGGTTGTCAAAACATGAAGCCTCCCCAAGACGAGAGCCGTTCATTTCAACCGACGCCAGATTGGCATCAGAGTGTACATGGTGTAGAGATAGAAGCTTGGTTTTAGATGCATTAAAAGTAACCAGCCACCTCTTTCCCCATTGTACCACATGTGATCGTTAAGAGGTTTGCTATATAATATATCATATAATAGTGCGCAGGCCTACACAGAGAAATGAGATGATGAAATGAAATGATGCTTCCTATTGTTGGATTAATCTTTTCATCTCTATGGATTTTTAGTTGTTTGTTTTTTGGGATTTTTTGGTGGGGAGGTCTTCCTTCGTCGGGCGTAATGTTATCATTTACGTTTGGTGGCGACATTTTAATTTTGAATTGGTATAGTTTTTATTCTAATGCTATATACAGGTACGTTATAAAAAGACAAACACACACACACACACACACACACACACACACACACACACACAAGGAGGTATTCCACCATTCAATAAACAACTAAAACCACTGTCACACCAATGTCGTTTCGGGCACTTTTGATTGCGTCCTGTTGCGTTAGCTACCTCATTTTCTACAATCGTCTCCTATCTGGCGTGAACAAAAAACTAATTATTCGCAAGGTTTTACACAGCACTCTAAATTGTAACATAGCGCGGATGCATGCGAAATCATGTCACCGGCAGGGAAAAATAGACTTTAAAAGATCACGTTAGAGATGGAAATAAGATTCGCGGTCGTGTTAGAGTCGTGGATGACATTCGAGACTAATTACTTAGGATCTCTATCCAGTCATGGCTGACGGAACGAGAACATGCTACCCCCATGAAGTGAATAAAGGGTTCCATTCGTAATTCCGTCCAAATTCCAGAGTTCGACAGAAACATTCCCAAGTTCGACAAGATACACCCGGAGAAGGTTGGAGGTTACATCGACCGAAACGAAACTACTGCTCTCAAGATGAGAGCAGTAGTCTGAAGAATCCAAATAATACGAATAACCAAACCTCATCTCAAAAATTCAGAAACGAGTTTTAATGTTATTATTTATCAATACAGCCCGGGAGTCAGCATTTTTTTTTTTTATTATTGAAAGACGCTAACTCTGGATTTAATTTATCGTCTTTCTTAACTATTATAATTTCTCTACAAAGAAAGAGGGAAAATAAACTTTAGTAGTGCTCTGGGGACATCCTAATTTTATTTGGCGCTTTCTGTAGTGCTCTGGAGGCTCCGTAAGTTTTTTTTTTGTTTGTTTTTTGTTTTTTGTTGTTGTTTTTGTATTGCTTTTGTTCTTTTTTTTTTGTTTTTTGTTTTTGTTTTTGTTTTTTCACTTCTCACATTAAAAAATACCCACCTAAATATAAAGGATAGTAGAAATAAAGGTTCACACTAAGCGTAAACCGATGCTCTTCTATATAGAATAGAGTTCTCAATGTTACCGATAGCATGAAAAATATGCAAACAATAAAAATACATAAGCGCTATAATTTATCTTACTTTCAATGGCAAATGCTATGCCACACGTATCATATTCCTTACGACTGCTAATCACAGTTGTAATGGATGTGGCGTTTGGCTTTCGAATGTTAGCTTAAAACATTTGTCACGTTTAACCACATTGGACGAGGTGTCTTCTGTTAAATTGTTTCTCTCGATTTTGTTTATATGTTTCTATAAACTTTGCCATTTGCCTATTTGGATGATCGCATCCTTCAGATTTTGTGATTAGGTCCGTGTGTTGTAGCTTTGACTTTCTGATGCCTTTGGCGCCGTCTCTAATTTTCGCGTGTATGATTTGCTTGGATAGTCTGCTGTTCTAAGGTTTGCTCATGTTGCCAGTCTGCCTTAGTTTTCGTTCGAGAATATATCAAACACACTAGGAAGCTTTCCTTAAGTGTGGTTAGATATATTTGAGATATATTGCAACCACTTGACATTGATATATGTCACAGATGACGGATGCTTTGTATATGTTACAAGTTTCAACTCTTAAGAGAACTATGGTGCGGTACGCGGTACATTATTATTATTATTATTATTATTATTATTATTATTATTATTATTATTATTATTATTATTATTATTCCATTTTCACTCCAAACAAGGCAGAGTGCCACTTTGATGCATGGGGCTACTATCGGGGACATATATATATATATATATATATATATATATATATATATGTGTGTGTGTGTGTGTGTGTGTGTGTGTGTGCATGTATATATTTCTGTAGAAATATATTTTCTCATAATATATATAGCAATCCTTATTTAAGAAGCTCAATATAATTACAGAGCAATATAGAGAATAAATGACAAAAAGTCATATTTCAAAATTCATGATGTTGACCATCTTATAATATTAAATTATCATGAATTTTGGAATATAACTTTTTGTCATTTATTTTATATATATATATATATATATATATATATATATATATATATATATATATATATATATATATATATACTAGCAGAAGTGCCCGTCGTTGACTGGGTTCAAAAACAGCCTACAGAAAATGGACTATGATAGGTTATGAAAAGGAAGGGTTGTAAAGAGATAGCTTCGAATTCGGGGATATCAAAACCAAAGCAAAATATGAAGAAAGTAAAAATAAAATAGATAAACCCCGTAATTTATTATACTATGCCTGTTCACACTGAAACACTTATATTTAAAGTTTGTGCCTATTTCCATTCTATGGAGGCCAGGCGCGAACGCAGATAGATATGTAAAGTTTTTTAATTATCTTTACTTCCTTAACATAGTTTATCCTTTAGCCACATAAAGCGTAGCCTTTTCCGCATTCATTGTTCTTTAAGATAAATTAGGAGAACTACACGGTACCAATTAATCTTCTATATCTATATATCTATAAACGTGAAAGTGTCTGTATGTCTGTGTGTGTGTGTCTGTGTATCTGTCTGTGTACATTTCCCTACGCAATAGCCCTGTCAATTTTCAGTCTACCAACTCAAAATTTGATATACAGGATATGTGATTTGAAAAAATCTTTGTAATCCATTATCGGCCAGACATTTGTCTGTTAAGGGGTCAATGTTCAACGATTTGACCTTTGAGAACTCTAACAAACTCCTCCGCCAATTTGGGGTATAAGCAAATGAAATTTTAGATATAGGTTCCTTGGACATGTATCTAACTTAATAACTTGATTTGAGTCTAAAACAATAAACGTTAAGAGGTCATAATAGGGGTCAAAGTTTTTAAAAATTTTGACCTCTACGGTCGCTACCAAATTACCCAGGCAATTTCTGGTCTAAACATCTGAAATTTTACATAAAGGGTATTCAGAGATAGGCCAAGCTTTTTAATCGGTTTGCGTCGAAAATTTGAGCTACCTATATATAAATGTATGTATGTATGTATGTATGTTTGCATGTTTGCCTAAAACTTTCGACACAGGCGACGGATTATCACAAAATCAGTATCGTTTTGAAGCTCGACCCTTCAGACGACAAATACCGAAAAATTGGCTAAAAGAAAAAAATTCTTCACCCTTAACTGGACACTTTTCAACTGAGAGGGGTCGCTTTTTTCGCCGATATTTTCGAAAGTCATCCCCTCTTTTCGATTGTCTAGCCTTAATTTAAACCTACGTCACTTCCGCTTTGGCGGTGGGCGTAACAGCGAAGGTGTTTTTCCCGTTCTTTTCCTGCTTCGTGGTACGGGTTCGAGCCTGCCTTCCTACTACCATTTTTTTTTTTTTTGCTCAACACACACCTCCAAACACTCGGGCAACGCCGGGCTGAAATGCTAGTATATCTATAAAAGTGCAATTGTCTGCCTGTGTGTACATTTCCCTACTTCACTACTCTGTCAATTTATCAGTCTACAGACTCGAGAGTCGACATAAGGGGTATTGAAAATTAGGAAAATCTTTTTAATCGGTTTTCGGCCAGAAATTTGGCTCTCAAGGGGTCAAAGTTCAACGACTTGAACTTTGAAAACTCTACTCTTCCACCAATTTTTAGTCTAAAGACTTTAAATTTTAGATGTAGGTTTCCTGGACATAAGTCAAACTTTATATATATATATATATATATATATATATATATATATATATATATATATATATATATATATATAGATATATAAATTCCCGTTCACATACACCTTACAAGATAAAGCTAGAACCCAGAATTAGATAGAATCGAGCAATTGCATCGACAACGGACAACGCCAGACCCAAAGCGGGTTTCGATGTACTGCATCTCATCAGTGACGTGCTCCGACATAGGCGCGAACCCAGGTCGTCGCACTCATGAAGTGTGCAATACTGACGACCTAACGATATGGGCCATGGCGCAATCTATTGACTATGCCTCGATTTTTTAATTCTTATATTTTTCATCCAGTTCTACATTCTACGATGTGACAAGCATGGCGTTGTCCGTTGTCGATGCAATTGCTCGATTCTATCTAATTCTGGGTTCTAGCTTTATCTTGTAAGGTGTATGTGAACGGGAATTTATATATCTATCTATAATCTCCTCTTAATGTCTAATATATATATATATATATATATATATATATATATATATATATATATATATATATATATATATATATATTCACATAAAGGTATGAACAGTACATAGGGTCGGAGGAAAGCTGGGCTGAACTGCTAGTATATATATAAAATAACTTTACCTTTCTTAGGACAGGTATTGTACAACACATATACGAAATAATTGTATCTACTCTAGTATGTGTATTGTATGATATATATATGAAATAATTTTACTGTCCCTTGGACGGGTAATGTACAATCCATATATAAATTAATGTTATCTACCCTGGGACAGGTATACTGCAACACATGTGAAATAGTTTTACCTATCCTTGGACGGGTATGGTACCACACCTATATGAAATAATTTTACCTTTCTTAGGAAGGGTGATGTACAATACATATGTGAATTAATTTTACCTACCCTAGGACGGGTACTGTACAAATATATATGAAATAATTTTAACCGAACAAGTTAGCGGCGAGCAATGTTCGCGGTACGAAAATCTGAGTATGACTGGATCTTCGCGAAGTGTTTACATGGCGTAATAGACCATGTTCAAGCACCAGCGTGCGGATCAAAACAAATTTTATTCGAAAAATGTGTTCGTGCGCCATTTTGCTCGATCATGAACCAAAGTCTACTCTATATATACATTTTGCGTGAAAATTAATATCAAGAAGGCATAAACTATGAACCAATTTCTCTCCGGGGTCCAATGATATTATCCAGAATTTATACAGATGGTCAAAATCTAGCTCATGTAGACAATTTAAGATACCTTGATTCCGCTGTCGCGCTAAAAAAAAAAAGTGAAGCATGCGTGGTCCCCTGTGAGTGCACAGTGAACGAGGCATAAAAAAAATTGACTAACTTCAGCATTTGCTCCCCTCCACCTCAATTTAGCCCTAAAAGTCTTCAGGGGACGTCAAGTCCGGGTGAAAATGAACAAACAGTGCAGTTGTAGGCCTTAACATATGTAAATTTGAGTTCTACACCATGCAAAAAAAAAATTTTTTTTTAACCCCAAAAGTTCCCAAAGCCTTAAAATATTTCAATTTGAGTTCAGCACCATGCAAAACTGCTAAATAGACATACACAGAATATTTTGGACAAATATGGTAAAATAATCCCAAAAATGGAGTGTTTTTATTAGCCCTAAAAGAGCCCCCTGAGGAGTTATCGCGAAGTATAGACAAACAAAATTATATAGAAATCAGTTAGTTACAACTTTTCAGAAAGTTTTATAAAAATCCAAAGCATCAATTTTTTTTTAATAAGCACAAAAGTGTCAATTTTAGCCATGTTAACCCGAAAGGCATCCCTAGGAGGGAGGGCAACCTGAGTTTCCCCGGAAAATCTGTTCTGTTGCTTTTTACTCATATCATATTTAATGTTTGTACAACATTTCTAAAAATTCCAAGGCGTAATTATTGAGAAAAGTGCGGACAGACGAACGGACGGACAAGGGTGAATTTACAGGTCCACCCTCAAAAAAAAAGAAAGAAAAAAAGAAAGAAGGATGCAAAACTTAACCTTCGTATATAATAGGTCTTGTAAACATTTGACAAGTTAAAAGCCGAGTCTAGCTTTACAAATATCTCACTATTAAATCCAAATAAGATACCTGAAAATACTTCTTTTACACTCCTCGGCCTGGCGTTCACAGGGAACATGAGTGCGAACCGATACACTGACAGCATTGTCAAGACCGCCGCTAAGAAGGTAGGCTCTATCTACAGTGCTAGAAAGGTACTTACGCCTGAAAGTATCCTCTACATCTTCGCCCATATATGAAGTGTTGTCACATTTGGGCTGGTGCATCAGCTACTAGTCTCTCACTCTTGGACAGGGTTCATAAGAGAGTCACCAACTCCTGAACTCTCATCTAACCTTCAACCTCTGTCCCATCGATGAAATGTTGCATTCCCCTGCCTGTTCTACAAATATTTTAATGATGAATGCTCCGACGAACTACAAACACTTGTACCCCCTCGACCTAAATACTCCCGACAAACCCGACAAGCAGCAATATCCCACGCCTACACAATAAAGATCCCTAGATGTAAGAAAGCCTTCTACTCCAATAGTTTCTTCCCCAGAAATGCTAGACTTTGGAACTCCCTTCCGAGATTCTGCTTTCCCAACTGTACTGACAAAGCACGTCACTGATGAGATGTAGTACATCGAAACCCACTTTGGATCTGGCGTTGTCCTTTGTTGATGCACTTGCTCGATTCCATCTAATTCTGGGTTCTAGATTTATCATGAAAAAGTGTATGTGAATATATATATATATATATATATATATATATATATATATATATATATAGAGAGAGAGAGAGAGAGAGAGAGAGAGAGAGATGAGAGAGAGAGAGAGCATACAATTTTGCTAAAACTCAAAGACTTACAGTTTTTTCATAACTTTCTTTTATTCCATCGTGAATTTTCCCATCACAGCTGTTTCGTTAACAGGTGTACAAGTCCGTGAACTTATGTTTTCACTGATATCTTCTAACCTATCAGCTCATTAGATGCAATGATATTCAATAGCCGACCTGTAACAACGTGGTCATAGGATGTTTATGATGTACAAACAACTATTTTTTTAATAACATCGGAAGAATCGCATCTGATGAGTTGATAAGGTGGAAGAGTTTGGTGAAAACATAAGTTCACGGACTTATCCACCTATTAACGAAACAGCTGCGATGGGAAAATTCACGATGGAATAAAAGAAAGTAATGAAAAAACTGTAAATCTTTGAGTTTTAGAAAAAATTATATACTATATTGGCTCTGCTATTATGAAACAGATGCATTGAGCTTTATTCTTATTTCATGATTATTCTGTTTTTTTTTTTTCTTTTGTTTTGTTTTTTTTTTGGGGGGGAGCAGCTTTAAAACATAAAATAAAAACGCTATATATTGAAATAAATAAGCTTCATTAAATAAATGGTGATTTTATTTATATATATATATATATATATATATATATATATATATATATATATATATATATATATATATATATATGATATAAATGCGGGAGTGCCCCAGGGATCTATCCTTGGACCTCTGCTGTTCCTGATATTCATAAATGACCTCCCCGACAAAATTGCCTCTGAGATGGGTATATATGCTGATGACACCACACTCTATAGCAGGCACGAAAGGAAAACAAATGAACATATATCTAAAGTAATGGCAGAAATACTAGAGGATGACCTCCAATCAGT
>NC_136482.1:145717350-145727350 GCF_053919585.1 Euprymna scolopes
CGGAAATTCTCCAGGGTTTCAATTTATTGTAATGCTTTCATTGGGGTCGAAAAACGTTTTCCAGTCGCCATATTACTTCCTGTTTACTTGCCTCCCCACGAGGGCAGAGTTAGACACAAGGTCAGTTTTTAATGTAGAGAAGCATTTATTACTAACAAAAAAAAAGCAATAAAAGAAAAACAATTCAAAGAATTAAAGAAAGAAAAATTCAAAGAAATTTCGAACATTTATTACTATAAACATAACGAAGTGAAAACGAACAAGTGAAAATATATAAATGAATAAATAGTTGCAACCAAAGGCAAGATAAGTCAACGTAAAAGGGGTATAGATATAATGGTATAGAAACACCGGTGTCACATGTCACGTGACCTAACTGTTCAGATTTTTCGGAATGAAGCTCGTCTGCGGGACCCACTTATCTCAGCTGCACCTAAGATTCATATAAGAACGAAACGATATGATCAAATATAAGTATCAGTTCCAAGTTGTTGTGGGAAAGGTCAAGTGTTATGTACAGTAAATAGAACTTATGGTACACTATAGTAGGTCGATTTGGGAATTATGACTATGTCTATGCAGAGAAAGTTGTTTTATAACCTAAATAATAATAACCCAAAATATATTTTTTCAAAACTTTATCGTTTTTTGACGAAATGAATTTAAACATTGAAAAAATTCAGTGTACTGACGTCATCCCCATGTTAAACGGAAAAATAACCCTGTCATATTAACACTGCTTTTTGAAGAAAAAATATGAAGAATATATAATTTTAAAAAATGTTTTTTTTTTTTATATCTATACTAGCGATGGGTACCTGGCGTTTCCCGGGTGTTTGGAGGTGTGTGTGGTTTTGGGTAAATGAAAACTCCGGGGGTGGGGGGTTAAAATAAAAAAAATGTTTTGGTAGGTAAGTATGAGGATCGAACCCGAACCGTTGAGGCAAAGTTGTAAATTAAAGTGTGAAAAAAAAAAGAGTGCGACGGTTTTAACCATTGAGCCACTGCAAAATGCTAACGGAAACACGTTTGAATTTATTTAATTACTTGGATTTGGCAGGTGCACGTTTTAATGAGTTAATGAGGTCAAGTTTGACTGCGGGATAGTATTTCATTTACTGCGGGAACGCTTTTTTTTATTTTTATTTTCCCAAGATGTTATAGGAAAAAGACTAACCCACATGCGGCGAGCAACAAATGTTGAATATTTATCTTCCCGAAGTCGAGCAAATTAAATAGACAGGCGAGCTCCGTTGTTAACTCTGAGATATTACGATTTATATGTGATATAAAAAGTTTTAAGAAGTTGTTAGGCGATCAACCGTTTCTCTGAAAAAAGCCTTTCTTGGACATACACAAAAAGCGAACATACATTTTCGCTTTTATATATAGAGATTGTTTTCAGAAAACTAAATGAGCATCGATAAAAAAAAGGAAACACTGCAAAATATTTAATTTCAAATAAATTGAACAACTATTAAATCGGAGCTATTTTTACACGTTATCAGGTTTGTTGCCATTCTACACGTGTTTTAACCGGAGCTTATTACAAATATGAAAATAATTAAATTTTTTTGTATTTTATGTCTTAGCAAATTTAAATTAAGAAAAAGAATAGAGTGATAGTTACTGTTGAAGCAACTGGTGCTGTTCTAGCAGATGAAGTTATCAACGTTTTACAACAGTATAACAGTGTAAATACGCTAGAGGCATTTTGGATAACACAAGCACAAATACTGGATGTAAATCAGGGCTGGTTACATGTTTAGAGAATAAACTAAATAGGAAAATATATACCATCCGTTGCTCCCTACGCTAGAATGAGTTTCCTTTTAAAGCGTTATTTAAATCCAGTTATGGAACTGCACGAGGCTCAACGTCATTCACTCGTCCACTCGGAAAATTGTGTGGCAACAATTACCATAATTTGCCTCAAATTGACTTTTTATCAATAAGTAGTCCTCTAGATAGTATGTACATGAGTCTAACAGAAAACAGAGATCTCACTGAGGACCAAAGACTACTTTAAGAGTATGCTGTTGGGAAACAGTCAAGCTACGCTGGCGAGAGGTAGTACCTCGGAACGCGCGTTCGTAGATTATTGTTTCATAAGTAAAAAAATAAATTAATAATATTTGTTTACGTCCAAAAAAATATGGGCGATTTTCTAAGGAAAAGTATTTTCCTTAATCTCCAACGTTGGAGACGTTATTAACTGTATTGTCGTTAAAAAAGAATTAACAATATATATATATATATATATATATATATATATATATATATATATATATATATATATATATATATATATATATTTAGGCAGAATTTCATTATTCGCGCATATTTTATTGAAGAGGAATTCGCGAATAATAAATAATAAAATATGCGCGAATATATATATATATACATATATATATATATATATATATATATATATAATTATTTTCTACTATAATAATTAAATACCTACAGACACTAGTGTTTCATCCTTTCGGAAATCTTCAGTGCAGGGTGTCACGATTAATACCAGTCGAACGATTCGAACCTCGTATCACGAGACATTCTGGCTCGATTAGCGGAGACCTAATCCATTCGGCTACCATTAACCGCTGAAATAACGCTGAATTTAAACATCTTAATTTTTTAAATGTTCATTTACGTCAGTCAAAAATAGTGATGTGTAACATCAGAACAGATACTGCACTTTGATCTTGGCCGATGATCTACGCATAAGAGCTAAATTGACCGACTTTAATTCAACTGAAAGTGCTCAACGATAAGAAACGAATTTCTTAAAGGGGCTGTCATAATTATTTTCTACTATAATAATTAAATACCAACAGACACTAGTGTTTCATCCTTTCGGGAATCTTCATATATATATATATATATATATATATATATATATATATATATATATATATATATATATATATATATAATTTGTCCAGATTTCGTATATATTATTATTAGGGCTATGACAACAGCATATCCTTTCCATTGTTTTGACTCTCGAGTATATATCCGACACAGACACAGTTAATCAACCGAGAACCACATCATTCTATATAAAAGCATATAAGATATCAACAGATACACACCCGAGAGTCAAAACGATGACAAAAATATGATGTTGTCCTTGCTCTAATTATTATAGGGTTGTGATTACAAAAGTAAAAAAGAAAGTGTGTAGGTGTTCTCAGCTGGAATCGAAACCGAATCTGTAGCATTAAAAGCTGGTGTCGTTACCACTGTATCAACGTAGCAAACACGTAAATTTATTAAAAATGAAAACTTAAAAATAAACTAAGATGAATGTACAAAATGCTTAACTATTTTCTCAGTTTTGGGCCATTTCTTGGGCCATTAAAAACAATTTTAACCGGACCAAGGCCCATTAAAGAACGGCTCGTAAAAGATCACATCATTTGAGGCCCCTAGCGCCGCTCTACGACTTTTAGTTTCGGTGGATTTAGAGTTTGAAAATAGGGAAAGAAACAAACACACAGATAGACAGACAGACGAACAGACAGACAGACACACAGACCGACAAACAGACAGACAGACATATAGTCGCTTATATCTATCTATCTATATATATATCTATAAAAACAGAGATGTGTGTGTCACAGACGATTTCTGATTGGTTAATCCAATAATCACATCTCCTAAAAAACTATGGTTCCTACGTTCTTAAATTTACCATAAAATATTATGCTCTTATTTATTGTCCATCTTGGAAGGGTCTATTTTTTTCCTAACTTGCCATTTATAAATTACAAAATTACAAAACTTACACCAGCCATCACAATCCAACCTCCGACACCACGTCCGCCATTCTGGCGCTAGCCGCACGCACGTACACACAACACGAAAACAAACGCTGTCCTCCAAAGGACAGACTATTAGTACTACTACTCAGCACACGCGCACACACGCACACACGCACACATACACACGTTCACTACCGTCCTTGTGTACGTCACGTTGTTATGGCAACCAAGCCCGTTCCCGTTTATCCATTCATTTGCTTATACTTTCTTTTACTACATTTTTTATTTATTTTTTTATTTATTAAAGGTAAGAGAGTAATTCGGGTATGCATACTGAACTATTAACAGTTAGTTTGCGTGTTCGATCCTGATCGATTCTACTTTTTTTTAAAATTCTATTTGTTTATTAAATCCTATCCGAAGCGGGGAGGGGCTATACCCTTTCCTTCCACCTCCCCCCAAGGGTGGGTTCTTAACGGAAGGGCGTCCGATCCTCCACCCACCTACGGGCAAGCAGGGGGAGCTGGCCACCATCCCCCCACCAAAAGGGGAAACCTGGCATTTCTCACCCGAAAGGGGGGAGCTTGGCAGTTTCTCCCCCCAAAGGAGGGAGCCAGTGTCCCCCCCCAAGGGTGGGGGGCGAAGAGGCCAGGAGGAGGTGACTTTTTTCTTTGGGGTGGGGGAGAAGCCTCCAGGCACCCTCCTCCCTGAAGGTGGGGTTGGGGATTATCTCTCCCTGAAGGGAGGAGGCTGGCACCAAGCATGTAAATCCGGAGGGGTGACTTTTTTTGTTACCCCTCGGAGTGGGAAGGGGGCCGATCACCCAGGCAACGCCAGGTAACCCCTGCTAGTATTAGATAATTAAACGTGAATCTTCATAGGTTTTTCCAGTGTTATATCTATTAATTTGCTTCGGTTTTGTCGATCCATTGATGGAACTGTACGAAGCTCAACGTCATTCGCTCGTCCACTCGGAAAATTAAATGTTATGTTAAAAACTTCGCTTTTATTATATTGCCTTTTATAAAGTACCTTTATATACACACTAAACGATGCTCCAAGCAAACTATATTAACCTTCGTTGAAAGATGACAAATAAAAGTTATATATAACTTTTATTGTATCATCAAAACAATAAGGAAAACTTAAGGGTAAAATTAAGAAAAAAACAAAAACTCTTTGGCATGGCATTTCGAAACTAAATGCTTCTCAGCAGAAGAGGAGAAAGTCTAGAATTATACAAAATGCAGATATAGAAAGAAATGAATTAATGACATTAATGATATTTAGATATGAAATGAGAATGAAAGAAATAGGATAATATTGGTAAATTTATATAATTATAAAACTCAAATGACATTGTAACGGGTGTTGTAACCCAACATCCGGTTTACGACTTCCGGTTGCGCATGCGTACATAAAGATAAACCCATAACAGCGTAAACAAATGAACACAAATCGCTGGACCGGTTTCGTTCGAACAAACGGACGTCTTTAGAAAAGCGAATATCTTAAATTTAGTGAATAAAACATTCAAGACATGGGAAGCAAATGCAAAACGTGATTACAAATAATACGTATAATCATCAACCTGCTTCATATATACGATATATATTATACTAAATAATCAACGCGACAATAAAACGTATTGTTTTACTGTGTACGTTTTCAGCATCCCAATTGTTTGGGGTTTTTTTTTCGCGTTTAAATTAAAAGATGTATCAAAATTTGAATTTAACTTTAAGTATTATGGTATATGTTCAGTGCACATTTAACTATAAGTATGGCAACCCACTTATAATCCAATGGCTGTAAGTTTGGGTTTGTTTGTTTTTTTTTTCTAAAATAAACAATTATAAGCAGAACGACTCATAAAAATCTATCTATATTCCTTTTTCATTTTAATATACTTTCATAGAAATGTTTCTGTTATGTCACAAACACTATTTTCTTTACGTCACAAGTGTCACGCTCATACATTAATTCCATAGCTAATATAACATACTGACCCAGCGGGTCACGGGTAGTCTAGTATTAATTAAAAGTAGGTACAACACACACACACACACACACACACACACACACACACACATATATATATATATATATATATATATATATATATATATATATATATATATATATATATATATATATATACATATATTAATTTACTACAGCTCCTAAGTATGACTATACGGACAAGTGATTCAGGCAGTGATTGAAACTCGATCATTTTTTCGTCAGTCCGCATGCATATGTATATGTGTATATATAAATGTATATATGTGTGTGTGTGTGTGTGTGTGTGTGTGGTTGTTTGGTTGTTTATATATATATATATATATATATATATATATACAGAGAGAGAGAGAGAGAGAGAGAGAGAGAGGAAGAGAGAGAAGATTTAGAGCAATGTTAAGGGTGTAATTGTTGCGTGTTAGGTTCTAGGGGTGGTTACGTTTTGAAGTCTCCCTTTTTTCCACCTCACCTTTGACCCTGCCGCATGTGTGCGTGTATTATTGTGTGCTTGTGTGTGCGCGAATTTCAGGGCAATGTGTGAAGTGGGTTCTTCGTATATCTTTTATCCATTATTTGTTTGTTTATAGTTTGTTTGTTTTTTCTTTTCTGTTTTTTTTTTTCCAGCTTGCCCTTTTTTCTTTCTTCTTCTGCTACCCTCCACCCTCTACGTTTCTTTCCCCCGCCCCAACGCTCCTCCCCCGCACCTCGATTCTCCCCGCCCCTCGTCACTCACCAGTTGCCTCCCTACCCCCCTCCCCTCTTTTTTTTTCTCTTTCTCTTACCCGATACCACCATCACTGCCGGAACCCCTCCACACCTACTAGTTCTTACGTCTACTAATAGTAGTTGTGTCTTTTCTTTCTTTCTTCTTTTCTTTCTTTCTTCTTCTTCTTCTTTTTCTTCTTCTTCTTCTTCTTCTCATTATACACAACTATTTGTACTAATATACGCTCTTTTAAATACCGCTACTACTACTGCTGCTGCTGGTGTTATTACTATTTCTACTATTACTACTACTGCGGCGATTACGACGGCTACGACTACGAGTTCTACGGTGATAATCATTACATAGGTTACAACTCTCTGTTCAAGTAGCCTTCGCCGTATATACTTTTCAACATAGAACTTAGTCTAATCTCGGTGGCTTAAAATATACACAGGTCTTTCCCTCCTCTCTCCTTTTCTTCATCCCCTTTCTCCAATTCCTTCCATCTATCCGCCTATCTTTCTATCTATCAGTACTGTCTTTCAACACGTGAAGTCGCGTATTTACCACAAGGGAATACGTTAGGCGCACACATGTATGCACATACGCAAAACATGAGCGCATCATACGGACCATACACACCCACACGCTCACGCGCGTACACGCGGATTATACGCATATATATACCGACTTTATTTTGAAAAAAATATTTGTTCAAAGTCGTTACTATCAGTTTGTAGCAGATATAGTAGTAAGTGTTTCCGCGATCACCGTTCACACTGCAAAGATAGATCTTGTTGTGTTGTGTATATTTTCGACACAACTTATTTTATGTGTCATAGTAAAAGTCTTATGGAATAGCTACTAAGAGTGTACACGCGTGACCGCACACACACACACACACACATACACACACACACACAGGGAACAAAATAGATAGATAGAGAGAGAACAGAGATAGATAGATAGATAGATAGATAGATAGATAGATAGATAGATGACTAGACCTCAACCTGTCAAATCTATCGTCAAAGCTAACACTGTACACACCACACGTAAATACGACTATACATTCACGTTCTCAACACGTACTTTTAATGTGTACACCTCTGCATCATCTATCTTCCATGCGTAGCCTGCGTATTCTAGCGTTCTTACGCTTTCACGGACCTGCATACGAAGGGGGATGTTTACAACGCTGTATTCGCGAAGAAGACTGACGAGGAAACGCAACCTCGACCAACCTCTAAAACAAAGGTGTATCTGTGTTTATAAGGAACGTTACGCACCCGAGTCAGCTTCGAAAGACGTGTACACAAGCAGGAGGAGGAAGAGGTTCGGGGCGAAGGTTTCTCAGTTGTGACACGGAGGAAAAAGGGCAGAGAGTTCATACGCAAAAATAATGTCCAGTATACGGAGTTCCTACAAGGATTGGCTCTCTGTGGATTTGATGTATTATGGACCCGCTTCCACAAGATGATCCGACATCCGTACCCAACTGTCCTGGATACAAGATACTTTAACTTCCAACACAGTGCTACCTTACTCCTCTTCGTCTCTTTCCTTCTGCCCGGATTTGCTGTAATGGCTAAAGAGAAAGCGATCCTCGAGATCCTACTGTATCAACCATCCAAGCACATCTCGGGCAACTATAACAAGCCCCCGGCTATTTCTCCACCAGGTCCTGGTCCCGGGGGAAGACCGCCGAGCATATTGTCCGGGGGTACTGTGTCCGGCGGCGGAGATTCCGGTACCGGTGGCCGGGATGGATATGGTCGGCACGGCGAAAATCGAAGAAATAGCATCGGGGGTGGGGGAGGAGACGGGGAGGCGGTGGATACCTTTCTAAATTCGGACCTTCGAGGGATATCACAATATGACCAATACAAGTCGTACAAATTGAGTGGTCATTTTTCACCAGCTGGAGCGGCGATGAAAGCCGAGGGACCCATAATACAGGTAAGAATTGACACTATTGTGATTTATATATGTCAGTAGATAACGATATAAGTGGCGTGTGATTATATGCTTGTGCGTGTATACATACACACATATACGTATATATATACACACGTATATACACACATATACGTGTATATATATACACACACATATACGTGTATATATATATATATATATATATACCTGAATGTAGATACACACACGTATTTACGTACGTATATTTTCTTATTAAGTCTAGCCTATATATATATATATATATATATATATATATATATATATATATATATATATATATATATACGTTTATATATATGTACACACATGTATGGAATACACACACATACATATGTATGTATGTATGTATCTATACATGTGGGTATATATACATATATGTGTACAGTGTACACACACACTCATTCATATATATATATATATATATATATATATATATATATATATATATATTTCTATAGAAATATTCTTTATTCACTTATATTTCCTTTTTATATATACCAATCCTTATGTAAGAAGCTCAATATAATTACAGAGCATATAATGAATTAATGACAAGAGTCTATATTCCAAATTTCATGATGTTGACCATGTTACAATTTATTGCTTTCATTCGGTTGACATTTACAATTCTTGCTTTGTTGTACAAAATCATTCATTTAATCATTATATTAATCTACGAATCTTAATTCAGAAGAAATAGCAACTATCAATTCAATTCACTAATGTGTGTGTGTGTGTGTGTGTGTGTGTGTGTGTGTGTGTGTGTGTGTGTGTGTGTGTGTGTGTGTGTGTGTGTGTGTGTGTGTGTTGTATACGGAATCTTTGAGTTGTGTTATTCTTCTACGCCGAAGAACACATTGCATATATGAACCAAGCGACCCACCTTGAAGGGAGCACCTGGTAGATTTCTTAGCGGTTTTGTTACAGCCCCTATGGAAGGTAGCAATCTAGCTATCTGCTTATTTCTGATCATATATCTTATGTGTGCCTGTTTGTTGCCCCCCCCTCTCGCTGTCTCTGTCTCTGTCTCTGTCTCTGTCTCTGTCTCTCTCTCTCTCTCTCTCTCTCTCTCTCTCTCTCTCTCTCTTGATCTGTCTCTTTCTTTCTCTCTCTCACTTTATATATATATATATATATATATATATATATATATATATATATATATACACGTATAAATAAATATATGTATATACATTCATCTAATGCACGTATACACGTGCGTGTATGATCGCAATTAAGTTGTTTGTTTATCTTTTTTTTTCATCATAACAGGTATTACACTCGCTTAATCTAAAAATGATTTCGATTAAGTCTTTTTAGATAGCCAGTGGCTCTTTTTTAATGACAAAATATCTAGCATACTGTGTAGCACAACGCAAGCGAACACCAAAACGAAATAGAACATCAAAAACAGACAATACACACGCGGATATATATATATATATATATATATATATATATATATATATATATATATATATATATACACACACACACACACACACACACACACACAGAGACT
>NC_136482.1:145732350-145739850 GCF_053919585.1 Euprymna scolopes
ATCGCTCATTTTTCAATCAAATCGATTGATTACTTTCTCTAATTGGGGACTTATCGATCGATGTACCTGCAGGAAACTTCACATGCCTCTCGCAGTGACAAAGTTCACAATATATTGTAGTCTACATTGCACTGTAGAGAACCTATTGTTGATTTTATAAAATTATTTTTCTATATAATGGTTTGCATTAAAGTTTAAAATGATAAAATTCAAGTCTCATGCTTCAATTGTGCTCTAAACCGAAACATTTATCTCAAACGCATCCTTGTCATATCAAAGAACATACTGTCGATTCATTACTTACTGACATTACTGCTTGGGCGCTGATAATGGCTTGAATTTAACTTTAAAGTGAATAAGTGAAGTATCTTTGTGAGATTGTGCTTCATACAGAAACATACATTTCAAACGCGCCTCTGTCATATCAAAGAACCTACTGTTGATTTTATATGTTAGGCCCTTCGGCTTACGTGGTAATAAAGCTTCTCGAATGCACTTGTGATGCTAGGCTGTGTAAGGTGTTAACTTTGGTCAAAATCGCGTGCTCCTCCTTTTATCGGATTATTTCGATTATCGATTATCGATTGAAGACATTCTGACACAAACCTACCTAAGAACACTGCCAAATACATAAATACCTTCGTGTGAAATTTCATAAAAATCGTCCCAGCTGTTTTTGTGTCCATAGCGAACGAACTCGCAGATATACAGATGCACAAATACACAAAGTTTCTTTTGATTTAATAAATGATGATGGAATATTAACTCCATCGAGAGAATAATCCGATGAGTCGCATCGGGAAGCAGTTTCTGCTGTGTATGAGTGAAATGTGTATTTTAGACCATGCTTAATCCAATGTCCTATCATAACTCAGGTGATAGTTGTGTGGTGTGATTTTGTGTCTATTTAGCCGTTGATATTCGCATAATGTATTGATTCGGAATATAAAACGTGTATTTGTCAAATGTTTTGTTTTGTTTTTGTTTTTTTGTTTTTGTTTTTTGTTTTTTGTTTTTTGTTTTTTGCTGCATCGGTTTTTATGAACTGGTGTGGCATTAGACTGGGCGAGATGCGTTGGCTTCCTCATGAGGAGGAGAAAGTCTACAGGAAATATCACAAGCTGTTTCTAGCTGCATGTATATCCCGATCATGAGTAGATGGCATACAGTGCCTAGTAATCTGAAATAGTCACCCATTTGATACTAACCAGGCTCAACGTCGCTTAACTTTATCAACGTATCGACGCGATTATATCGTACGTACATACATCGTTTTTGTTGTTGTTGTTGTTGTTGTTGTTGTTGTTGTTGTTTGTGTGTGTGTGTGTGTGTGTGCGTGTCTTTTTTTGTTTGTCTTTGTTTTAGTTTTTCATGTTATGAACTTGTTATACAGTAAATCTCCGAATTTAAGTTATCTCGCCCGCTCAACCAGAAATTCAAGCATTTTTCAAAAGAAAGGCTTTCTCTGCCGTTCTAGAAAGCTACTTATGCCTGAAAGTATCCTATACCTCTATAAGGCCACCACTATTCGAGTATGGAGTATTGTTGTTACATTTGAACGGGTGCATCAGCTACTAGTCTTCCGCTCCTGGACAGGGTTCAAAAGAGAGTCGCCAACCTGGTAGGTCATGAACTGTCATCTAAGATTCAACCTCTGTCCCATCGACGAAATGTTGCATCCCCCTGCCTGTTCTACAAGTATTTTAATGGTGAATTATCCGACGAACTACAAGCACTTATAATAAACACCCCTACCTCCCCATGTTAAGAACGATTTTCTCGACGTTAATACCCCCGACAAACTTGACAAGCAGCAAAATCCCACCCCTACACAGTAGAGATCCCTAGATGTAAGAAAGCTTTTTACTCCAATAGTTTCTTCCCCAGAACTGCTCGACTTTCCAACTCCCTTCCGGGATTCTGCTTCCCCAACTATACTGACACACAGAAGTTTTAGTGTAATGTGAACAGACATCTTGCTACTCAACTCCCTATATAGTATCCCTGCAACTCATGTCCCTGATAGTAGGCTCCTACATTAAAGTGGCACTGTGCCTTGTTTGAGGTAAAAATGGAATAATAAAAAAAGAAAGAAAACGTAATACACAATATAAAGATTGCAGACTAAAGAACATCATAACATAAAATAGATAGCACATGATATCCCAAAATTTATAACTAAGACTATGACACCATTATATTCTTATGATTGTTTTGACTCTCGAGTATATATCCGATATAGTTAGACACTCTAGATAAAAGCATATAAGACATCAACGGATACACATTCGAGAGTCAAAACAATGAAAAGAATATGTTGTTGTCCTAGCCCTAGTAATCACCTTTTTTTGCTGTAATTTATATTTCAAAGGTTTGAAAGTTTCGCCGAATAATGTTCAACTCATGTATATGCCCATCCTATATATATATACGGTCTTCGCTAACTGACGTAAGTGAACATTTAAAATTAAAAACGTTTAAATTCAACGTTATTTCACGCGGTTAATGTTAGCCGAATTGATACGGTCTCCGCTAATCGACCCAGAGATGTTTCGTGTTGCGGGGTTCGAATCATTCGACTGGTGTTAATCGTGACACGACTGGTGTTAATCGTGACACGACTGGTGTTAATCGTGACACCCTGCATTGAAGATTCCCGAAAAGATGAAACACTAGTGTCTGTGGGTATTTAATTATTATAGTAAAAAAATAATTATGACAGCCCCTTTAAGAAATTCGTTTCTTATCGTTGAGCACTTTTAGTTGAATTAGTCGGTCAATTTAGCTCTTATGCATAGATCATTGTATAACGATTAGATCACTGTCTGACTGACGTAAATGAACATTTAAAATTAAAATGTTTAAATTCAACGTTATTTCACGCGGTTAATGGTAGCCAAATTGATACGGTCACCGCTAATCGAGCCAGAGATGTTTCGTGTTGCGGGGTTCGAATCGTTCGACTGGTGTTATTTCGTACTAGCGGGGGTGCCCGGCGTTGCCCGAGTGTTTAGGTGTTGTAGTACGGACCCCTGAGGGTGGCGGGGTCAAAACAACAGTAGCGGGGATGCCCGGATGTGTGTAGGTGGTGTAGTAAGGAACCTCAAGGGTGATGTAAAAAGTGGTAGTAGGGGGGGACAAGACAACAATAGGCAGAGGTATTAAAACAGAAAAAAGTGGTAGTAGGTAGGCTGGATCGAACCCGTAACGCGAAGGAGAAAAAAAAAGGTTTAAAAACCATCGTCCGACCGGAAGTTCGGAACGTTGAAATTAAGGCTAGTCAATCGAAAAGAAGACGATGACTTGCTAAAATGTCATTGAAAAAGCAAACCCTCCTTGTACAAAACGACCGAGTTAAAGGTGAAGAAATTAATGTTTTGGTCCAATTTTCCGATATTTGTCGTCTGTCGAAAAATTTTGTGAGACACATAAACACACATACATTTTGCCTTTTATATATTAGATGGATCAGATGATCTTTGTTGGCAACGGTTTCCTCTATATCTTCCCAGTTAGAATTCTATCGAGAAAGGCGTCAAGTAATTACGAGATGGGCAATGTAAGTGGGCTAACATCACTAATTGAAACTGTTTCTGTAGAACGAACTGGGTTCGAACATGGCACACCCACGTTGTCAGCCCGTGTCATTAACAATGGTTAATAGCCACCGTCACCTCTCCTGCTGTTGCTGTTGTGTCATTATTAGGTCTATGTTAGGTTAGGAGAAAATCTTTTCGGAATACCAATCGATATATATATATATATATATATATATATATATATATATATATATATATATATATATATATATATATATATATATATAATATATATATAACTGCTTAATTTACTCACATAAGATTAATATACAAAAGTATAGATTTACGCGTAAACTTTAAGTATTTACTTTAAAAGTGCTCATTACGTAGGTAGAGCTAGTTAGTCCTGAAGAATCCTAGAGTGGATGAAACGCGGATATTCAGTGTAGCTTAATCGCCATATACATTTTATAATTTACTATATATATATATATATATATATAGAGAGAGAGAGAGAGAGAGAGAGAGAGGGAGAGAGAGAAAGAGAGAGAGAGAGAGAAAGAGAGAGAAAGAGAGAGAGAGATGTATGCATATATATATATATGTATATATATATATATATTTATAAATATATATTTATAAATTTATAAATAAATATATATATATAAATATATATATATATATATATATATATATATATATATATATATATATATATATATATATATATATATGTATTAAACTGCAGAATCAGTTCTTAAATCAAAGATATATGAAATATCACACAGATCAATGGATGGCTCCGTTCAGTCTCGAAAGACAAAGGATATCCCCTTTGGGGGTAGCTGCGCATGTAATTGTGCAATTTGCAACCACACCTCTCCTGGATCGGCACTGCTTGAGTCTAGTGGCAAGAAGAAGTCCAGGACGACTGGAAACAATGTCGAGATAAGTGGAGAGCACATACAGCACCTGGTCACACAACTGGTACTGGCTAGGCTCATTGTTGCTTAACTTCGGTGATCTGGCGGGAACCGGTGTGTCAAACGTGATTAATATACTATACTTAAATTTATTTAAGAGCGAAAACATGGAATCCTATCCTAAGGAAATGAAACGGAACTTCTTCCGTGTATTTATTCATTATTTCTTTAATAAATTACTGCAATACTTGGTTGCAATTATGTCATACTGAGGATGCGCTCGCAAATATGCTAGCTTTAATATATCGAATTGTAGTAGGTCGCAGTAGAAAATCAGGGTTCTTAACGACGGTGCTAACAGGGCGTGTTTGGATGCGGACATTAGAATCGACTACTCCGAGTTAAAATATTTCACTTTACCGCGCATGCGCACATACACATACACTCACACGCACGCACACATACTTGCTATGGGGAAAATAGAAACTTATGTTTAATAGATTATATGCAATGAATTGTTTACAACAGAATGTGTGTTTCGTCATTAATTCTAAAGGAGTTCATATATCGTTAAACACAACTCAAATCTAAACCCTCGATCCAAATTGTTCTTCGATCCCTAATAGAATGATTTGTTAGAAAAGGCCTCAAATCATTGGATTTTTTACGGACCGTTCTTTTGTGTGTCTTTAGCCGGTGAAAGCAGTTTTAAAAAAAATGGATCAAAATTTAAAAAAAAAATCGTTATACATGCTGCACATTCATCTTAATTTATGTTCAATTTTTAAATTTTGATTAATTCATATTCCTAACACGTTGGTACAGTGGTAACGTCACCAGCTTTAACTACTACAGTTTCAGTTTCGATTCTAGCTGAGGCACCTAAATACATTTTATTCTTTATATAATAATGATTCTGCTAATGCCAAATAATAATAATAATTTGAGTGTATATGTATATATATATATATATATATATATATATATATATATTGTTTTTAAAATATAATTATCCATTGACACGTGTTTCATCGGAGTGGCTGAATCTGATGAGTCATAGTCGACGAAACATGTGGCAGTGGATAATTATAATTTTAAAACAATATCTACTATCTACAAATCAACTATCAAACCATGTATGGAGTATTGGTATCATTTCTAAACTGGCAAAAATCTCTTCCATTCGAGGTTTTTTGATAAGATGCAGAAACGTATCTGTAATTTCATTGTCCTTCCCCACTCTGTGTTCTTCGCTTCAACTTTTTCTCACAGACGTGATGTTGCTAGTCTCGTTTTTATTCTTCTTCTTTTTTACAATAAATAATATTATGGTATGTGTTCTTCAACATTTTCTCATCTATTCCGTGTTTCCTTTGTTCGAAATCGTTTGACTCGTTGGTCAATTGGTCTCCATCAATTCGCTATTTTGATACCTCATTATAATACAACTTCCTATTCCAGTAGATTCTTTCCAAATGCCGCAGTGGAACTCTCTTTCTGCTGATTGTTTTCCTCCTACCTATAGCCTTAATTATTTTTAAACCAATTTATATTTCCTGTTTTTCTGATGAACATCTTTCGCTCTTGTTGGTTCCTCACGTCAAATGGCTTCACGTCTTGTCTGGAACAATTTTCATACTACTACTACTACTACTACTACTACTACTACTACTACTACTACTATGCTTAGTCTCCAAAAAAATGTATTAATCCACCTAATAATAATTATATAAATATATTAAAAATCTAATTGGTTGCTTGACCTTCAGGAGAGGATCACAGTGTAGAATCAGTTCTGATGTTACACTTTACCTTTTCTGTCCTCGGTCAGTGGAGGAGAAATTCTTCATGATTAAGTCAATTTTTACTTTTGTTCCTATCCAGAGTGCCCCATTTTGGGGAGCTGGATTTTCCTCACATTAAACACCGACCTTGCGTCTAACTCTGCCTTCGTGGAAGGAGGGGAATAATTAGAAATAGCGCCATATCATCCAAACTTCGACTAATGAGTTTGGGAATCCTGAGAAGATTTATTGCCAATTAAATTCTATTGAATTAAAACGGCGGGTGCGAGAATGCAAATTGATTTGCAATGATAACCGGATCAAATGGAATTCTTGGGGACCTACTCGAACTCCAAGGAATAATACCGGCTTTTGTAAGCGAGCAATCACTGGTGATGACACCTGTAAGAACTTCAAGAGAGTAAATAAACTTTTAGGCTCTCCAAAAAAATTTTTTATTGACCCACCTAATAATAATTATATTTAATTTCAACCATTTATAATTGATCCACCTAATAATAATAATAATAATAATAATAATAATAATAATAATAATAATAATAATAGAGCTAACCAGAGAGTTGAAAGGCATATGGAAGATGAAGAAAATCAAAATAATATCTATAATAATAGGAGCACTAGGAAAAATCCCGAAAAACTTTGAAAAAAGAATGGGAGAAATTGGAATTAAAGGAATGACTGGAAAAGTACAACGAACAACATAATGATGAAAACAGCTGAAATATTAAGGAAACCCCTTGAATGTCGAAACTAACATACACGAACCACAAACGTAGACCAGACAAACTGCTACAGAGACAAAACATGAAACGCTACATGGAACCAAGAACATTGAAGCTGCATACCTGTAAGTTCTCTAACCCCACCCTCATCCCCCATTGCCACATCACTGCCCCCCCCAAAAAAAAGAGTGAAACCAAATAGCCAAGTGTTCAAGGAGTAAGGAAAGACCGAGAAGTGTGCACTAACCAGACCTCTGCTGTATAAGTGCAAAGAGAACTGAGACCTTGGGGAGGCTTATTGCTACTCAAATTCCAGTAAAGACCAATGGCCACTGCCAACGAGAAATCAATGGCAAGCAGCTGTTGCGATAATGCAAATTTATTTGCAAATGGCATCGAAAGAGGTGGAGAGTACTGAAAAATCTGGGAAGACTTATTGTCACTCAGCTTCCAGAGAGCACCACAGGCTGTATGAGATCTTTGATAACCTGTGTGAAAGCTCCTTGTGAGC
>NC_136482.1:145744850-145752350 GCF_053919585.1 Euprymna scolopes
TTAACATTTATTGTTTTGGGCTCAAATAAAGTTATAAAGATATATCCATGTCCAAGGAACTTATATCTAAAATTTCAAGTGTTTAGACCCAAAATTGTCGGAGGAGTTTAGTAGAGTTCTCAAAAGTCAAATCGTTTAACTTTGACCCCTTAACAGACAAATTTCTGGCCGAAAACGGATCACATCGATTTTCCCAAATCTCAGTACCCTGTATATCAAATTTCGAATCTGTAGACTTAAAATTGACAGAGTTATTGCGTAGGGAAATGTACACAGACCGACAGATACACAGACACACAGACACGTTCACTTTTATAGATAGATAGATAGATAGATAGATAGATAGATAGATAGATTAAACAAAAATATATGCGTATACATAAATATATATGGAAACAATTTTTTGTTTACTGTAAAGATTTTACGCAAATATTATGCAAGTATAAATCATGTTTAATATCTGCATGAATATAATTACACGTCATAGTTAAATCTAGATGATCCCCCCATAAGAAAACCGAAAAAAAAACTAATAGGGAATTAATTAAAATGAATGTTTAAAAGCGTATGCAAATTAGCTAGATCTTTTGCTAGTGAATGTATTTCCACAATCCATATATAAGAAAGTTGTATTTTCTTTTTAAATAAATAGAAAAGAGGGTTTTTAATATGAATATCAATACACACAAAAGAAAAACGAATTTATAGGAGTATAGAATAGAAGAAGATATAGAAGAAGATAGATATGTGCACACGTATTTACATATAAAGACTTCGCCATCGGAATTTAACGTACCATATATATATATATATATATATATATATATATATAAATGTAGATCGATTTTCCACTTTTCTTAAAATATTATAAAATCGCACTTACTGAAAGTTGTGTATGGGTCAATTAAGCACTCACTCAAAAAATTAGATCAAATACTTCAGCGTTTTTTTTTTTTTTCAGCGTTTGACATCAAAAATCGTAGACAAAAATATACTGAAAATTCCTAATTTTTGCAAGAATTGTTTGAAAATCAATGTGGAAAGCAAATAATTTTAGTATTTGAAATCAGGAAATGTCCTTTTGTTTTATAAAAAAAATATATTAATTAAATAAATCTTCAAATGGAAAATCTTCTTTTAATAGAGCTTAATATATAGAGTCCATATTAGAGTCCTTAGACCAGTATGCTGGTCTCAATTTCTGACTCAAAACTTTGGCTGTAATATAATGATGCCTTGCTTCAAAAACATATGCAGTTTGTGAAACTTTGTTGTTTACTTAACTGCCCGTTTCACACCTTGATGAGGTGAGGGCAAATCTGGCGAGTCATGCTTAGTTCCATGATGATACTTGAAATACAGATCTAGAAAAATCTTCCGTCATTTATTTGTTGTTTTTTAATAATTCAGTAATATTCAGGAAATCTCGACTGCATAATTTGGAAGCTAACATTGTAATTTATTAGAATTGACAAAAAGATCAATAGAAATCATTTTGTTTTTCTTTTTTTATCTGAAAACTCCATTTATCGACTACAAAATTTCGTTCTGATAGTGTAGAAGCGCCCAAAGTTCAAACCTACTTAATCGTTGACCTAGTAAATCGTTGGTTTAGTACGTAGTGTTATTTGAGGCGGGCTTTTTTGTTTGTTTGTTTGTTTGTTTGTTTGCTTTGTTTGCATAAATGATAGCTAGTTGCATTTTTTGTTGTTTTCTTTTTTGTTTTTTGTCTTTTTTTTAGCATTTGTTTGTTTTTTGTAATTGTTTTGTTGTTGTTTTTTCTAGAAATGTGCGACATGTTGGGTCAGTTTATATGGTAGCTCAAGCAATTTTTAATTTAAAAAACGCAACCCAATCACATCTTTCTCTGATATGTTATTAGGTTCGTAGGAAATAAGTTTAGTTTCTGTTTAATTCCGATTTGCCGTTCAAATTTTGCTATAAATGATTATTTCAATATGTTTGCACCGTATATAGTTTTACATTCCTATGGTAATGGATATACTTTAAATGTTATGCGGTAATACAACATGATTGGACCAAAATGTCGCCCATAGAATCGTTAATGAATTTCACAATCTTTTCTACAATCCAACAAAATTAGGTAAAATCAATGTCTAACTTGCCCTCTCTCTCTCTCTCTCTATATATATATAGATGTTATTTGTTTTTGTTTTTTTGTTTTTTGTGATACGTTTTGAATGAATTCAATTATTTACGAAAGTGCATTTTTACCTAAATGCGAGTTGGGAATAATTTTCCCTTTACCCAATTTGGTACCCCAATATGGAGAGCGGCATATATATATATTTTTTTTAACATAATTATCCACTGACACGTGTTTTGCCGTCTACGACTCATCAGAAGGCTGAATCTAGCGATATATATATATATATATATATATATAGTGTAAAATTTTGTTGAAAATTCAAAGACTCACGTTTTCTTTTGTTTATTTCGTTTATTTCCTATATATATATATATATATATATATATATATATATATATATATATATATATAAATTTATATATATAAATATATATATATATATATATATATATATATATATATATATATATATATATATATATATATATATAATTTATATATATTTTTTTATATGCAACTTTGGGCTTTTCTGTGCATACATTGTAAATTAAATGTTTATTAATTGAAGGATAATTAAAAACCCTCTCATACCAGAAAATAATTATTGTCTCATATGAGGAGTGGAGAGAAAAAAAGGAGCAGGACTCATTCATTCAACTAGTTAAGAATCTACTTTAACTGGGCTGAGGTCCAAGAGAACCAAGAACCGTGTGCGCCACGCTTCGCGAATACATTTTCATACTTGACCTCGTTATCGTACGCGAAAGTTCGCAACCTTGTCCACCTTTTTTGGTTGAATTTTATCGGATATAATCTATTTCTATCACGTCTAATCTTAACCTTCAGCTGATGCTTGAAGTATAAAAAATTCAAACTCAATCTCGAAACTTTATTTGCTGTCCCACAGTCTCGACATAGATCAGTGGTTCTCAACCTTTTTTTACTCATGGGCCTCTTTCCCTTCTTTTTATATTGGTGGACCCCTTCATAACTATTGGTCATAAGACAATCTTCTATTTTTCAATAATATAAATTTTGAGGTTTTAATAATCAAAGAAATATTATATAATTAAGCTTTATTTTTAAATGAAAACTAATTTAATGCAAATAAAGTATTCTACAAAAACTATAATAATTATGATAATAATGATAATAAGTAATAATAATAATAATTCTGTGGATCTCCCAGAAATATTCCATGGACCTCTAGGGTCTATGTGGACCCCGGTTGAGAACCTCTGACCTAGATGGATAAACGTCTTGTGTGCGAATGTGTAGATGATGAGTTGTGCATGGTAGCCGCAATGGGAGTAGGAAAAGGCGTCGTTCGTGCGTTCCCCGCTTTTGTTTACGCTTTACGGTAATACATATGTATTCCAGATGAGGTAAATTGAACTACAATCGCACTTGTTTCATTAAAAAGATGCGTGTGTGTTCGTGTTTTTTCCATGTGTGCTTGTGTGTCTATTTGAGTATGGTTGTGTGCGTGAGCGCATGTGCATCTGTGTGTGTGTGCTCGCCTATCTATCAGAGCACACATGACTGTTTTATTAAGGCGAATAAACGTTTAAAGTTTATATAAAGCTGTTTATTCGCTTGATTGCTTTGGGTCTACAAACAGAAGACACTATTTTTTCAATGTGTTGTATTTGGGTCGGCACAGACTCGGCCTGAAATAGAATTCCCACGTATTTGGTTTGTATCTTCGAGAACGGCCTTTGGAGACATTTTGTTTTGTTAAAAGAGCTCTGCTTTTCTTGCACTTAAGTATGTATTGCCCAGCACGTATTGGGAGTTGATTTTGTTTGTTTCTGGGATCTCATATTTTCTTATTTTGTATACTGTCTGGATTGCTATATTTAATGCAATATCAATGCGTGAATGCCAAAGAGTTTATGAAGCTTTAGGCAGATTAGAATAGTTTCGTATAAACTTAGACAAATATTTATATGGGTTGTTTTGAAATTTTTCTCCCAATCAACAATATTTGTGCCTACTATGCCTCGGTGTATGTGTTTATAGGCATAAAACCTTTCATACTATGTATTTACTATGTATTTATAGGACTAGTAATTTTCGGACTACGTATTTATATGTTCAATGGGTTTCGTACTATCTATCATAAGCCTGCTACGTCGTGCTACGTATTTATTTGTCTATTTCGTATTTATATGTCTATTATATTTTGCACTATGTATTAATGTAGCACCTACGTTCCATCCCACATACTTATAGGTCTAACCTGTCTAAATTTGCTAGAAAAAAGTAAGCAGCTATATATATATATATATATATATATATATATATATATATATATGAATAAAAAATCAATACGAGAAATATATAAATGTTTATATCTTTTCTGTATTTATTTCCTGTGTGTTGACTTGTAGGAATACAAAAAGTCTTTTGAAAAAAAACAAGAATGTTTCCTTCAAAAGCACATAATTTTCGACCGATCCTTCGATCGCATTCACACTGAGGAAGATCGAAGGATCGGTCGAAAATTATGTGCTTTTGAAGGAAACATTCTTGTTTTTGTTTTTTTTCAAAAGACTTTTTTGTATTCCTACACGTCAACACACAGGAAATAAATACAGAAAAGATATAAACATTTATATATTTTTCGTATTGATTTTTTATTCATATATATTTAAATATATTAAAAAGGAATACACGTGGATACAACATGCAATTCGGACCATATATATACTCCTATATTTTTGTGTGTATATTGATATTCATATTAAAACCCCTTGTTTCTATTTAGTTTAAAATACAATACAATTTATATATATGTCAGCTTATGCCACGAATATATGTCAGCTTATGCCACGGTAACATATTGAGCGAGTTTCTAACAGTATTTTGTATAGTTTTTTTATATTTTTAACTCATTTTCCCAAACTTACCGCGTTCAAGAGAAAGTCGGGCACCATTTAAAATTTTCCAATTCATCGGTATACACTGTATGTTTTTCGAGCTGAATAAACATGTTACATTAAATAAAAACACTAAAAAAAAGTATCGAGTTAGGTAGAAAAGTAACTTATCTTGCCTTTGATAACTTTATTTGTTATATATTTGTTGTTTTTTTTTGTTGTTTTTTTTTGACAAATTGTTCGAATCTATGTGTTTAGTAATACAACCCCGAAATCTTTGATGATGGACTGTACGAAAACTTCTAGGAAGCAAATAATGATGATGCAGGTTGGGGAAAAAAAGCCAGGAAAATAGTAAATGTAGACTCTGTTGATAAGAGGAATCATGAGTGTATGCAGCAAACTAGTCACCCAACTTCCAAAGAAAAACAACGCTCGATATCAATGACAACTCAATGATAAACGGCTGTTACAAAAATGCAAAGAAATTTCCAATGCTGATCAAAAGAAGCTGGAAATCCGGGTAGACGTGCTGTCACTCAGATTCCAGCGAATACCTTTTTGTCTTTAACTGGTAGAGATCACCGGTAAAATCCTGTTCGGAAAGAACGCATAGTGAGTATGGTATTTAGTTCTTTCCCACTGCAAGAACCGTGACACCGGCGGGAGTGGGGGGGGGGTCGGAAAGCGGCGTTGAAAAGTCAGCGACGCCCTCCCTCCCCAATGAGATGCACTTTGACCTGCAAAAAGTGCCTCGGCAGCCCCGTCGGCATTCCCCGGTGAGTGCGCCTCTGCGCCTCAGGCGATTAGCAACAAGCTAACCCCCTTCTCAAAGAGAAACGGCAAAGCCTGAGAGGGTGGACCTCCTAGAACTGCACAGAACTGTACACCCATCACACAAATCAACAGGGACCGGGTACGGGGATGGTATAATCTCTGTTGATGATTTTTTGGGGCCCACGACGATCGTCAGTTTTAAGTGGGTGTGCTTTTTACTTTCAACAGGCCGTTAGTTTCATTTCGTAAATAGATTCAACCATCACGTATTTTATTTGTTTTATTGTTCATATACATTTTTTTTTTTTTTTTTTTTTTTTGCTATTTGAAAACAATGCGTAAATAGAGCCTTAAATATACATAGATAAATTGATAGATAAGTAGACGCCTTCCCTCCCCCCTCTAAAAAACAAATGGCTGTTTTTACGGTGTTGTCGAAGAGACTCTTCTACTTCTTCGTCTTTTTCATGTTTTTCTTACGCTGCTTCTCTATTAGTCGAGGGAGACCAGCTCAGCGAATCAAATCACTCACCGCGCTGTTGAAAGAATAATTTTACGTTCGCTTGTGTTTCGTTTCGTTTTCTTTTCGTTTTGATGCGCCTTGTCTAATTTCGTTTTTCGTTCGTTTTGCTTTTTAACGCAATCTGGACGAGTTTCCTCTCAACATCTTACTTAAAACCATTTTCCTATCACTAATTTCTGCTCATTCACTCGGTTTGTGCGGAATAAACTAATAAACTGATCATTATAAATTTTAAAAGGCTGTCGCCATGCATAAGACTGGGTAATATACTATGGTAAGTTAATTTGGGGTTCTCCTTTAGCAGATGTCTCCCTGATTCTACTTTTCGTTTTTTTTTTTTGTTTGTTTTTTGTTTTTGTTTTTTTGTTTTTTTTTCATGCCTCTATTACGAATTCGTAGCAGCGGGCCGACATCAGTGGGCTTTATTTTTCTATGAAAATGGTCGTTAACAATGTTTTTTTTGTTGTTGTTTTTAATGTTTAACATATTTCAAACGGATAAAAATTTATAATAAAAAGTAACATTTATCCTAACAAGACACGTTACCGCGGCGAAAAAAAAAAACCCCAAACAAAACAAAATATTGATTCTACAACTATTAAAGCTTCATATTAATCCAACTGTTCCATGCTTTCTTTCTTTATGCCCTTTTTTTTTTTTTTTTTTTTTTTTTTTTTTTTTTTTTTACTGTAATCTGAACATGTTTCCTCCACATTATATTAAAAACCCAGTGCTTTTCTTACGGGTGCTAAAGAAAAAAAAAGAGAGGCTCTGTGGCAGTGTGGCAGTTGGCACACAGTCTCTCTTTTTTCTCTCTTTTTTTCTTTTTCTTTCTTCTTTTCCTTTATTTTATTTTTATTTTTTTTTTTTTGTTATTTCACGTCATTTCACCGATGTATTTTCTTTTATTTCTTTCTTTGTTTTCTTTCTTTTCTCTCTATTTATTTTTCTTTCTTCTTCATTTCTTTGATTCATTGTCATTTCGTCATAGCCTGTTTTTGTTCTTGTTAAGCACATTCTCTTTCTGTCTTTCCTTTAAATGTTTTGTTTTTAAGCACAGTTACTTTCCTTCTTTTTTCTTTCCTTTATAATTGATCCTTTGTTTCGTTTCGCGCTTTTTCTTTTCTTTCTTTCTGACTTTTCTCTTTTTTTTTCTTAATTTTTTTACTCTCTACTTCTTTCCGTCTTTTGTAAGGGGAGGGGATTTA
>NC_136482.1:145754850-145757350 GCF_053919585.1 Euprymna scolopes
CTCGTAATCTCATTATGAAACTACACCTGTATGAGGCAACGACTTTTTTAAGTGAAGAAACTGAATTCTGGGTGGTCAAAGTACAAGTCTGTCGTTTCCAACACGCACGTATTGCACAATTTTTTAACATAACATGCATCGCAATGCACGTTGTCTTTTAAGTCATGTATTATTATTCGTGCAGCTCGTAGACACCAGAAATTCCTGCAATGCGCGAGATGATACAAGGACGGGTGTTAACCGTGTACTTCGAATGATGTTAAGTAAATCCGATGTACCATAAAAGGTCATTGTATGATTTGAGATGGTTTCAAGTGCTCCAATCGTGATAGATGTCAAAATCACTTTTTCATTTTCTGAATGAATTGTTGTGGTCTTTAATATTTGGACCTGATATCTATCTATCTCTCTATCTATCTACCTATCTATCTATCTATCTATCTATCTATCTTCGTAGTGTGCATAGTTTTCTAGACGTAACGGTGGCTAAGTGGATAACGATAAGAACTAATCCAAGTTCAAATCCGTGGTTATTCCTGCAAGAATGCCAACAACAGAATGAAGTTGATCAACAAAAATTTTACAGTAATAATACGAGTTTACTCTTTTTTTCTTTTTTTTTTTACATAGGCGTCACCACTTATCAAGGCCGATAGGCCACTCAAGGATAAGGGTTAAAGCGTGTAGAGTAGTCAAAAGGACAATATAGTAATCGATAGTAATGGAAGTTTGGTAAATCTGTTAACTTAAGTGGAACGGCTCATCAGAAACTTGTTCACGTTGGACTTGAAGACAACCATATTATAGACAGCTGGAAAGCAGGAAAACGGAAGACAATTCCACAGGCGTGCAGTTCTAAGAAAGAAGCTTTGTTCATGGAATCTATGTTTAGGTTTAGGCACAGATAAAGAGTGTGGAAAATCATTGATAATGTTTTCAGCTAGTCTAGTGTTTCTTGTGAAAGTTTGGCGAGGGGGGACCATAGATTGAAGCTCAGTCGAACACTTTCCATGAAAATAACGATAAAGCAGGGACAAACTCGCAACATCTCTTCTGTGAGATAGAGGTTGCAGCGAAGAGAAAAGGACATCTCCCACGAGGCCACGAAGTCTATTTTGAACCCTATCAAGGCAGGACAAGTCTTTTCTAGCAGCTCCTGCCCATATGTGGCAACAGTATTCCATCCTTGGACGTATCTGGCTCTTATATATTTTACTAATATTCTGATTAATTGGGTAAGGTACATTAATTCGTGCACAGCCCTGTATATGTTTCTATAGTAGTAGTAGTAGTAGTAGTAGTAGTAGTAGTAGTAGTAGACGACATTACAATGTACATATGGTTATGGATACATATCGTTATATGTTTTAAATGACGGTAGCCTTATTTACTTTTTTTTTTCTTTTGGGATTGGGGAGTAAGTTATAGAACCTGACATTTGGTGGGGATGAAGGTGAGATTCGTGTTGGTGTCGGTCGTGGGTGGAGCTGGCTGGTTGCAGAGAGGAGGGGCGCAGTTATTGGTTATCTGCTTTGCCGTCTTCTCCAAAGGTCAGCAAAATAGTCCAAAGCAATTGTTTGCAGTCAACAAATGTCTCATCAGAGTAATGTTGAATAATAACGCGTTGGTTGAGAAATTAATTTCACCCGCTTGTCAGACTTCATAGAGATTTTTTTTTTAATTCTTTCATTTAAAAAAGTTTGTTTTTGTTGTTTTTTTATGAATGTTTTTTTGCAAAAGTCAGATGCGTAAAATAACTCTGTTTTGGCATGGGCGAAAGGTGTATCTGCTAGGTATCTCTCCTGAAATATTTTTTTCTTTCCATAGCTCAACCATATGTAGTACAAATAGACTTAATTCTTTAATTAAGTTGTAGATGAAAACATGTTTTGTCATGATTTGGTTTCGGTTTCGATTCTTGCTGATGGCACTCATATCATTTTTTTTTACTTTTAGAATACTGGCTATACATTGGGTACAATATAATATGAAATAATTGACTCTGTAATAATAAACACTAAATCTGCGTGAACCAAATTATCAATCATATTTAAGCGTATTTTATGATTGGGCAACGCCGAGTGCTCCTGCTAGTTTATTTCCTATTCACTGGCTCATTTTATGTTTTTACTGAACCAGAAGTGATATAGGCATCAAATATGAAATATCGAATTAAATGTGACCCTTAAGCAGGTGTCTCTAAATATGTTAGACATTAAAGCAAGACAAGGAAAGTATTTTCTTTTTTCTGGTTTCACGAATAGTTTGTGTAAAACGTGCGATTCTTAAAATATTTTTGTTCTGGCACAGGGCGGGGCGTTGCATCGCTGTCCCTCTCTCTCTCTCTCTCTCTCTCTCTCTCTCTCTCTCTATATATATATATATATATATATATATATATATATATATATATATATATATATATATATGATGCGTGTGTGTATATATATGTTGTGTGTATATATATATATATGTATGCATATATGTATATATATGTATG
>NC_136482.1:145764850-145777350 GCF_053919585.1 Euprymna scolopes
GTCACGAATAGGCTCCTATATGGTTCACTATTATATTAAACTGATCACATATAATGATAGATATCGAGACACATTTAAAAAAAAAACGTTTACAAATGTTTTTGATATAGATGTACATAATAATATTTTGATAAGTATGTTTTAACTTAAATAGGGATGGTATAATAAAATTGTGGGGTCTGGGAATAGGCACAAACTTTAATAAAGACTTTTCATATCTATTTGTGTAAGTATACTTTGATAATTATGTTTCAGTTTGAAGAAATATGGTATAATAAAAGTATGGAGCGTTCGTTGGCGTCTAACCTCCATAAAATGGAAATATGTCACAAAGTTTAACAAGGTTTTTTAATATAGATCCACAGAATATTGTAATAAGGGGTTTAGTGTGAACAGGTAAGGTATAATAAATTATGGAGTTTATTTTATTTTCACTTTCATCATATTTTGCTTTGGTTTTGATACCCCCAAATTCGAACCTATATCTTTACAACCTTCCTTTTCATAACCTATCATACTTTCACAAATCAGAGTCCATTTTCTGTCGGCTGTTTTTGAACCCAGTCAATGACGGGTACTTTTGCTAGTATATATATATATATATATATATATATATGTGTGTGTGTGTGTGTGTGTGTGTGTGTGCGTGAAACGCTAGCGTCTGTGGGTATTTAAAAAAATAATTATAGTAATAATTACGTCTGTCCCTTTAAGAACTGTGTTCCTTTTTTTGAGCACTTTATGTTCAAAAACAAATATGTCGATTACTTAAGCTCACGAGCGCAGATTGTGATGTTAAAGTTACATGATCATTCTCAGCCTTCTTGGAATGACATTTGCGATTATATAAATGTTAATTTCAACTGTATTCTCGTTGCGGTAAACATTGGTCGAGCGGTTTGTTACTTACTAATCGAGTCAGAGATGACTTGGTGAGCTTCAAATCTCCTGGCCAGCGGCCATCGTGACTACCTGAACTGATGATTCCCGGGAGAATGAAACACTAATGTCTGTAAACTATAAGATTGTCAACATCATGAATTTTGGAATATAAATTTTTGTCATTTATTCTATATATTGCTCCCTAATCACATTGAGCTTCTTATATAAAGATTGATATATAATAAGAAAAATATATTTCTACAGAACCTGAAGAATCTTAGAGTGGATGAAACGCGGAAATATATATATTAAATCATTTATATGTAAGAATGAAGTTTGATAAGCTGTTGATGTCATTACTGGTAGTGTACTTATTTTTCCCTGCTCTGTCACTTTACCATAAAGTCCTTAAGGTACGGAACGCAATTCTGATATCTCTGCTGATGTTATCCAAGGGAAAATGACTCTCTAGCCTGCCGACCTCTTCTTGACGATAGCTTAAATGTACCGAGCGCCCTCGGGATTAACGTCGTCGTCGTCGTCGTCGTCGCCGCCGCCGCCGCCGCCGCCGAGGAGGAGAAGGAGGAGGAGGAGGAGTTTAGTGCGCCTGTACTTTGATAAACTCCTGTGAGATACACCAAGATTCTTTTAGTGCATCTGAAAGATATTTTTTTGTGCGGTGCATAAAATTGGCTACCGTCTTGCGCGTTGTATCTGACGTCCCAATATTCTGTGCATTGTGCCAGTTGTCCTGTTCGAACGATGCGTGTTAATAATCAGCAGTTACCCGTAAGGACTGAAACTTTGACTTTCAGATTGGCCTCAATAAGGTCTAGTTTCGCAAAGATGCCACCATCATCAGGCCTTAGCAATTAGCATTGCTGATCCTTCAGTGTCGCGTTGAGACCCGTTGTTAATTGTTCACGCTATTAAATTGATCTCTCCGCACACATTGTTTGAGTCGGAAAACAGAGTTCGCTAAGCATATTGGAAAAAACTGGGGTCTTTTGATCATTCCTTTGATCTGGTTTGTGATGACACATTATATACCGAACAAAGACAAGAAAAAGACAGATAAACAATACATTTCTAATCTAGGTTTGATACCTTTTTTTCGCTAGGATCCGTATCGTATCACATCAGGGAGAGCATTTAAAATTAAGGCGTACATCAGGGACAGCAGTTAAAATTAAGGCGTACATCTGGCGAAATCTACATAGATTATACGTTATCAGAGATTTACGAAACTCAAAAATATATATGATTTTCTTTAAAAATGAATGTTTGTAAAAGTTTTGCTAAAGTCTGCGCAAAACGCTAACCCTTGCTAAATATTAACGAAGGCCGTCTTGATATATAATGGTCTACCTTTCTTTGGAATTGTTTTTGTAAGAATTCTATGATAGTATCCCTTATTGCAAAATATTTGTCTGTGCCCACGACGTCTGAAAGAAAAATCACTCATCAACAATTTCTCTTTGCTCTGATAAACTAGCGATTTGCAATGAAGTAGTTACGGAGAGAAAAGATATAGTGATAAACTATACAACTTAACGCATTTATTGGTGTCAGTTTCATGTAAGGATAGAGATAGATAAAGTTTATAAAAATGGTTTTCATATTTCATTAATGGTTGAAGAAGGGCGAAGGTTGTCCGAAAATTATCACTTTCTAAAAGAAAAAAGAAAAGAAAATACCCCCATTAATAAAAAAAGTGTGTTTTCTGTAATTAGTTTTTGTTTTTGCTTTTATTTTCTAAGTGGTCACTCTAACTTATGCATATATATATATATATATATATATATATATATATATATATGTATGTATGCATAAACTATGTATATGTGTGTATATATGTATATGTATGTGTGTATATATGTATGTGTGTATATATTTATCTATATATATATAAATATATATATATATATATAAATATATATATATAAATATATATATATATATATATATATATATATATATATTCCTTTTTTATCTGCACACTTCCGGCTACACTTCATACACAGCACTAATGATACGTAAATTCTATTTCCCTTCCTTTCATTCCATCGCGATTTAATCCCTTTTCTTTTTCCCCCTTCTCGCTTTCTGTCCTCATCTCATCTCATTCACAATACGTAATTTTTCTCTCAATTTTTTAACATAATCTCTTTCATGGTGAATGCACTTAAAGTGTTTATCCGGGCGTAAACCATTCCAAACTTCGATTAATCACATAAATCGAACAATAAAGCTCTCATATACAGCTGATAATTGCGTCATGCTATGAACACACGGAAACACCGTCTCATACACACACGCGCGCACACACACACACACACACACACACACACACACACACATATATATATATATATATATATATATATATATATATATATATATATATATATATATGTATATATATATGAGGGAGAAAGAGGGAGACTGCTGCATCTCTAAATTCTATCATAAAAGTTGGGATAGAAAAGACCTTTAGAAATAAGAGGATTCAATTGGCGAACGCTTGTACAACACGAATCTATTGTCTGGTTGGTTATGAATATGCTCCTGTGACAATCCAATGCAAGATGACCATCAATCATTTATTACAATGAGACTAAACGTACTCGAACGATTGTGATTTTCCGTTGACATTATCATGTCACTCTTGGGACATACTGTCGATCTGTTGCCATATATAACAGGAATAGCAATTTGTTATCGGAGTTTCTTCCATTGAAAAACTAAAATTTATCCTTTATGCACGTTTCATTGAAGAGTACAAAAAAACTCGTGTTTGTTTTTCTTACAATCCATTCTTTCTTTGTGACGGACTAGTTTCCGAACATTCTGTTTGAGTATAAAAAGAAATTGGCCGTATTAGCGAATGTTTTCGGCCTCCATAAGGCGTCCTCAGGCGAGTGATGAAGAATAAAAAATAAGGTCATGAAGTGAATGTAAAAGATGATTAATAGCGTTTAAAATAGTTTAAAATACTTAAAAGCATTAATGTGTGCTTCCGCTACGCATTGAGCTTGATTAATGGTTGGTTTTATTAATACGGATTAACAAGGCTTCAATAATTGGGAGGCATACATCACAGTGTCAGACAGCTAAAATGGCAGTGTTTTTTTATTAGTATGTTTCTAGATTCGTTTGGGGGGGGGGTTGTCGTGTACTGTGAGGTGCTGATAAATGAAGCTATTCGGGAAAGATAGGTGACATGTTAGTCGACGAGAGATGCTGGTTCGAGTCATGCCGATATATATATATATATATATATATATATATATATATATATATATATATATAATTATTTTTTTACTATAATAATTAAATACCTAAGCAAAGAGGTTTTTTTTCTTTTTTTGACAAGGTGGTCACCACTTGTCAAGGCCCAGAAGCCACTCGGGAATAAGGGTTATTGAGTGTGCAGTACGTTAGTGGGGCGATTCATCAGGAATTTGTTTATGTTAGACTTAAAGACATCCAGGTTGTAGTCAGGTGGGAAACAGGCAAACGGAACAGAGTTCCATAGACGAGCACTTCTAAGAAAGAAGATTTGTTCATGGAATCTACGTTTTGGTTTTGGCACAGATAAAGAGTGGGGGAAATTTTTGACAGTGGTTTCAGCTAGTCGGGTGTTTTTCGTGAAAGATTGGCGAGGGGGGACTAGAGATTGGAGTTCAGACGAGCACTTGCCATGGAAGTAACGAGAAAACAAAGACACGCTCACAACATCTCTCCTGTGGGAGAGAGGTTACAGAGAAGAGAAAAGGGCATCCCCCACTAAGCCACAAAGCCTATTTTGTACTTTCTTAAGACAGGATAGGCTGTTTTTAGCAGCTCTTGCCCAGATGTAATAGCAGTACTCCATCCTTGGACGTACTTGGCTTTTATACAGATAGAGAATTGTGTCAGCAGTGTGATATCTTCTGGAGCGGTTGAAGGATCCCACCATTTTCCAGCGACCTTGGCAACAGACTTGATGTACGTGTTCCATTTCAGGTCAGGAGTAAAGATCAAGCTCAGAAGCTTATCAAAACATGCGGCCTCCCCTAGACGAGAGCCATCCATTTCAATTGATGCCAGATGTGAATCAGAGCGTTCATGATGTAAAGATAGGAGCTTAGTTTTAGATGTATTAAAGGTAACCAGCCACCTCTTCCCCCACTGTACCACGCACTCGAGATCAGAGGAGAAAGAATCAGAGAGAACTTTGTCATTTACGGCCTTTGATGTGTTGCCATAGATGGCCGTGTCATCAGCATAGATGTCAACAAATGATTTAAGTATGTGTTTTGGGAGATCATTAATGAAGATCAGGATGAAAGTTGGGCCCAGGATGGACCACTGAGGGACTCCAACATCTCAGTTCTGCCCATCAACCACTACTCTTATGAGCCTATGATTTAATAAAGACATGTTAAAAAGGACTTAAATAAGAGTTAAAACCAATTTCCAAAATGGAAACACAAAAGAAGTGTATTGTCCTTAATCAGAGGGAAGGAATTAGTAAAATGCGAAATTAGATTTTACTTATAAAGTATTTAATGAAACTGCACTTAAACCATTGAACGTAAAAAATTTAAAAAAAAAAAAAAAGAAAAAAAACAATTTTTAAACACTGGACAGAGGTAATGGGGAAAAATGAAAAATGATTTCACGTAAATGGATGTTCGGTTGAAAAGTAGAAGATCCAAGGACGGTAAAATGCACAGAATATTGGGACGTCATATACAACGCGTAAGACGGTAGCCAATTTTATGCACTGCACAAAAAAATATCTTTCAGATGCACTAAAAGAATCTTGGTTGATCTCATAGGAGTTTATCAAAGTACAGTGTTCATAAAATTGGAGTATCCAAGATGTAAAGAATCCAAAGGCATCCCGTTACTGGTAGATATTTTGAGGTCATCCAAAAAGCAGACTTCCGTGAAATAATGGTAAATAACTGATGATCCCTGAAAACTTGGGATTATTGGGAAGTCGAGGCAGCAAGTTTGTACACCGATTGCAGAAAATGAAATTACTTACTGAAGAAATAATTTATGCAGTTTTCAATGTTAAAAAAGCTTGCAAGAATATATATATATATATATATATATATATATATATATATATATATATATGTATACATATATATATATATATATTACTTCAATTCATTCCAATATATATATATATATATATATATATATATATATATATATATATATTCAATTATGCAGATATATATATATATATACAATCGATTATACATATATATATTCATAATTAATTGTATATATAATATATATAATTATATATATATATTGTGTTTCCATTTAGACAAGTATTTTTGAATGGCAATGGGTGTTTTTGATTAATTAACTTTTTTTTGTGTAATTTTTCAATTTTTTGAATTGTCGTTCTTATTTCTTAGTTGAATCTGTGCAAGAAAGTCGTCTTCGTCTATTCGTTTTTTTTGTTTGTTTTTTTTTTGCAAGTAATTTCGGCTAAGATTTTGTTAACTAGAGACCTCTTATACTTAACATGTGTTATATATATATATATATATATATATATATATATATATATATATATAATTTTTCTGTTTGTCGACCTTGTTTTCGTTTAACTTTTTCTATTACTATCAATTAAGCCGCATATGTTCAGTTTATATATTTTTTTCTGGTAATAAATCTGCATAATCAAATTTGTCTGTTAATTAATCTACTTAATATCATTTTAAGAAAATGTCAGTGAAAGTTCGGAATTAGGCACCTCAAGGAGAAACTAACGACATTATAGTTAGACATGATCTGTTGAACACTTTAACCTCATAGATAAAGAAACTTATTAGCTTAAAAACGGCATAACATATATATATATATATATATATATATATATATATATATATATATATATATATATATATACAAGCCTGTCTGTTTTGCTCGTTTCTTCAGTGTTTATTTTTGTTACATTCTTTTTTTTTTATATTATTCTCTGATCGCCCCCTCCATTTCATCCTGTACGCCTTTTCGTGTGTGTGTGTGTGTGTGTGTGTGTGTGTGTGTGTGTGTGTGTGTGTGTGTGTGTGTGTGTGTGTGTATGCGTGAAGAGAGGGTGGCTGTCCTGAGCCCGCCACCTTCACCCTTTTTCAACACCTTCAAATGGTAAAAATAAAAACAATAAATGAAAACGAAAGAAAGACAAAGTAAACAGAAATCCGGAGATCAGCAAGCGCCCTCTGTATGTAGGCCATGAAAGCAAACCGGTAAAAAAGGGGAGAGAAGAGAGTGAAAACAAGTTCCTGCTGTCGTCGAGTTGGTTCGATCAGAATCATTCTCTCTCTCTCTCTCTCTCTCTCTCTCTCTCTCTCTCTCTCTCTCTCTCTCTCTCTCTCTCTCTCTCCTTATACACAGATTTGTTTTCTATTCCATTCCTGGTAGTAGATGTTAAGGTCTAACATTTTGACTCCCAACTTTGGATTAGGGTTACTGTTCCTGTTTACTTTGCCTCCCTACGAGGGAAGAGTTAGATACCAAGGTATATTTTTATTTAATCTTGAGAAAGGAACAAAAATAAACATTGTTTACTACACTTTAATCTTGGCCCGAAGGCTAAGAAATTTCTGATGGCATTAGGGTTGATCATATCCAATGTATTATTTCATGTGGTTTGTCCAAGTTGTGAATTTATTAGCATATAAGTTGCGAAATGGCGGCAAGTCAGATTTCTATGACGCCATATCAACACTTTTTAAGTCCATGATAGTCAAAACAAAGCATATTCCAAACGGCTCAATGTCTTAGACCAATGCATTCAATCATGTCAGGTATCAGTAATGACAACAAATGCAGGTTCTGCCGTACAGGATTGGAAAGTGTGAGCCATCTCATATCAAGTAGAAAAGTTCTTTTTGGGGGGCAGCTACTACACAGCAAGACATGATGGTGTATGTAAGTACCTCCATTGGACCATCTGTAAAAAAGTAAACATCCAGTGTAGCAGCAAGTCCACTGAACATCAACCTGAAAGAACAGTTGGAAATGACTTATATACCATACATTACGATCATGTAATCCCTACAGTCACCTACCTTGAAAATGCTGCTGTAAAACCTGACATAGTTATATGGGATACGTCAGAGACAGTAGCAACCTTGCTTGAAGTGAGTGTCCCTAATGATGGTGGTCTTAACAGAGCTGAAAGAGGGAAACAGACCAAATATCAAGGTCTCATGTAGGATATGAAAAGAAACTGGAATCTTAGGGAGATGTCAATCATACCAGTTATTATAGGTATCACAGGGGTTATGAAGAAGAACCTGGAGTCCTACCTAACTAATATTTTTTTATTTTTTATTACATTTTCACCCCAAACAAGGCACATTGCCACTTTAGTGTAGGGGGGTACTATCAGGGGCAACAACTATGAGGTACTATGTAGGGATTTGGGCAGCAAGATGTCGGTTCACGTTGCACTTGAACTTCTGTACGTCAATACAGTTGGGGAAGCAGGGACCTGGAATGGAATTCCAAAGTCTAGCGGTTCTGGGGAAGAAACTACTGAAGTAGAAAGATCTTTTATATCTAGGGATCTGTACAGTGTGGGGGTTAGATTTAGCAGCCTATCGGGTTTGTCAAGGGTGTTCACGTCGTGGGGGCACAAGTGCTTGCAGTTCGCCAGAGCATTCACCATTAAAATACTTGTAGAAAAGACAGAGGGATGCAACGTTTCGTCGATGGGACAGAGGCTGAATCTTAGATGCCAGTTCAGGGCCAATCAGATTTGCGACTCTCTTTTGAACCTTGTCAAGGAGTGAGAGACTAGTAGCAGATGCACCAGCCCAAATGTGACAACAATACTCCATGGGCGAATGGTGGCCTTATAGGGGTACACGATACTTTCGGGTTTTAGTAGTTGTCTAGCACGGTAGAGAGAGCCCACCTTCCTTTCAGCGGCCCTGGAAATGCCTTTAATGTAATTGTTGCAACTCATGTTTTCTGTGAACGTTAGGCCAAGCAGTTTGAAAGATGTACTCTCAGATAAAGAGTCGTTGGCCATTGCTATAGGTGGTAGAGAAGGTTTCTTGTAATTATTGAATGCAACTAGTTTAGTCTTGGCGGCATTGAACGTAACCATCCATTTTTGTCCCCATTCCACTACAGATTGGAGGTCATCCTCTAGTGTTTCTGCCATTTCTTTAGATATGTTTTCATTTGTTTTCCTGTCGTGCCTGTTATAGAGTGTGGTGTCATCAGCATATATACAATTTTGTCGGAGAGGTCATTTATGAATATCAGGAACAGTAGAGGACCAAGGATAGACCCCTGGGGCACTCCCACATTTATATCATATTGTTTAGATGTACGACCATCGAGGACAACCTGGACTTTTCTCTTATCTAAGAAGGATTTAATTATGTTAAGTATTCTACCAGTGATACCATATGATCTAATCTTCTTGAGGAGACCCCTCATGTCATACCCTGTCAAAAGCCTTAGATATAACTCTGCCCTCCCCCGCTTTGTCCAGTGAATAGTATATATGTTCAGAGATTACAGTTAGGATGTCTGCTGTGGAACGGGCTTGTCTAAATCCATATTGTTGGTCAGTCAGAAGTTTAGCATCTGTAAGGTGATGGACTAGAGCATGGTTAATTAAGGTCTCAAATATTTTGGCAAAAAGTGAGGAGGAGGCTAATGGGGCGATAATTTGATGGGTCAGTTCTTTCGCCTGAATTCTTGAATACTGGTACAACAGAAGCAGTTTTCCAACACCCCGGAAAGCAGGATTCATTAAGGCATTTGTTGCATAGTTTGGAGAGAACTGCAGCTACTTTCGCTGAGCACTTTTTTAATAGCACAGCTGGGATGAGATCGGGTCCACATGCTTCTGAAGTGTCAAGGTTTTTATGATAGCATGCACCTGAGAAGGCGTGATTTTCAGATCGTCTAGCATGGCGTCTGTCCGCATAGGAAATTCAGGTAGGGGGTGGTTGGAAGGGTCCAGTGTGGAGTTTGAGGCCAACCGACTGGCAAGCATGTTAGCCTTCTCGGTTACTGAGCAAACAACCTCGTGATTTTTGGTTAGTGGGGGAATTGTTGATTGCCCATTATTTACTACACTGTTGTAGATTTTCCAGAAGTCACGAGTTCCTAGTTTTTGTGCTTCGATGCGTTTTTTAGTGGTTTCCGTAAATTCTCTCCTAGCTGTTGCTGTTTCTTTCTTAACATTACTTCTAGCTTCTATGTACTTCTGTCTGTTTGAACTGGAATTATGTTGGTTAAATCTGCGGTATGCATGCTGCCTGTGAGCAATGGCAGTTGCGCAAGTCGAAGTAAACCATTGGGGAGAGTGGGACTTGCTATAAAATTCCCGCATGGGAACATGCGCTTCGATTGCAGTTTTAAACCATATAGTGGTCTCGTTTGCACACTGTTCAGCAGGAAGAGAAAAAATATTTCCCGATGGGGCATCTCTGATAACATCTCTGATGGCTTCCCAGTCAGCCTTTTTATAATATCTCGCTGTTTTAACCACTGGCTCTTCAGTTTTGGCTCTAGAGTTTAGGGCGATTTCAACCATTATCACTGCATGATCAGCGTTCCCAAGTCGGTTGTCGCCATTCGTTATACAATCATCGGGAACTGTTGTCAAAAACAGATCTAGAAGTGATGCATGTTGTTCTTCCTGGTCAGGGAAACGGGTTGGAAACGTAACAATTTGTGATAGGGAGTGAGATATAGAGAAGCTATGAGTTGTGCTACCCACTGCATCTGTGTAAGTAGAGAATCCAAGCCAGTTTTTGTGGTGGACATTAAAGTCACCGAATACATGTACTTGTGCGCTAGTGTCGAGGGAGAGTGCTGTGGACCAAGTGCAAAAGAGATAGCACAGCTTGGATGAGATCGAGTCCACATGCTTCTGAAGTGTCAAGTGCTATTGATAGAGTTCAAAATAGACTTCGTAGCCTCGTAGGAGATGTCTTTTTCTCTTCCTTGCAACCTCTATCTCACAGAAGAGATGTTGCGAGTTTGTCTCTGATGTATCGTTATTTTCATGGAAAGTGTTCGACTGAGCTTCAATCTATGGTCCCCCCTCGCAAAACTTTCACAAGAAACACTCGTCTAGCTGTAAACACTATCAATAATCCCCCCCACTCTTTATCTGTGCCTAAACCTAAACATAGATTCCATGAACAAAGCTTTTTTATTAGAACTGCACGCCTGTGGAATTGTCTTCCGTTTTCCTGCTTTCCGGCTGACTACAATATGGTTGTCTTCAAGTCTAACGTAAATAAGTTCTTGATGAGCCGTTCCATATAAGTTATCAAATTTAACAAATTTTCATTACTAATGATTATTATATTGTCCAATTTCTACTGTACACTCTTTAACCCTTATCCTTGAGTGGCCTATTGGCCTTGATAATGAGTTGATATCTATGAAAAAAAAAAAGAAAAAGTCCAATGTGAACAAGCTCTAATTGAATCGTCCCCCTAAGTAATCCAAGTTTCAAAATTCCCACTGTTTACTATGCTAAAATCACAATGACTAATGTATACCTATTAACCCTTATCCTCGAGTGGCCTCTGGGCCTTGATAAGTGGTGACACCCTTGTAAAAAAAAAAAAAAAAAAAAAAAAAAAGATCCAGACAATTGCACTTAAGGGAACAGCGAGGATACAAAAAAGAGCTCTCAGTTGGTTTCAATAAAAAACAGGGCAATGTTGGCAGCTAATTTGGCTGCTCTATATCCAGCGTTACAATCTTCAAAGGAAGAAAATTTGTAAAAATGTCTCAGAATTGATTGAAAACAAGCTGACTTTTTAGTTCTTACCGACCGCAAGAACTTAGATACCAGGATCGGAAAGTGGGACTGATAAGTCAACGGCCCGAGGAGGGGTACTTTAACATACAAAAAGTGCCCCAACCAGCCTTACCAGGTATTCCCCAGTAAGGATGCCACAGGCGATTAGCAATAAACTAACGCTTCTCAAAGAGAGAAGACAAAGCTTGGGAGGGTGGACCTTCTAGATTCTAGAACTACATAGAACTAGCATTACACCAGAATCAACATGGACCAGATCATTGTCCAAGCTCTGTTGATTTGGAGGGGGGGTGAAAGTTAAAATCACTAGCCGCTGCGCAAAGCTTGAAAAACAAGCTGATGTTGTAGACACAATAAGAAGTTGCTGATTCCCATTACAGCCCACCGACAAATATAAAAAAGAGACATAAACGCTGAATTCCTTCGAGTTAGTATCAAAATGAAGTACATGTTCTATCCTCAGACGAAGAGAGTGAACTCAAAAATCTGTGCGGAATTTCTAAATATATATACATTCCCGAGGCTAGATTGTTCTCGTTCCGTCAGTCATGGCTGGGTAAAAATCTTTAGCAATTTGAAATTTAAAAAAAAAATGCAAAATTCAAACAATTTTTATTCATGAAAAATAATGTCTTTTAAATGTTGTCCATTTTCAGCTTCGCATATTTGTGCTCTTTCCAAGACATAATTCATGGCAGATTGCAGAATCTCTGGATTGCGATTTAACTCCCTTGGTTCGTCTCTTGTGTTTTCCTTCAATTTTTGCTGGGTTTGGAATTTGTTAACATAGACT
>NC_136482.1:145782350-145807350 GCF_053919585.1 Euprymna scolopes
CGGCGAAGACGTCACGTTTTTTCCCCACGTTCTTTTCCTTTTTAACGGTGCAGTTTCGAGCCTGCCCGCCTACTACTACGTATTTTCTTTTCTTTTTTTTTTCTTATTTTTTATTTTATTTATTTATTTTTTTTTTTGCTGAACACACACCTCCAAAAACCCGGGAAACTCCGGGTATCAGGCTAGTCTAATCAGAAAACATAAAAAAAAATGAATATGTATTATGGTTGAGAACTTCTTGTGGAATTTTTAATTTTGATTTTCAAATAATGTATTTTAAAATAGTTTTCGTTAAAATACTTTTAGTTCACATATCATTTTAAGAGTGTTTTTCGCTTTATGTAATCGTTTGAATTACAATCGTTTTAAAATAATCATTTTTTTTTGTAGTAGTAGTAGTAGTAGTAGTAGTAGTAACGTTGAATTCGCACAATTTTTTCATTTCAATTCAAGCTAGTCCGAAAGCTGCTGAAACAGTTCGCGATATCAATGAAGCGTTTCGCTTTCACTACTGAACGCACAGCAAAATGATGGTTTGAGAAATTTCTTGGTGGCGACGAGATTCTTGAAGATGGTGAACATAGTGGTCGACCATCGGACGTTGACAACGATCAATTAAGAGACTTAGTCGGAGTCAATCCATGCACAATTGTTCAAAAACTGGCTTCTGAATTAGATATAACATATCCGACGATTTCCAACAGCTTGAAAGAGATTGGAAAGACAACAAACTTGAAAGACAACAAACTTGATAAATAGATGTCTCACGAATTGAATGACAACCAAAACAATGTCATTATAAAATGCCACCTTCCCTTCCTTTATTCAACAAGAACGACCCGTTTCTTGACCGGGTTGTGACTTGCGATGAAAAGTGGGTTGTTTACGACAACCTGCGACGCTCAGCTCAGTGGTTAGACGCCGACGAAGCTCCACGACACTACTCGAAGCCAGAGTTGCAGCAAAAGAAGGTCATGCTGACTGTTTGGTGATCTACGACCGGTCTCATCTATTACAATTTTTTGAATGCAGGCGAAACCATTACGGCGTAGAAATATTGTCAATAAATGGATGAAATGCATCAGAAACTTCGACAACAATACTCAGCATTAGTCAAAAGAAAATGCCCAATTCTCCTTCACGATAGTGCACGACCGCACGTTGTTCAACCGACCCTACAGCAGTTGAACAAATTGGGCTACGAAACTCTGCCTCGTCCACAATACTCTCCAGACCTCTCACCTACCGACTACCACTTTTCCAAGCATCTAGACAACTTCCTGCGTGAAAAATGATGAAAAAACGTAAGCGATATCAAAAACGCCTTCAGCGATTTCATCGCCACCAGAACGCAAGATGTTTACATTACTGGCATAAATACACTTTTTTTTTTTTTTTCGTTTGCAAAAGTATGTTGATTCTAATGATGGTTATTTCCATCAATAAATTTTTGTTTGAACCGAGATATGTTCATTTCAAAGTTAAAAACCGCAAGAACTTTCTTGTCACCCTGATAATTAATCAACGCTTGTTTTTTAAAAGAATATGCAAATTAGCTAACCTTCATGTAGTCGCTCGCATATCCATAACTGAGTATATTAAGAAGTTCGTTTTAATAATTTTTAAATAAAAATAGCTATGTCAGAAGGAGAAAAAAAAACTCAACTTTATAGGTATATACACGCACATACACACACACCTTCTAAACATTTCCTTTCTTTTTCGTCGGACACACTCCCACATTCTTTTATATATTAAGATTGTACCGAGTGACCTCACGCATATCCTACATCAACCGCAATGCCGGGGTCTTTTGCCCCACACCATCACCTAACTAGTCTTCTGTACGCGCCAAATAGCGAGTGTCTCTTTGATGAGGAGAGAAAGGCGAACGATTCGTTAACCTGGAAATCACCCGTTTTGACCCACCTTACCTTTTTTACATTGAAGATTGACCGGTTGCAGTGTAGGTTGGTAGGGGTAAGCGTAGTGGGGGGAAGGGGAGGGTTTCATGCTGCTCTATACCCACATTCGCCTTAATTATACGTTGAATAACTACAGTGACATGATGTGCTCAACACAGCACGTCACCAGAAGGGTGGGAGAACGATAAACCAAAATATTTATAGGAAGCAGCCAATTACCGAAAGCTAACTCCTATCCCTCTCCACTATCTGGCGGCTCCTACCGAAAGCCTAACACGCAAAGAAAGGGTGCACAATTTACTAGATGGATACAAGAATACAAACCTAATCAAATACGTCGCGTTCATTTACATCTTATGTTGTTGCTACGAACCGATATCCTATTCGCATCTTAGTTATGATTATGGGTGGACGTTTAGGAAATTGCTCCCCCCCCCCTAAATTCTACAATTTACACCTTTTTTTCTTTTTTCACGTTAATCTAAGCAATTACAAACTTAACTTTCGGATTAAAAAAAAAAAATTGAAAAAAAAAAAAAAAGTTTATGACTTTTATCGCCGGGGATCAGTTTTCAATTATAACCTTTTACTAAATTGAACACGTAGTTTGTGACCATCACCGAGAAAAATATTGCCGCAATACTTTTCTCGGTGATGGGTGTGTGGGGGGTAAGAGAGAGAGAGAGAGAGAGAGAGAGAGAGAGAGAGAGAGAGAGAGATGTTTATTGAAATGAATGGGGCCACCAACAATTGTTACGTTCTTTAATACTTGTTTTATTTTTTAAATTATTGAAATAATTTTTTGAAATAATTTTAACGCGTTTCGGACGATCTTGTTCTGTCTTTCTAAATGTCCTCTTCAGAAATTTTGTAAAAATAGATGTTTTGGTAAAGCCATTTTTAGGCTAAATGCTTTTCCCAAGTAGTAAAAAACTGTTATGTGTCTCATCCCTTCCCTGGTTTTGCTGGGGCCAGTTCAAGGTCATTGGGTTCTGCAGGTCTTGCTTGCTTTCCTTTATTTTCTTTTTCTTTTCTTTTTTTTCTTCTTACTTGTGTGGAGGTGTGAGGTGCATGGCTACTTTGTCTCAATTTTTTATCATTTATTTTACTTGATAAATTTTTAAGAGATCAAGGGAGTTAACTCCTTCCAGAGCCAACACTTGATTTCATTATGATTGGGATTTATACGCGAGGGATCTTTTTAGAACAGATGTTGTTCCCTTTATGGCTGCAACCTGTATTTCATTACAGCTTGGCCTTCCAGTGATTGTTTCCAGGTAAGGATTCTTTTTCACCGGGCCAGTTGCACCTATCACAACCGGTATAATGTCTATATCTTTCAGAGACCATGTCATCTTTGAATCATTCTTGACGTCCTGATACTTGGTTATCTTTTCTCGTTCAGCTCTATTAAGGCCACAGGCATCTGGGGCAGTGGCATCAATAAAGAGCGCAGTTTTTTCAGGCTTGTTCTATATCACAATGTCTAGCTTGATGAGCTTGTCTTTTATGTATTTGCACGCCTGTAGATCTTTGTCATAGAACATTGTCACCTTTCCATTTGATGCTATTGGTGGTGGTTCATGTTCCCAGATGTTTGTTGGTCTTTCGAGCTGCAGCTTTTTACAAATCTTCCGATTGAAGTATTTACATACTTTATCGTTACGGACAGTGTAAAGGGCATATGCCAACAGGGTTTGGCATCCCAACATTAGGTGGCTTGGGCTTTAAATCGCTGAGTGGCAAAACCTCTACATAAGTGTGTTTGTTTTTTTTTGTTTTTTTTATTGTTTTTTTGTTTTGTTTTGTTTTTTTTGTTTTTTTTTCATTTTCTTTCTTTGAAGATTGTAATACTTGGTATGTGGCAGCCAAACCAGCTGCCAACATTGCCTTGCATTTTATTGAAACCAACCGAGAGCTCTTTTTATTATCCTCGCTGTTCCCTTAAGTGCAATTGTCTGGATCTCTTTTGCACTTGGTTCACTAGGAATATTTGTTAGGTAGGATTTCAGGTTCTTCTTCATAAGCCCTGAATCACCTATAATAACTGGTATGATTGATATCTTCCTAAGATTCCAATTTCTTTTCTATATCATACATGAGACATTGTGCGTGTTCATATAATTATTAAATAATAATTATTTCTAATACAAGATACTATAGATATCTTAACAGACTAAAACGAAAGTCAAAATAGAGAGAAATCAAAATCTAAAAAAACAAAATGAAATAACAGTCCCCTGTCAAAAAACAGACACTAGACATAGCTTATTCAAACTAGGAAATATAACATATTTCACAAGTCAATACAAGAAAAAAAAAACACACGCTCTCACGCTCCCCCCACCATGCGAACACACGCACACAGACACACTTATTAAACGAAGTAGCCATGCACTCCCATCCCTCCCTCATCTATAATCAAAACGAAGTATTTTGAATAATGTAGGCCAACATCTTTTCTTTTCTTTTTCAATCCCTTATCATTTAGTTAGTTGGAGATGCTGCAGCCTACCGGATGCCAGATATTCATCCGCTATCGAACTGAGAAATCTTTTTTAAGATTCTAATGGTCCTTTCTAATGCGATTGTTTGTATCTCTCTTGCACTTTGTTCATCGGGTATATATATTCGATAGATAGTTTTCAGAGTGTATATGGTTACTGGTAAGATGTTCTATCTTCAAAATCCTAGGAAGAGGTTATGAATAAATAAACAAACATTAATTCTCTCTCTCTCTCTCTCTCTCTCTCTCTCTCTCTCTCTCTCTCTCTCTCTCTCTCTCTCTCTCTCTCTCTCTCTCTCACGCGCACACACACACACACACACACACACACACACACACACACACACACAGAGTGTTTGAGCAAATCTACGTGGTATTGACCTGGAAAGACATCAAAGAAAGCGGTGCAAAAAAATAAAATAAAATGCAGATTGATGTAAATGAAAACATAGCCAGAAATGACCTTTGATTGAAAGCTGATATTTCTTCCTAGTGAAAATGAAAGCGTGCGTAAGAAAGAAAAAAGAAAGGGGGAAAAAATAAACAAACAAACAACAAACGCCAGAGAGGATGGAGAGGGGAGAAAGGGTGTAAGTTAGCTCAAAGCGTGGGTGGAGTCGAAAGTAAAGAAAAGAGGTCACGTAGGACCTTCCCTGCACAGTGCGTGTGGAATAGAACCAGACAGTACCGGCGTGAGGCGCTCATATCCCCTTAACCCAATCTAAGATACGTTTGCGGTGGGTGGGTGGGTGGATGGTTGTGGTACCAGTACGGGAGTATTCTTTGTAAACAAACCAATCTGTTATTTGTTTAATCACCAAAAATTCAGAGAATTAGCCGATTTTAATGAAATTCCCAGGTTGTAGCCAGGTTTATAATGAATGTAGTTGTTCTTTAAATTTGATGAGCGCTGTTTTTTTTTCTTTTTTGTTTTGTTTTGTTTTTGTTTTTAAATGTAGAAATTTAACGGAAATTTAACGGAAATTATGAGGTACCTTCAATAACTTTACAGACACTTTTATTGATGAAAGGTGACCCTCTCCGAAGAAATTTCCTCCGGCTGCAATGCACTTATACTGTTTCAACAACTTCTGGAAGTCTCCATTGAAGTTCTCTTGTGTGAGCGTATCGATGACTCTCGTCACAGTATCTTTCATCTCCTCAATTGTCTCATAACGACAGCGCCTCTAAGGTTTTCCTTGAGCTTAGGGAATAACCAAAAGTCACAGGGAGCAAGTTCTGGACTATAGGGAGGGTGAGGAACTGTCTTGATGTCTTGAAGGTCAATAGTTTGTGACAAGGATGGAGATGTGGACTGGTGCATTGTCCTGGTAGAAATACTACTGACCCGATTTGCAGAGTGATGGCCTCTTCCAACGGAATCTCTTCCTGAACTCCTTTAAAACCCCAACATAGTATTCTTTGTTGACTGTTTGTCCAGTGGGAACCCAGTGCATGCAGATCATGCTCGTGTTGTAAAAAAAAAAAAAAGTTGGGGGAGGGGTCACTGTAAGTTTCGTAGATTTGCTCTGTCTGGCTTTCTTGGGTCTGGGAGATTCACTATGCTTCCACTGGGTACTCATAAAGAACTGCGGGATCCGAATTGATCAACTCGGTCATCTCTTACTGTCATAACAATGTCTTTCTTTCTGATCTTTTCTGAGCACCCTTGGGACAAACTTCGCGCAAATCTTCCATATCTGTAGTTTCTCACGAATAATTATGTGAACAGTTTCCACACTAGCATCAAACTATCCACTTAATGTCTCTATAGACACACGACTGTCCTTATGCATAAAAGTCTTTCTTTGTCCAACTTTAGTGCTATGCTTTCTTTGTTCCTCTCATGCCTTTTATCATCATTGGCTGATTCTTTGTTTCCTTAAATCTCTTATGCCACTCAAAAACCAATGCTCGATTTATGAAAGATGGTCTAAAAGCAGTCTGAAGCATTACATGCGCTTCTGTGGCGTTTTCCCTGTTTAAAACAGAATTTTATTGCATATTGCATTCTTTTAAGTGTCCTCGCGTCCAGATTGCATTTTTGAGGTAAACCAACTGTGACAATCAGGCTTTAGTAAGGTGCATTGCAACATATATATATATATATATATATATATATATATATATATATATATATATATATATATATAATTATTTACTATAATAATTAAATACCTACAGACTCTAGTATTTCATCCTTTCGAGAATCTTCAGTGTGGGGTGTCACAATAAACACCAGTCGATAGATTCGAACCTGGCGACAAAAGCCATCTCTGGTTTGATTATATATATATAAATATATATATATATATATATATATATATATATATATATATATATATATATATATATATTCATGTAAAGTTTGTATCCACCAGGTAAAAATCAAGAGAATGATTACCGTGTTTGTATAAAAGTGCTCAGTAAAAGTAATACATTTACAAAACATGTTTCGGTCAAAGCTATAAGAACCCAGATTTCATCAAGTTAAAACGACTTTTCTCTTTGCAGAATCATATGTGTGCGTGTGTATGTGTATTTTATATATATATATATATATATATATATATATATATATATATATATATATATATATATATATATATATATATATATATATATAAAGAGAGATGTGTTTCTATGTGGGGAAGAGAAAGAATTTATTAAGATTTTAAAAAGAAACATTGAACAGAGTGTTCAAGTACGGTAGTAAAGGTCAAACATTTTTGTTTAAATTGATACAGACTGTTGGTTTGATATTGTAAAATGTCGATAATTAATTGACGATTTCAAGCATTTTGAGGTATAACAAATTGCATTAAAGTAAACATAAATGTGTGTGTGCGTATGTGTGTGTGTGTTTGTGTGTGTGTGTGTGTGTTTGTTGGGTTTACAGTCTACATACATTCGCATGCGTGCGCGCGTTATCTGTAACCATGGCAACAAGATATTCTTTCACGAATTTGAATGAACATCTAACATTCCGCTCCATTGCATTTCAAGGAATGTGTGTGTGTGTGTGTGTGTGTGTGTGCGTGTGTGTGTGTGTGTGTGTGTGTGTATACTTTTACTTAACGACTGTTGCTTTAGTATCTTAACTCATGAAAATATATTTGTTTCAATTCATCTATATCTATCTATATATATATATATATATATATATATATATATGTATATATATATATATATATACTTTTTATTTGTTCTACATAAAAATTTATATGTCGCTACACATTCATGAGCAGGTTTCGGTCAGTCAGTTACAAGTGAAATGAGACCTCTCTATACGATGTTGCTTATACAAAAGTAAAAAAAAAAAAAAAAAAAAAAAAAAACAGAATAAAAGGTACCCTGAATTGTATCAAAAATAAAAATGTTCTCAATTTAGAAATATTCCCATTCATCGACTAAGGACAGAAACAATTAAGTGTAGCCTCAGAACATATACTACACTTTATTCCTAGCTAAAAAGATCGTGTTATTGACGTCTGCGTTGTTATTAAAATAATGTAATTTGCTTACATTTATTTTAAAATATACTTCGACCAAGACGATTCCAAATCTAAAACATTTTTATTTTCGAATAATCATCTATAAATATAAAAGCGAATATGTATGTATGTATGTATGTATGTATGTATGTGTGTTCGCTTTTTCTGTATGTCTACAAAAGTCTTCTTTCAGAGAAGCGGTCGGTCGGTTCACAATTTTTAAAACTTTTTATATCACATATAAATCGTTATATCTCACAGTTAACAACGAAGCTCGCCTGTCTATTTAATTTGCTCGATTTCTGGAAAATAAATATTCAACATTTGTCGCTCGCCGCATGTGGGTTAGTCTTTTTCCTATAACATCTTGGGAAGCGTTCCCGCCTCGCAGTCAAAGTTGACCTCATTAACTCATTAAAACGGGCACCTGCCAAATCCAAGTAATTAAATAACTTCAAACATGTTTCTGTTAGCATCTCGCGGTGGGGCCATCGTTAACGTCGCACTTTTTTTTTCACACTTTAATTTAGAACTGTGCCTCAAGGGTTCGGGTTCGATCCTTATACTTACTTTTTTTAAACCCCCCCCCCCTGGAGTTTCCACACACACCTCCAAACAACCGGGCAACGCCGGGTACCCCTCGCTAGTCTATAAATATAAAAGCGAAAATGTATGTATGTATGTATGTATGTATGTGTGTTCGCTTTTTCTGTATGTCTACAAAAGGCTTCTTTCAGAGAAGCGGTCGGTCGGTTCACAACTTTTTAAAACTTTTTATATCACATATAAATCGTAATATCTCACAGTTAACAACGAAGCTCGCCTGTCTATTTAATTTGCTCGGTTTCGGGAAGATAAATATTCAACATTTGTCGCTCGCCGCATGTTGGTTAGTCTTTTTCCCATAACATCTTGGGAAAATAAAAATTAAAAAAAAGCGTTCCGCAGTAAATGAATACTATCCCGCAGTCAAACTTGACCTCATTAATTCATTAAAACGGGCACCTGCCAAATCCAAGTAATTACATAACTTCAAACGTGTTTCCGTTAGCATTTTGCGGTGGGGCAATCGTTAACGTCGCACTTTTTTTTTTTTTTTTGTTTTTTTTTTTTCACACTTTAATTTACAACTCTGCCTCAACGGTTCGGGTTCGATCCTCATACTTTCTTTTTTTTAACCCCACCCCCACCCTCGGATTTCCACACACACCTCCAAACACCCTGGCAACGCCGGGTACCCCTCGCTAGTGTCAATATAAAACTCAGCAAGGGAGTTTTTTTCTTCACGACATTCCCAGGCGGATCAAACATGCTTCCTCAAAAGGAGAAAGTGTCATACTAATACACGTTAGAAAAGCATTTCATCCAAGGCATGACAATTATTAAACAAAATCTTTTTACTATAGGCTTTAAAAATAAAGGTACAAGATTCAATTTGAAATTTATTTATCTTCAAAGTGCACTGTTATAAATTTTACAAAGTAGGGTATTAAAATTTAATTTAAATTGAATCAAAAAATTACCTTGGATTTATTTTATGTAATGTACATTTTTTTGCACTTTAAAAAAAAATCATTGAAAATTTTATATCTATATCATTAATTGCTAGATGAAAGATAATGTTTTTAAATTGCAACAAAATGTACATTACATAAAATAAATCCAAGGTAATTTTTTGAATCAATTTAAATTAAATTTTTATACCCTACTTTGTAAAATTTATAAAAGTACACTTTGAAGATAAATAAATTTCAAATTGAATCTTTTACCTTTATTTTTAAAGGCTATAGTAAAAACATTTTGTTTAATAATTGTCATGCCTTGGATGAAATGTTTTTCTAACTTGTATTTTATCTTTTTAAGATTATATTTTAAAATTCTCCTTCTCTCAATTTCAGTTCGTATTTCTCCCCACACCACAACTCATTTTTGCAAGCCCCTCTTTGTATTATACAGGTCTGAATATTCTCTCTGTTTCAGTTTGTATTTCTCCTCACACCACAACTCATTTTTGCAACTCCCTCTTTGTAATACAGAATGTTTTTTTAACAAAAACTTTAAAATAACTTTTTCATATTAAATGTTTTTAAACTTCTTTCAGAACAGAAAATCTTTAAAATTTAACAAGGAACATATTTCATATAGGTTTCATTAACAAGTACATAACGAGAAAAATAGAGATGAAAATTTCAAAAGGACTGTATAACTGCTTACGGTCAATAGTAGTCATCGCCAGCGAAAGTCTTTGTTATTGTTATTCTATTATTATTATTATTTTAAATATTTTTTGTCCTGCTCTTTCGCGCGAGGACTGATTATACTAGCGGGACCTGTGGAAATTCCACAGGGGGCTAATTCATGTGTAATATATTGATGTTGGCATTCTGAAGATATTCAACGTAAATGGAGACGCTCTGATATTATTGTAGCTATTTTGCTAAAACTGCAAAAGTATTTATCCAAGCTAGCAGGGACGCCCGGCATAGCCAGGTTGTAAAATATGCTTAAATATGATATTTTAATTCTGGCAGATTTCGTATATATTATTATAGAGTTAATGTTATATCGATTTTTATGTTATAAAGTTGCGATTTTAAAAATAAAAAAATGTATCTATATAACTTGGGTTCATCAGCTTGAATCGAAATCGAATCCCATATATATATATATATATATATATATATATATATATGACTACTTCATTTGATCACATAAATTAATATGCGAAAATATAATTTTATGCATAAATTTTCAGTATCTACTTCAACAGTACTCAATACATAGGTACCTATTTACTATGCCTCCCCACGGGACAGAGTTAGACACCAGGGTCGTTTTTTAACGTGGAGAAAAATATATATGGCAATTAAGCTACACAGAATATATATTTATTCTCGTGAGAATTCGTCAGGCTTAGGCATAAGAGACTGAAACGCGGAATTGTCATAAGACTGGCGAATTCGCACGAGAATGAAACGCGGGATATTCTTTGTAGCTTAATTGCCATATATATTTTATAACTTACTAATATATATATATATATATATATATATATATATATATATATATATATATATATATATATATATATATATATATATATATATATATATATATATATATCATCCGATCGTCGAAGACAAGATTCAAGCAAGGACGCACGGTCCACGGAGATTTATAATTATATAGATAAATAAATTAATAAATGAATGGTATGAAAATCGTTGGAAACTATCAACTACGGTGGTATCTTTTTTACGTTCCCTTTAAATAATTCGAATGGTTACTTAAAAAATTAGACGAGTCGTTTTAAAATAGTTCAGTCGGTTAAAATATGAAGAATTTTTCTTTCAAAATAATACACAAAAACTATCGCGGTGTTAGCATACACGCACGCCAAATATTCTAACTGATTGCTTCGACCGGCCTACAACGCAGCGGGATATCTTTTCCTCGATATAAACCGTTCTTATGTGACCTCGTTCAAGTGACGGGATTCAACTGGTTCCCTCCAGTTCTTGCAAGCCAGTTACGAACGTTTATGAACTTCCTTAATCGAGTTTGTTAATTCGAGTGTTTTCCGTTTATGCATAAAAAAAAAGTCATTAAAATAAAAGTCATTAAAAATAATGACTTTTATTTTAATGACTTTTAATGAATTTTTTTTTTTTTTCAAAGTACTCTTCCATGGGCTAAGCGTTAAAATTAAAAGCCGCGAATCGAATTATTTAATATAAAAACCCGCGATTTTCTTTCGTTCTAACTCTACGTCAAGAAACGTAAATCTTTACATCAAATACAGAGCCACATACAAAAACAATAAGCTCGATATTAATAAAAGCGTCACCACTTTTTCACGTGTCTGTATATGTGTATCTCAGCTGTACGTGACTTGCACATTATTATTTCTATTATTTAATACTAGCAGGGAGACACGACGTTGTTCGGGATTGAATGAGGAACAAATTTCTACTCTCCCATGCTTATATTGTCATCGAAATCGGTGAAATCGCCCATTTTTTTTTTTTTTTTTATCAAATCGGTTAAGTGCCTGCTCTAGTCAGGGACACATTCCCCTGCAGTGTACCGAGTGGAAGCTTCACATGCCTCCCCGTAGTTACATAGTCCACAATACATTGTAGTCTACATTACACTGTAGAGAATCTACTGTTGGTTTTATAAAATTATCTGTAAATAATGCTCCACTTTAAGTTAAATATGCAAAAGTCAAGTATCATGGTTCAGTTGTGCTCTAAGCAGAAACATTGATTTAAACGCTCTCCTGTCTTATCAAAGAACCAACTGTTGATTTTTTTTATTATTATTTTTACATAATCACTTCAACGTACAAAAGTCAGGTATTATGGTTCAGTTGCATCCTAAAAAAAAAAAAAACATTCATTTCGAACGCTTCCTTGTATTATAAAAGAATTTGCAGTTGATTTTCTGGGCTAGGCTTTCCGGTTTGTGCGGTTATAAAACTTCTTAAATGTACTTGTGATGTTAGGTTGTATAAAAATCGGATTTTCTTTTTTAATCGGATTTTTTTTTTTTCGATTATTGATTATCGCATCCGATACAAAACCTACGTAAGAACACTCATATACCTTCGTGCGAACTAAAGATTAGTTTATTATTTGTTGATATAAACAATAAAAAGTACTAACGCAAACATTTAATTACAAAAGTAAATCCACCAGAATGCATCTCCATTTCTTCATAAACAGATCACCAATTTTAACATTTGTTTAAAAAAAAAATGAATGAATTACTGCACGAGGCACTGAAAAAAAATTTGGAAGCATTTAAAGTGTCAAATAAAAAAAATATTTCTTTGCACATCTTCATGAATTAAAATATTTAAACTTTAGAAGCTATTATTTTTTTTACAAAGGAGTCACCACTTATCAAGGCCCGGAGACCGCTCGAGGATAAGGGCTAATAAGTGTACAGTAGTCAATGGGACAATATCGTAGTAATCGTTAGTAGTGGAAATTTGGTAGATTGTATTACTTAAGGAGACGGCTCATCAAAAACTTGTTTACGTTGGACTTGAAGACGACCATATTGTAGTCAGTTGGAAAAAAGGGAAACGGAAGAGAGTTCCACAGGCGTGCAGTTCTAAGAAAGAAGCTTTGTTCGTGGAATCTACGTTTATGTTTAGGCACAGATAAAGCGTGGGGTGGGGGTGGTGTTATTGATAGTGGTTCAGCTAGACGAGTATTTTTTGTGAAAGTTTAATATTTACTATTTCTTTTAATAGAGATAAACTGATTATAGTTTTATAACAATTTGATTCGGTTAATAATTAAATCAAGAGATGATACCATAATCATTAAATTTTACTTTCAAAATCTTATTTAAAAAGAAAATAATAATTTGATGTACCTTCCTCCCGCAAAAACGACAAAGTTAAAATATGCAAATAAATAAAATAAATAAACATGGCCCGATCAACGTCAGACAGGTTCAGCTAAAATTATACGTAAAGTAGAGCCAGCAAAGTTGATCACGTGTTAACGTTTAATAAACGTCTGGTTGTGTTCTTTTAAATATATATTTCCAATCGATCTCATTGATTACATATTTAATTCTAGCGATAATTGCATTGTATTTACTAGTGATATTTTAGAAGAGGGATAAGGAGCTGTTCTCTTATACTCATAAGTCAAATTATTGCTAGGTAGTTTTACCAACATCTCCCGGTAGGAGAGTTTCGGACTATTAGCAATAAACTAACCTATACTCAAAGGGTGCCAATGGGAGGCTGGGCCCTCTAGAACAGCACAGGATCATATACATCAACCTGACAAAGAACACTTCACTTCAATAATGGCTTAGATTTTGGTGATTTTGGTGCCAAGGGATATCCTTGGATGCAACCTTGCTAAACACTCGACATTCTAAGGTAGGGATCAAGGGTAAGTGGAATAACCCTGGACAAGAAGTGGCCTCCTCTCATATACCTTAGTATATTATCGTAACTGAGACTCATAACTCTCGCTTCCTTTATTTTGTCCTTTAGTTCTTAGCGATGTTTCTGACAAAGGGGAAATAATTGTTGTTTTCTGCGTCGTATAATGTTTATCATTGGCTAGTTTTTTTTTTTTTTTTTTTTTTTTGTTTGTTTGTTTGTTTTTTGTTTTTTAGTATTTTTTCTTAGCGCCTTACATCAAGTGGCTTTATGCCTTTTCTGGGGCGATTTCCACGCAAAAGTATCTAACGAAAAGAGAAACTTACGGATCTTTCTCGGCCATGCTCAACCACTTTACTTATTTTATGTCGTTTTGAAATAGTGCTGAGATGCATGTTGGAAGGATTACGCTACAAAGTTGCAAAGATTTTATTTCAATCTCGCAATATGAAATCCGATAATAATTTAAACAGCGGGGATTGCCCATGGTGTGAGGTAATGAGGTAAAAAAAAAAAAATAAGAGCGAGGGAAGAGGATGGTTAAAGTTCAAACGTAAAAACATGTTTAAGGTCATCAACGTTTACTTGCCTGCGAAGCAGGAATTCGAAAAGAAGGAAAGATAGCAGAAGATTTATGCTGTAAATTTTGAAGGGATGTCAGTTTTGAGTGAAGGTAACGCTTGCAATGTTTTCGACACATGACGAATTAAGAGTTTCCCCTGGATTTAGTTATCTCCCTCCCACTGCGGCAAGATTAGACGCAAGTGTCAGAGAAAGTGGGATTGAAAAGCCCGCGCCTCCGAGGAGGAGCACTCCGGCTTGTAAAATAATAAAAAATCTATAATATAAAAGCGAAAATGTGTGTGTGTGTGCATTTTGTTTTGTATGTTCGCCAAAGGCTTTTTTTTGGGGGGGGTCGCTCGTGTGGGTCATTGTTTCTTAGAACTTTTTATATACTCCCTAGATTATAATATGTCTGATTTACGAAACGACGTCGTCTGTATCTTTTATTATGTTACAAAATTCGGGCTGCGATTTCATTTTCTCTACTACTATGGCGTGATGTTTGGCCTAGAAAACCACACGTTGTCGTTCAAGCACCTGCTTTTTAAACGTTTAATTTCACCCTTCCTCACTTTTCCACCCGTGAAGCGTCGTAGTATGTCATCAGGCTATTCACCTCAAGGCTTCGGGTTCGAGTCTACCTCCCTCCCAAAACTTTTTTCTTCTTTTCACCCGGGCAATGCCAGGCACCCCTGCTAGTATAAATATATAAGGCACTCTGTGTGTGTGTATGTGTGCGTGTGAATTCGTTTCCTGTAGACTCTAAAACGGTTTAGCCGATTTTTTTTCTAATTTCACCCACATGTTCCTTATATGCATGGGAGTGTTTTTAGATAAGTTTTGCTACGGAATACCTCTGATAAGTATTAAAAATCGATCATTAGAGAAATATAATTAAAGAAGAAACAGTACAATTTTGGTCAAAGTTAACGCTTTCATGCGGCCTAATAACATAATTGCATTCAAAAAGCTTTATCACCACACAAGAAGAATGGTTCGACCTATAAAATCAACAGTAGGGTCTTTGATAAGACAGAGGCGCGTTCAAAATGAACGCTTCTGTTTAGAGTATAATTTGACCATTGTACTTGACTTTTGCATTTTAAACTTAATTCAAGTCATTATATAAAATTAAAAATAATTTCATAAAATCAACAGTAGGTTCTCTACATTGCAATGTAGACTACAATGAATTGTGGACTAAGTGACTACGATGAGGCATATGAAGGTGCCTCCCAGTGCACAGCGATGAGTTCCTGACTAGAACAGGTATACCATTATCAGCCGGTCACTGAGGTGTGACCGACAGACGTGTTATAGTAAATGTCTTAAAGCGGTCTCATGAAGATATGAAGATGGGCCAGTCATTAGGGTCTGTGTAGTAAGAAGAAAATCATACCTGAGATGTTGGATCTGGGTGTGGCTCCTTTCTTTTCTCAAGATGATCTCTTCACCCTGGTGGCATTCTGGTGGGAATCTTCATCTCTTTGTCCTCAGGGCCGCCTTTCGACTTCAGACATTTATGGAGGCATTCATGGCAGACACAAGAAAAAACGACACGCGACACAATTGTAATATACATAAGGTGTAACTAACAAAGAAATAGTGGCACACAGGCAATCAGTTGATTTGATTGTTTCATTGGCGAATGAGCGATTTCACCGATTTTGATGAAAATGAAAGTATTAGAAGTGTGGAACATTTGTTAACCCTCTTTAAATCCCGAGCAACGTCGGATCGTCCTGCTAGCACACACACACACACACACACACACACACACACATATATATATATATATATATATATATATATATATATATATATATATATATTTAATTACATTCCTCTCATTCACAAAATGCCAATCTGGCGACTCCCAACTAGCTCAGTAAACACAGCTTTCTTTTACCAGGAACAAGAACAAACATAAAACTCGCTTGAGTATTTACAGTACCTACATGGTTCAGATTGTTGTCCTCGTAGTGATGGATGTTTTTCTTTTTTTGGATTTTTTTTTTTTGTTTGTTTTGTTTTGGTTATTGCTCTCATCACAACGTTTCGGCTCTTATACTATCCGGCCTTCATCATGCGATATTTGTTTGTTCTTGTTGATAACTTTACTGATTATGAACCCTTTATTTAACACTAGCAGTTCAGTTCGCCTTTGCTCGGGCCATATGTACTGTTCATGTTGTCTCACGTCCAGGTAACCTACATCTAAAATTTTAAGTGTTTAGACCCAAAATTGGCAGAGGAGTTAGGTAGAGTCTGCACAGGTCAACTCTTTCAATTCTGACCTCTTGGCAGCTAAATTTTCGCCAAAAATCTGATTAAAAAATTTGCTTTTATGTAAAATTTCAAATGTTTAGACCAAAATTAGCTGAATAGTTTGTTAGAGACATCAAAGGTCAAATCTTTTTAACTTTGACCCTTGGCAGCCAAATTTTCGGCCAAAAACTGATTAAAAAGCTTGCGCTATGTCTGAATACACTTTACGTGTGTAGATTTCAAATGTTTAGACCAAATATTGGCTAAGTAATTTGGTAGAGACGGCAGAGGTCAAATTATTTTTAACTTTTTTACCCCTTCACATTTATTGTTTTGGGCTCCAATCAAGTTAAAATGTTGGGGACATGTCTAAGTAACCTACATCTAAAATTTTAAGTGTTTAGACAGAAATTTGGCGGGGGAGTTTCTGCAAAGGGCAACTCTTTCAACTTTGACCTCTTGGCAATGAAAAATTCGCCGAAAAACTTATTAAAAAGATTGCTGCATGTCTGAATATCCTTTATGTAAAGTTTCAAATACTTAGACCAAAAATTGGCTGAGTGATTTGGTAGAGATCGCAGAGGTCAATTTTTTTTTTACTTTGACCCCTATTATGACCCCATTAACATTTATTGTTTTGGGCTCAAATCAAGTTAGATCCATGTCCAAGGAATCTATATCTAAAATTTCAAGTGTTTAGACCCGAAATTGTCGGAGGAGTTTGGTAGAATTCTCGAAGGTCAAATCGTTGAACTTTAACCCCTTAACAGCCAAATTTCTGGCCATAAACCGATCACAAAGATTTTCCCAAATCTCAGTACGCTGTATATCAAATTTCGAGTCTGTAGACTTAAAATTGACAGAGTTATTGTGTAGAGAAATGTACACACACAGACAGATACACAGACACACAGATACACAGACACGTTCACTTTTATAGATATATAGATAGATACTAACGTAGACTTATGCTTAACTGAAATTTAAAAAAAAAAACTTGAATCTCGGAACGAGATCAGTCAATCCCATCGGATTGAGTAAGGTGTGTTTAGTTCAAAATGTCTGGAAGTTTTCAACAACAATGCCGGAGCATAAAAACTGGGAAGAACCAAAATGAAGACAAAAATAACATCTCAGAAATATCGTAACTTCGATCTGGTGCTATATAAGCATCTCTCGTGGTGTTACAGGAAAAAGGCTGTCCCCTTTTCATGTAAATAAGAAGAGTATTAGATAAGTGAAAATGAGATTAGGATAAGGCGAGACTCGAACCTTGTAAACAAGGTTCAGAAATTGGAATGTTAGAACTTAGTCTATTGATAAATTCTATTAGAAATAGTTAGATATTGTTTATATCGTAAAAAGAATTGATTGTTCATTCTGTTTGGAATCGGAATGTTAAAAAGGTCAGCCAAAAAGAATGAACAATACAAATTAAAAATATATTGTTTAAAAAATAGGTTAGCGTCATATATTGAGAGTTTTTTTTTGTTGTCAAAAGCGTGTGCATAGCCACGTGAACTGGTCCCGTTTGGAAAACACACTTTTGACGTCATAACGAAGGGGGGTTCTCAATATAAGAGCTAGAGTTAGTCGGTTCAAAGAGTTGCAGAGTAGGGAGTTGAAGAGTTGAGAGCAGTTGAGTTGGGTTGAGTTGGAGTCAGAGTCCTTTGGAAGCGAAGGAAAGAACATTAAACTATGTAGATCCCAAATTTGAATTGCTGACGTCATCATCATTCGACTGGTTCAATGAATAAAGACTCATCTTTGTGTTTTTATAAAACTCTTGTCACGTGTCATCTTTCAACATTCAAAAGGTAATGTGTTGATCATCTTGTAATGAACATTGTGTAACCCTTACATGATTATGTATCTCCCCTCCTCTGTGTTAAGAACTTGTATACATCTCCAGTCCGTATATATATATATATATATATATATATATATATATATATATATATATATATGAAGTCCCAAGCATCCCAGAACTGTAATATATATAAATATGTCTCTCTCCCTCATCATCGTGATATATGTCCCCGTCTCTCCTTAATATGAAACCACACTTTTTCAACAGTGGAACTGCCCTTTAAAAGGTACAGCTTTTTTCTCCCCTATATTTGTCAAATAGCGAATTATTTTCTGCCAACTCGGCTATAGTTGAAATGTTAGATGCCTTAGAGAAATATTTTAAAATCTAGTTCTTTTCGAGTTGATGAAACAACAGCTGATTTTTCGATGACGGACATATCAGAAGTGAACGTTGCGGATCATACTATGCATGAACGTACCTCATTCATAAAATAAAGGAAGAAAATGCGCGCACGAAAAACAAAAGAATAGACGCCAGAAGATATAATCGCGCCACCTCCGTGTTAATCGATAACATTTAAAGATGATAAAATATCATATTGTGGAATGTGTTCGTACCGTTTATATATATATATATATATATATATGTGTGTGTGTGTGTGTGTGTGTGTGTGCGAGCGCGTTATTTTATTTGCTTTTGCGATACGTTTTGAATGAATTCAATTTTTTATACGAAAGTGCATTTTTCCTAAATGCGAGTTGGGAATAATTTTCCGCTTGACCAATTTGGTACCCCCAAATGGAGAGTGACATATATATATTGTTTTTATATATATATATATATATATATATATATATATATATATATATATATATATATATATATAGTGATTGTCAGTTCTTGACAGAAGAAGACCATCTTTCCCTTGCTTTATTGTTGATTACTCATTCATTTTCATGCATTTTTGAATTTTTTTTCAATTATATACACATATATACACTTATACACGCATACATGTGGAGATGTGATCAAGATGCATCAATTCCTATTTTATGAAAGAAGGTGGCTCTTCAGACCAGCCCTGCTCTTACACAGTCTGTTGCAAAGGTCACACTTAAGCTTAAGTAAATATATATATATATATATATATATATATATATATATATATATATATATATATATACACACAGTCCTGGTCAAAATCATCAGACCACTTAAGAAAGTAAGCGTTTACGCATATTATCAAATATTTAATCAAAAAAATGGTTGAAACCATTGCCAAAAGGGAAAATATGATGGAAAAAAATGAAATCTGCTTCATTCGAAACCTTAACCCTGATCTAATAATTATTTTTTTTAAAAATAAACATTTTCACCTGGTCAAAATGATAAGACCACTTTAATAAAATCGGTTAATTTTGAAAAAATGAATGCGAAAAGCTTTCTATTTTACTAAAAGCAACTTGTTAGTGGATAAAAAACATCTTACTAAATTATAAATAGCAAAAGGGAAACCATTATCAGAGTTTGAGAGAGGAAGGATCTTTGAGCTTAATAGGGGTGGACTCTCCCATAGATTCATTGCAAACGAAGTGAATCGTAGCAAAACGGTCATCAAATTTTTTAAGAAATCTAGATCAATATGAGCACAAAAAGAGTCCAGGTCGACAAAAAAAAAAATAATAACCCATCACTGGACCGCCGTATCAGAAGAAGTTTAAAAAAAACTCCAGTATGAGCTCAAGTCGATTGAAAAGCCAAACAGCAGCAGAATGTAGTCCTAAAACCATCAGAAGGCATCTGAAAATGAAGGGTTTCAATCATTTAAAGCGACTGCAGAAACCACGTCTTCTTGAACAGCACAAAACTAACCGACTTAAATATGCCGCCAAATACCAGACTTGGGATGAAGAGAAGTGGGAAAATGTAATTTTCTTCGATGAGGAAAAGTTTAATGTAGATGGTCCAGATTACATGATAAAAATTTTCCCAACGAGACTTTTTCAACTCTGCATAGTGGAGGAGGGTCTTTAATGATCTGGGATGCTTTTTCGTCAGCTGGGACCCTAAAGTTGCAAGTAGTGAAAGGCCGGCAAACATCATTGAAGTACATTTCAATGCTTGAAAATTCTTCTATCAGGACTGAAGGTCCACGTCTGTGTAGAAGAAATTGGATTTTCCAGCAAGACAACGCTGCGATACACACTTCTCGACAAGCACGAGAATACCTTTCTTCAAATAATATAGAATTGCTAGATCATCAAGCATGTTCTCCGGACCTCAATCCCATTGAAAATCTTTGAGGATGGATGGCAAAAGAAGTGTTCAAGGATGGAACCCAGTATGATTCGATAAAGGAACTTTCTGATTCAGTTTTCAGTACATGGGATAAAATTCCTTCGCAACTGATAAAAAACTTAGTCGCAAGTATGCCGAAGAGAATTTTTGAAGTAATTCGTAATAATGGAGGCTATACTAAATACTGAGACCTTTTTTTAGTAATTTATAATTGCCTTTTGTTAGATAAATTATCAGTGGTCTTATCATTTTGACCAGGTGAAAATGTTTGTTTTTTAAAAAAAATAATTATTAGATCAGAGTTAAGGTTTCGAATGAAGCAGATTTCATTTTTTCCCATCATATTTTCCCTTTTGCCAATGGTTTCAACCATTTGTTTGATTAAAAATTCGATAATATGCGTAAACGCTTACTTTCTTAAGTGGTCTTATGATTTTGACCAGGACTATATATATATATATATATATATATATATATATATATATATACGTTAAACGGTCTGGTTTCAATTCTATCGGTTTGTACTCAAGACATGTTTTTTATACCTTCTGAAATCATTCCTATATACAGTAGAACTCCAGGGTACGATGGCCCTAGGATACGGTTTTTTCAGGTTACGATGTGGAATACGATGTTTTTCCGGACTCTAGTTACGGTATCTTCCCCGCTTTATGGTGTTTTTCATAACGTTATTTGATTGTGTATCATATACTGTACTTTATTTTGGCACTAATTTATAATGCCGTATCCCGGGGTTCTACTGTATTGACTGATAATCAATAGAGAAGTTAAATAGATAAATAAGAAGTCTACATAAATTAAACTATAATATTTATACGTATTTTACGACCGGACAATGCCGGACGGTCTGCTAGTGGTTCATAAATAGTTATAAAATTGTGTTGGGTTTATTTCCATGTCACCAGCACACTAGGTATTTAGCACATTAGGTTTGCTGATCGAATTTTTTTTTTTTTTTTTTTTTTTTGAGAATGCATAATGGAACTATAGATGGTTACAATCGATATATAAACATTATGGTCGCAGAGTCTACATTCTTATACGCATTCTTATTTAAGTATCTTTTTTTTAATTTTGGCATTTTTCCATAAAGTATTTTATTGTGGGGGTTGCAGGGTATGGGGTAAACTTATTTGTGCTTCTATGAACGAAAAAAAAAAAAAAGAAAAAGAAAACGGTAGAATTGTAGCCAAAAGCTTTCTAGCTACGTACAAGTGCATTCATAAAGAGAAAGTGTATTTACAAAGACCGACGCTCGGCCAGAAATAAGAGCGTATTGATACGCAAAGCAATAGATTCGGACTTAAGTACATACAACCCTTCCCTCCCCTCCACCCTGCCCTCCGCCCTACTACCCCGCCACCCCCCCATCCCACCATACAGCACGAACGGGTACGAGGGCATCGGTGCATTTGGATCTTTCAGATGTTAAACGGGACACATGAAAGGACAGCGCAAATCGATAGATGGAGTGATCTACGTATATTCGTAAAGATCGTGTCAGCGAATCACGAGACTAAGAAGCGCGGACGCTTTAAAAGGATACGTTTTACGTACGGTACTACGCACTCATATAGATATTGCTCCGCTGGGACTACATATACTGATGCATAAAATGACTAGAGAATCTTTTCATTCGGTCTGTATTCGATTTCTATATTTATACATCTCTATAATAAAGAAAAGCCCGTCTAATTCTGATTTATTTTTCATCGATCGGTTGCGTCCTAACAGATTCAATATTTAATTTGGAATCAGCAGGGATTTACATGGCTGCTGCTACTATGCCTTTCAGACGAATAAAATGTTAATAGATGGAATGCCTTCCGGAATTGTACCCCCACCCCTGACATATATACTTCCGATTTACCCGACAAGCAACCGCGTCACTGTTGACGTCTCTAGATACCGGAAAGCCTTCTACTTCTAGGACTGTGGCTTTGGAGTCGGCATTCACCAATTCGTAGTCGGAATCCATCGATATTAGAGATTATGGTTGCAGGTGCAGTGATATTTATAGGTCGAAAGTGGTAGAGTATCACTGGGACCGTTAAAAGTAAATTTAGCCAGATCTCCGATTTACAGACGGGTCCTACCGAATCACATCCACATCCATAAAAATTTAAAAGATGTGAATAAATTCGGAAAAATAACGACATCCAACGAAGAACTCGAGATAGCTATACAGGAATAAAATAACATTTATTACCCTGTTTAAGAAAAAGTAATTGAAATTATTTCAACGTCAACATTTTTTTGCAACAAGTGTTCATTAAACAGTCTTTTCTAATGTGTGTCTCGAGGAAAAGGCAACAATTTGATGATTACAGCCTTTCATGTTGAGAGGGAACACGCGTGGTTATTCTCTGAATGGAAAATAAAATTATTACTTGTTAAGGTGACGTGTGTGTGTGTGTGTATGTGTGTGTTCAATACGTATGCAAACAGCAGTTCGAAATAACTTGTCGAAAAGAATTAATTCTCGCTCGATATGGTACTTTTCCATGTTGAGAATTTAGGTGTATGACGCGTGCGAAGTCATGTTAATGGTTTAACGTCACACAAAGACGGAGTCGGCATCGATGTTGTTTACTCCTAAAACTGCATTCTGGACTGGTTTGATTTACGCGCGCAAAAGCTTATATAGGAGAGTTCTAGAACGTTCTGGACTATTTGTTGTATTACTGCGGGCGAAATGTAATGTGGTCGTTTTAACGCATGTGGGAGGTTAGGCAAATTACGACGTTGTGTCTTTACACGTTGTTCAAACGCGTGCGTGTTGAAAATGGTGATTGCTATAAATGTCTCTGCCGAAGATTTGTTCCGGTCGTATATAACGGATGCTACATACTCTAATAACTTGTTTCCAAAGACTTCTAGACTTGAGAATTCCCATCCCATCTCCTGCTTCTTTGACTATACTAACATGCAGAAATTTAAATGTAATGTGAACGGATATATCTGTGTAAGGTTTAATAGCTCCGTTTTCTAGCTATGTAGTTGTAGAAATTGCATAGTCATAGGGCATGGTGTATGACTTATTTCCAATTGATTTTGTTTTTTTTTCTGGTTCCCGGAACTTGTTGCTGCATTCAGTATTCAACTTTTTTACAGATAGTCCAATAAAGGTATTTACACACTCCATTGTATAGTAGCTGTCCCCCAGCAGAACCTGACAGCTTAATGTCAGGTAACTCACACTCTCTGCTTCTGTGTGGCAGTACCTGCACTTGTTTTCATTGCGGAGACCACTCCTCTTCTTAAAAGCATTGGTCATCAAGCCTTGATCTTTGGCAGCCATTATAATCCTTTCCTGATCATAGCGATCTTCTTTTTAGCGAGTCTACAAAACCTTCTTTATCAGTACAAAATTGGGTGAATTCATCCAGAAAATACTTCACACGTTGTCGGTTGCCCATTTTTCCGGTGCTATTTGCAATGAAAGTCTTTGATGTATTTTTGGCGAGACTCTTTCCGGAGCAGACTTGTTTTCTGATTCTGTCTTATTTGTATGACAGTCTTGTCCAAAATGTTTGGCAAATTTCGTGATGAGGGTTGTTCTGCTTTCTCTTGTTTCGTAATGCTTATGTACCATATTGAGCTTTCAATTTTGGGAGCTCATCAGCCCGCTGCTCGCAATAGTGTCACGGTGCCGATGGTCAAATATCCGAGAGAACCATAACTACGGCTCCTTGGCTTAATTCCTTAGTTTTTCTAAATTTCTATATGTATGTGCGTGTCTTTACGTATATTAACCCCAATCAAGGTACATTGGAATTGAAACGTAATAGGCTACTGTGAACTGGAGCCAGATTTAGAGAAGCAAACCTCAGTTGGGAGTTGTACTGAGATATATTTGTTCACATTACATTTAAATCTCTGCGTGTTAGTACAGTCTGCGAAACAGGGAGCAGGGAGGGAATTCCAAGTGTAGCAGTTTGATGAAAGAAGTAATTAACGCAGAAAGATTACATTCAGCCTAGGCAGACACTGGCTTCTGTATGTTATTCTGTAGAGTATGAATATTTTCAGCGTTCTAGTGTCCAATCTTTTTAGATCTCTTTATAGCCAGTCAACAATACTAAGACTGTTTTTATTACAGCCATGGCTATTTGGTTAATTTCAGTTACATTGTTTTTGTTTGTAAGCTCTGTTGTACAGATTTATTCACTGTCATTTTTTTTCTCAGCCTGGGAT
>NC_136482.1:145812350-145817350 GCF_053919585.1 Euprymna scolopes
TGTGTGTGTGTGTGTGTGTGTGTGTGTGTGTGTGTGTGTGTGTGTGTGTGTGTGTTCATTTATAATGCGTGTATGGGTGTGAAAATGTGTATTTGCCGGGTGCTTAGTTATACATAGAATCCGTATCTACGGTTGGTAAATGTATTTCGGTAAAGGCTTTAATGTTTGTATGTCTTTCTCGTCATTACTCTCTCTCTCTCTCTCTCTCTCTCTCTCGCTCTCTCTCGCTCTCTCTCAAACTCACACACACACACACACACACACACACACACACACACTAGTTAGCTATATTGGCTTTCATCTGTAGCGGGGTGGGCAGAAGAGAGAGAGAGGAAGGCCAGTGTGTGTGTATGCTTTTCTGGGTAGCCGAGTGTGCGGGGTGGATGTGCAATACTTTGAAGTTTTGTCAGCGTTAGATAAGCATATCTTGGTCTTTCCGTCTGGCTGGGCGGCGACCAGAAGGGCCTTTGATGTTCGCTCCTGCCTAGATATCGTTTTGCCGCGCTGGTCTGCCACTGAAATCTAATAAAGCTTTGATCTCGCGCACACGCACAGGCATACAATGCACACACACACACATACACACACACACATACACACACACACTAAATATACATATATATATATATACATATGCATATACATATATATATTTATTTATTTATCTATCTATATATATATGTGTGTGTGTATGTGTGTATGTATACAAAAATATATGTACATAGTAGTAAATAAAATAGTTATGTTAATCTATTAAATGCCTCCCCACGAGGACATTGACACATCTCACACAAACATACACGCACACACATGTATGTGGGGTTTTGCACGTGCGTGCGCGCATAATAAGTGTGTGTGTGGTCTCTGATGAAATTTATTTAAGCGTATTCAAGCTTATCAATCAAATTATATATAACTCGCCTGACGCAGTTCGGAAATTTATGGTGGCCGGACTTTATGAATTTTGTAAGTTTCTAGGTATAAGGAGCCTGAATGTGAACTATATTTTCTTTACATTACTTTTATGCAAATGGCTACAAGTATTGGGAACGCAACAAATGCAGATCGCTAGGGTTTTTATACAAATTTATCAACATTTATTAGACATTAATTAATGAATATTCCTTAAATTTCAGAGTCTTTGAAGGGTAATAATATGAACACAACCTTTCATTTGAAAATTCGATGAGACCGAATTTGATCGCTTGTCATTATATATCTAATTAGCCTAATTGCCTTAATTTCAATTTCTTCTTAAGACAACTCAACTCTGAGATTCTAAATGAGATGTAAATTCACGCTAAGAGGGTGAAAAATTATATAATACTGGTAAGTAATTAAAGCACCTGATAATTTAAAAATAATCACCTATTTTCATGTTTTCTTATGTCTAAGAATCGTAATACAAATTAACTTCAGTACAAATTAATTTCTTATTAGATTTTTTTTTCTGATACAAATGTATAATAATATTTTCATACAAAACAAAGTCTAAATGTACATATATATATATATATATATATATATATATATATATACATATATATATACATATATATATACATATATATGTATATATACACCTATACATGTATATATACCTATATATAGCTATATATATACCTATATATAGCTATATATATACATATATATATATATATATATATATATATATATATACCTATATATAGCTATATATATACATATATATATAGCTATATATATACATATATATATAGCTATATATATACATATATATATAGCTATATATATACATATATATAGCTATATATATACATATATATAGCTATATATACATATATATATACATATATATATATACCTATATATGTATACCGATATATATACCGATATACATATATGTATACCTAAATATATATCGATATACATATATGTATACCTAAATATATATCGATATACATATATGTATACCTATATATATACCGATATACATATATGTATACCTATATATATATACCGATATGCATATATGTATACCTATATATATACCGATATGCATATATATATACATATATATGTACCTATGCATATATATACATATATATACCTATATACATATACATATATACATATATATATACCTATATATATAAACATATATATACCTATATATATATATAGAGGTATATATATATACCTATATATATATAGGTATATATATATAGGTATATATATACCTATATATATACCTATATATATATATACCTATATATATATATACCTATATATATACACCTATATATATACATATAGGTATATATATACCTATATATATATACATATATATATACCTACATATATATACATATATATACCTATATATATATACCTATATATATATACCTATATATACCTATATATATATACCTATATATATATATATATATATATATATATGCATATATATACCTATATACATATATATAGATATATACCTATATATATAGATATATACCTATATACATATATATATATAGATATATACCTATATATATAGATATATACCTATATACATATATATAGATATATACCTATATATATAGATATATACCTATATAGATATATACCTATATATATATATAGATATAGATATATACCTATATACATATATATACACCTATGTACATATATACATAAACATATAGATATATATATATATAGATATATTCTCGCTTACAGCACCCAACTCATATATCTATAATATAAAGCTGAACGTGTGTGTGTGTGTGTGTGTGTGTGTGTGTGTGTGGTCACGAATAGGCTCCCATATGGTTTACTATTTTTAAAAACTGATTACATATAATGATAGAAGATGTATCGAAGATCAGGAATGGGTATGTTTGGTCTTGCAGAACGGTGGTTCATAAATATTGTGGGGTCTGAGTTCGCGCCTGGCTCCCAAAGTATGGTGTTTGATATAGATGTACATAAGAATACTTTGATAAGTATGTTTCAACTTAAATAGGGATGGTATAATAAAATTATTAATCATTAAAATTGTGGGGTCTGCGTTCACGCGTGTACTCCATGGAAATATGGCACAAACTTTAAAACAAAGACTTTTCATATTTATTTGCGTAAGTATACTTTGATAATTATGTTTCAGTTTGAAGAAATATGGTATAATAAAATTATTGGGTGTTCGTTCGCGCCTGACCTCCATAGAATGTAAATATATCACGAAGTTTAAAAAGGCATTTTAAAAGGGGTGATAATCCACAATAACACCTTAACTTTAATTTTAATTCACGTTAGCTTTTATTTATTTTTTCAGTTGAATCATATTGTGTCGAATAAATTCACGTTCATATTCAAGTGAAAGCCAAAAAAAGTCGGAACTTTAGACAATTCTCGACACAAACTTTGCACAACTCTGTTTTTTTCCTTCACCACTTGCACGTGGCACTCTTTCGAAAATAGATAAATAGATAAATAATAAAAAATGAGAACGTTACTGGTTATCGTGTCAAAATAAGGAAAAAATCCTGCTCACGTGATTACGTGTCATTTTAAAAACATTTACATAACCTTTTTATTTTTATTTATATATCTGGTTAAGCTTTTTTTTTGTCAGTATACTAGAAGGAATTCAGTTGATTACAACCCTTTCTGCGTGTCCTTTACATTACAATAGTACAACCCTGAATCCGGCGGCGCAATACTACACCGTTCAATACTGTAAAACTGAAACGAAGCTGTTCTGCTTGAAAAGGGCGCCATTTTCTTCTTGTTCATATTTATATCGATTCTTTGCTTTTAAAAAACTAAAATAATTACGTGTTTACTTTTTTAATATCCCATTATGCTGTTTAGGATTATTTTACTAAAGTAAGTAAAGCTTCATTATTTTTACAAAACTCTTTTTGTTTCTTTGTTTTTCGATATTTCGTCGATATTATTTAGTAAGAGTGTTTAGTAGAAAAGCCAACAAACGACTATCCGAAAAAATAAATATACAAGAAATAAATGTTATCATAGTCAATAAAAGTTCAGTTTAATGCTCTTTACTTGAAATAATTTCAGCTAATCGAAATTAAAACGAAATTTGAGGCGATAACTACTTAAATGAATTTTTATATAAACTACACATGCCATAATCGAATATTCCTCCAGCACAAAATAACGGAAAACATTAAGATATGTTTATAAATATTCCTTACGTTGACGGAACTCTCTTAAATTGTTAACACAGAATGCTCTGGTGCCCCTCCTTCAAATTGAAAACGGGGCTCTCCATTACAAAGTCGCTGCCATTTTGATTTTTTTTAAACCGGTTCGTGAATTAAAAAAAAAATTTTTTTTACAAACTACTTAAAAATACAAACCAATGAACTTTTCTACCATAAAAGTAACTTTTTTTGACTATGGTAACATTTATTTCTTGTATATTTATATTATTATATATATAAAATTTTCTCTTTGTAAGGAAACATCATTTTGTTGGTCACTTTTGGCTACGAATGGAAACAAAGTTGATATAAAAAATATATTTTCGCGAAAATTATCTTTACTTTCATCATATTTTGCTTAGGGTAAAATTTTTGAGTATCAAAACCTATCTCTTTACAACCCACTCCTTTTCATAACCTATCATACTTTCATCAATCACAGTCCATTTTCTGTAGGCTGATTTTGAACCCAGTCAACGACGGGTCATTCTGCTAGTTTATATATATATATATATATATATATATATATATATATATATATATATATATATATATATTTAATTTGAATTCCCCGACAATATATTAGGTTCACTGTAATAATCGATACAGAAACGTCTCCATGAAAATAAATACCTAATCTGCATGAATTAAAATATATTTAAGCTTGTCTTACGACCGGTAAACGCCGGGCGGCTGGCTAGTATATATATTTGTGTGTCTGTGTGTGCGTGCGTGCGCGAACGCGCGTGTGTATGTATTTTTATATATATATTGAAAGGTTCATATAAG
>NC_136482.1:145819850-145832350 GCF_053919585.1 Euprymna scolopes
ATATCATGAGAAAACGATACGAATATCAGTGCAAAACCAGCAAAACACCGGCAGTGTCTGTGATGTCCCGTAATCTGGTCGTCCTAGAGTTAGTCCTTACAAGAAAGACAATGCTATCAGGATCCGCAGCCTCAGAAACAGATTTGAAACGGCTCCCCAAATCTAACAACAGTGCAATCTTGTTAAAAAGTGCTCTCTTTCTACTGTTAAGAACAGATTGAAAGAATTTCATTTACGAGGCTGTGTTGCAAAACGCAAGCCAATGATTTCTGTAAAGAACAAAAAGTGCCATCTGGACTTCATCAGATATAATAAAGATCATGACTCTTCTTAATGGTCGAAAGTGATTTTTAGCGACGAAAGCAAGTTCAATAGGCTAGGCATTTTGTATGCAGTACGTCCGTCGAAGGAAAGACAAGGAATTTATTCCCAGGCGCACACTTTCAACGCTGCAAGGTGGTAGAGGTTCAGTTTTGGTGTGGGGCGTTATTAGTGCCAATGGTCCAGTTGTATATAGTTTATTGCAAGGTCTAATTAATTCGATTAAGTACATAATATTTTGATTGAGCATTTTCTACCCTACTTTGACCGAAATTTTAATGATAATCCCATCTTCATGCAGGATAATGCTCCCATTCACACAGCTGGCAATTTCAAAAAATTACTTGAAGAGCATGATATTCCGTGTTTGGATGGCCTGTACAATCTCCAGACCTCAATCCTATTGAAAACATACGACATTACATCAAGCAACAGCTACGCAATGATAAAATTTCAAATCTGGGAGAACTTTCGGCAAAAATTAAAGAAAAGTGGAATGCCCTTTCACCAGATTATTGCCGCAGACTAAGGAATACCAAAAAGATTGCAGACTATCAAATTGTAAAAAAAGCTATGTTACTAAATATTGATTAGTTCATTGTGTTCCTGTTGTATTTGTGTTGCATTAATGTTCTAAAATTACATTTAAATAATAATTTTCCATTGTGCGAAGTTTTTTTTTTTTGCCTTCTCGATTTGAAGTTAATTTTTTAAATTGACGTGAAAACTAGGATACTTCAATTAAAGATCAAATATGAACAGGTAAAATCATGAAAAAGTGTATTATCTGTTCGTGTGCTACACTTAGTCAAACCCTCGGTTAGCGAAATACTGAGGCAATTTTTCTTTTTTCTGCCATCTGCCATTTGTTACACCATCACCGGAGAGAGAATATAGCAGTGTTCTAATTGGTTGCCGTGACTGACATATAACACCAACAAACCAATCTATTTATCAGCCAACCAACTCACCAGCACCAGCAAACGCGCCAAATAACCAGGATCATCCAGATGTCTTGTCGCTCTAATCTGTCTTTGCCGAGACCCATTACAGAAGTTGAACCACTGCCAGTATTAAATAGGTGTTCTTCTAACTTTTACGACGATAAATATCTGGTAATACTTGGAAGGAAATTTATCCGGTTGTTATGTGATACTGCTAATGCATATAAATAAAACCTGGGAGCGCATTTGTTTTGTCTCTTTTGCGACATATCAACCCTTTTCTAGGTTGTTTTAATGCTAAAATCCAACGGGTTTTAAACGTTTAATTAATTGATTTGTAATTTTATTATTGGAATCCTTTGAGATGAGTAAATTGTATATTTTAATAGTTACTGTTTCGCGAAACTTTGGCCAACTATTTCTCTGGCCAGATGATTAGTTGGGCAAAACGTAGTGAGACGACAACTATGGAAGGCAGTAATTACTGGGAATACAGTTTACAGACTTAGCATTCCTATCCCGTTGCGGTTAACACCCTGACGAAATCTAGAGGAATCGTTGACCGAAACGTCGTGAAACAACAACTATGAAGATGAGGATAACGGCTCGCAAAATAAATAAATATACAAATTATTAATCTCAAAGGATTCCAATCATAAAATAATATAATATTCGGTACAGACCTGATGATGGAAGACCGGATAAGAACGAAAACACTTGGATATATAAGACCAAAACGCCAACTTTGATCGCCTTTCGGGGCCCGTGGCACAGTGGATAGAGGCATTGAACTTCTATGGTTCCAAGTGAACATTGTCTGAAGATAGCGGTTTCAATCCTGCTCAAAGCCGGCCAGAAGATTAGTTGAATAAAACGTTGTGAGACGACAACAACTATGGAAGGCAGTAATTACTAAGGATACAGTTAAGAGACTCAGCATTCCTATCTCATCGCGGTTGACCACTTGTCGAAGGCCAAAGGAATAGTTGGCCGAAACGTCGTGAAACAAAAACTATGAAGATGGGGATAACAGTCCGCAAATAAATAAATAATGTATTTGTGTGTTTCTATTCCATAGCATATCAAGGATTTTGAGGTTATTTAATACTAAAATAAACATCTAGCTTACGGGTTTCGTGAGTGTCAGTTTTATAACATATCAAACTTTTGGGGGGGGTGCTTATTTGATGTTAAAATAAACGCTTATCTAAATGACTATATGGCTGGCTTGGTTTGTCTTTTTCATGGAAATCTTATTCCTTGTGTATTGCATTGCTTTTTCTGTTGCTTCTACTGTTCCCCTCCTCCCACAACTTATTTAATTCTTTCGTCTAAAACATTCAATGCGCAAACAACCAAGATTATCTTCTTTTTTTTTAGTAATAGGATAGATGAAAATAGAATATCCCTTTATTAATTTTAACCTGAGAAGAAACGTGGCAGGCCTTGTCTGCTCTATCATTATTTTCATGGCAAGTGTTCGTCTGAGCTCGAATCTATGATTCTCTCCCTTGGGAAACTTTCACAAAATCCACTTGTTGCAATCACTATCAACAATTCCCCCCTCCACACACACACACACTATATCTGTGTGTAAATCTAAACGTAGATTCCATGAGCACAGCTTCTTCCCAGAACTGCCCATCTGTTCTACTGGCATACTTCCTGGCCGATTACAATATGGTAGCCTTCAAGTCCAATGTCAACAAGTTCTTTTTGAATCGTCCCCTTAAATAATCCAAATTCTACCCAATCTAAACCATTAACGATTATTACACTGCCACCTTGAATGCATTAACCCTTATCCTCGAGTGGTTTTTGAGCCTTGATAAGTGGTGACTCCCTTGTAAAAAAGAAAAATATTATTTCTTTTTAGGTTATTTAATATGAAAATACAATGCCTGTAAACGATTACTTGTATAAATGCGTAGGAATTGTGGTTTCGTGCCTTTTTTTTTAGAATTATGTATCCGATAGGATTTGAACTCGGCATCATCGATTCTGTAGACCACCATTCAGTCGTTTCTCTCTCATCGTAATCAAAGGAAGATTGAACGTCTTAAAATATGTTCTCCATTTCATTCGACAAATCTGTTTTGTTTACCGCCCAACAAGGATAATTTAACGAGACTATTAAATGCCTTTCTCATTTGATTCGTGTAATATAATCTCGTTGTAAATGAAGGAGAGTGGTCCACATCAAAACAACCTCACCAGCCACAAGTAATATAATACGATCAAATAACGATTAAGAAAACAACGCTCCACTATACAATGACGATCACGAGCGAAGCGAACCCTGGGAAATCCATCAGTAATTGACCTGATTAACTCCCTTAGATTTTGCGTATTTTCGACGCTATTTTTCAAACTGTTTTTTTTTTTTTTTTTTTGCTGTTCTTTAAATAGAATATATATACATAAACAAAACAAAAAACGGCCCATCTTAATTAACTAATTTATTAACCTTTTTTATTTATTTATTCTACTAACTCGTTTTAGGCGAATGTATATTTCAGCGGCATAAATTATTTGACAGAAAAAAATTTATAAAAATTATTTATTTTTATATAAAACACATTATTAGACCCTAAGGCTGAAATAAAACCTGAAAAAAATTTAATTTTTATTATTTTTTCAACATTTTTTATTTGACTAAATATACAACAATCGAGGCCGCCAACTTGTTTTGAAATTTTGGCCTTTCTAAGGATTACCAGATTGGCCTTTTTAGGCCAAATTTAGCCTTTTTTACGCTCTTGCATGGACCCTTTGTCTGTCAAATAATTTACGCAGCTGAAATACACATTTGCCTCGTTTTAAATTAGGGATTATTTATTGGTACCCTGACAAAAAGAGGATGGACCTGTAAATTCACCCCTGTCCATTCGTCCGTTCGTCTGTCCGCACTTTTTTCAATAACTATGCCTTAGAATTTTTTTTGGAAATTTTGCACAAACATTAAACATGATATGAATAAAAATGTAACAGAACGGATTTTCCGGGAAAACTCCGGGTGTCTTTCAGGTTAAAATGGTTAAAATTGACACTTTTGTGCTTATTAAAAAAAATCGATACCTTGGATTTTTATAAAACTTTCTGAAAAGTTGTAACTAACTGATTTCTATATACTTTTGTTTGTCTATATTTTGCGATAACTCTTGGGTGTGCCTCAGGTGCTCTTTTAGGGCTAATAAAAACACTCCGTTTCTAGGACTATTTTACCATATTTGTCCAAAATTTTCTGTGTATGTCTATTTAGCTGTTTTGCATGGTGCTGAACTCAAATTTAAATATGTTAAGGTCTTGGGGACTTTTGGGGCTAAATGGGAGGTGGCAAATGGTAGACTTGGTCATTTTTTTTTTTTTTTTTTTTTTGCATGGTGCAGAAATCAAATTTACATATGTTAAGGCCTTTTGTTCATTTTCACCAGGATTTGACGTCTCCTGGGGATTTTGGGGGTTAATGGGGGGACAAGTGCTGAACTTAGTCATTATTTATACCCCGTTCACTGTGCACTCACGGAGGACCATGCCTGCTTCACTTGTTTTGTGTGAAAATATATCAATTATACTATATTTATTAATTTATTTTTATTGTGGACTCCTCATCTTTCTTAGATGTTGTTTCACAACGTTTCGACCAACTATTCATCTGGCCTTCGTCAGATGGTAACCCTGACAGGATAGGAACTCCGAATCTCGTAAAAGCATTCTCGGCAATTACTGCCATCCATAGTTGTCGTCACACCACGTTTTTTTGGCCAAGTATTATAATAAATAAAGTAAATTAATAAATAATAATCATTTTTTCCTATCCCGTCTCGGTTACCACCTGACGAAGGCCAGAGGTATAGTTGGCTGAAACGTCGTGAAACAGCATCTAAGTAAGATGAGGATAATAGTCCACGATAAAAAAATAAATTAATAAATAATATTCATCTCAATAATGATTTCCAATTAAAATAATATATGTACTATATTTATTATGCGTATTATACACCATACTTGTCATCTTAAAGTAAACACGACCCATGTCTAGACAAGACCGATAAAAGTAAGCTAGGAGCGTGTACACATAATGGGCATGTATGGAGTGACTTTTTTCTTTTGCAAAACTCTTTTTTTTTTCTCTTAATGGCGTCGCTCTACTACAAAAGACCCAATTTTAAAATTTCGGTGCATTTTGATAATAATGACCAATAGTTTCTATTTGATTTGATTTTAAATAAGAAGTCGTGTTGTTTAAACTATGGCAGCACAAAAATGTCACTATTGTGACGTATTGCGTGTTCATTATTTTATTTTCAATACCTTGTGTTCCTAAGCATAAAATAAAGTGAGCATTGTGTCCTACCGTAATTTTATTGAGACATTGAGTTCGCCTAATAGTATTCAATACAAAGGCATAACATAGAAGAAAATCAACTTTAGATTTTTTTTTCTAATAAAATTATGTAATTCTTTTTGCTTGGGTTATGTTTAAAATAGATGACAGTTAAATTTAATTATGATGATATCGTTTGTTATTAAATTAAATACTGAACCAAATTCGTATATAACTGTAGTTGTGGTGTAGCTAACGTTGTTTTAATTTCTACAGTGAGAAATATAAACGTGTATCAAATTTTCAAAAACAAAATCTCAAGATTAGTGTTTGAAATTGGAGTCTTCAAATTCTCAATTTGAGACTCTTCCAACTAAGCTAGTGTACTGCCTAAAGAACTGAGGGGAAACAGACATTATTTGTACAGAAACGTTGCCGGTGCTATGTACGTCACTGTGCATAAAATGCCCCATTTCAAAATTGTTCCTAGTCGGATTAAATATTGTTTGAAAGAAATCGAATCGAAATATATGTTTCTATCTTAAAACGGAGACTAATGATCAGCAAAATAAACTGACGAGCCAGAATCAAACATTGATTTTCTAGAAAGAAAGTTATTCATGGCAAATGTCCGAGAAAGTGATTATTATGTAGAGGAAGACGACTTTTTAGCCCCGTTAAAAAACAGCAAAAGTTTTAGTTTGTTGACTTAGAATGAGTATTTTATGCAAAATTTATCGCTGAATACGGTTAAACTTGTACTCATTTTTGTAATAAATGCTAATCCCTATTACTCGTTATCCAACTGTGCATCGAACGGATAATACTTAGTTCGCTGCACCTTATCAAAACAAAGGTCCATAAAAAATGTCAGCCAGATCGATCAAGTATATTTTTTTTAAAGTGGAACCGACAGAAAGGTAGATAGATTAAGAGAAATCTATAATATAAATCCCACCTGTATGTATGTATGTATGTATGTATGTATGTATGTATGTATGTATGTATGTATGTTTGCCTAAAACTTTCAACAGAGGCGACGGATTTTCACGAGATCGGTATCGTTTTGAGGCTCCACTCTTCGGACGACAAATATCGAAAAATTAGCTAAAAACATTAATTCCTTCATCCTCAACTGGGCACTTTTCTACAGGGAGGGGTCGCTTTTTTCGCCGATATTTTCGAAAGTCATCCCCTCTTTTCGATTGACTAGCCTTAATTTAAACCTTCGCCCCTTCTGGTTTGGCGATGGACGCAACGGAAAAGAAATTATGGAAAAAAGTGTAGTATTTGTTCTGATGCTACACTTAGTCTAACCCTCGGTTAGTGAAAAACTGAAGTAAGTTTTCTTTGTCTGCCAAACCAGAGTGCTGTTTTTTGGTAACTTGATTTTCCGAACATTAATAACCGACGCTATGTTTTACTTCGTTCTCATGGGGACAAAAATAAATACATTTATTATGAGGCAAAGATTATCCAATTAAAATGGATAACTAAAATATCTTAGATGTTCTTAAGATGCGTCCATTAAATCTGCGCGTTTAGCAAGGTGATTCGTTTCAAAACTTAAGCGTGACAGACCAACCTGCTGATTGACAGAAAAATTCTTTGAAATTATCAAGGATAAGTCAAAGTTTTGAAACATTTTTGACAGTTCGGAACCCTCCAAATACTTGGGTCGAATTTTCCTCTGACTTCGGACAATGCCTCGGAATCTACGGTTCTTTTTTTATTATTTTTTTTTATTTTTGTCTACTTGTTGTTAATTCCTGCAATACATTCAAAAGTTCTTGAACATCCGATTGAACGAGCTGTGGACCGTGGAGATCACTCAAAGAAAATGCTTATAAACACGAGCAGCAATATACTGTGATAAGCTGTTGATTCATCTTTCGGACAACAAGAATTTTCAATTGGTTTAGCGATGTTGTGGGTCAGTTCGAACTCGTCAGTCATAAGTGTCCGAATCAGACGACTTCGAAACTTTCAGATTCCACATGCAGTAGACCTGACACAAGATCGGAAAGCTAGAGCTGAAACCAGCGCTCTTGAAGAAGAGCCCTCTGGCTGAACTAACAGTGCCTGTCAAGACCTCAGACGATTAGCCATAAACTAACCCCTTTCTCGAAGAGCGAGAAAACGACGCATAGGAAAGTGGACTTCCTTCAACTGCACAGGAACATATATCTCAAACCGAGAGCGGATAAGCCGTGCCCCAAAATGTCAGTGACTTGATGTTTAGCTCCCTTCCACAGTGAGAAGATGTCACACAAGGTTAGGAAAGTTAATTTTAAAAGCCACCTTATTGGGAAGAGTCCAAGGAAGAGCACTCTGTACTGCACACCATCTTTTAAGACCCTATCAAACATGGCGGATGCCTTGAGCGGTTTGAATGGCTTCGGTCGCATGATATACTTTCTCCAAACTAGTAATATTGAAAAACTTTCGACTCTTTCTACCAAAAACAAGAAAACAAAACACTCTGGATTGGCGCACAAAGAAAAATTGCCCCAGTCTTTCATTAACCGAGAGTTAGATTAAGTTTAGCATCAGAACCGATACTACACTTTTTTCTTGGTCAAAAAGTGTTTGACTCATAATGTTCTTATTTACTGCCTCCCATGGTCGGTTTTTATGTTGAGGAAATCCGACTCCCAAAAGGGGGCATTCTGGATAGGAAAAAAAAAATTGCCTAGTAATGATACTCATCTCAATAAACAAATAATTAATTGATATATATATATATATATATATATATATATATATATATATATATACCATTCGGTACGGATCTGACAATGAAAGATCAGATGATAAATAAACGTGGATTTATAAGACCAAAATATCTAACCTTCATCCCAAAAATCTAACCTTGATCGGCCTTCGGCTCTGGCGCAGTGGATAGAGACGTTGAATCTCTACGGCTCCAGTTGAGCATTTTTTCTTTTTTAATCCAACCCAAAGCCGGCCAGAGGTTTAGTTGGCCAAAACGTGGTAAGACGAAAAACAACTATGGAAGACATTGAGAATGCAGTTCGGAGATCCGGAGTTGCTATCCTGTCGCCACGTCGTGACGAAGGCCAGAGGAATAGTTGGTCGAAACGTCGTGAAACAACAACTATAAAGATGAGGTTAATAGTCCGCAATAAATAAATGAAAAATTTGTCTAAGTTGTGAAGGATTTCTGCTCCGCTGATCGAGGTCAGAAAATGCAAAGTGTAGTATCAAAACAGATACTACACTGACTGTCCGTCCGTTCCACTTTTTCTTTTTTTTTTTAATCTACAGGGCCGATCTGGCTGAAATAAATAAGTTTAAGACGCCTGTGGAAAACTTTACGACCGACCCTAAAAATGTTTGGGTAAGTCACCTTGATCCAACCAGGGCCCACCCAGAAATGAAAATCGACTAAAGACTTCTTTTTATTTCGACTCGGGTTACTCATTATCTCTTTCATGAAAGCGATGAATAAGCCATACTCGTGAAATTGAATAAAAAGCCAAAATGTTTTCTATGCCTCGTGACTTTCTGATGAATGAAAGATCGGCTTACGCGATTAGTTTAATGTGCTCAGCACCAGTGGGAATGCCCGACTTTTCATGGCAGGAGATAAAAGAATTGTTTAAAAGATCACTTGAAAGAGCTGTGGGCCGTGGAGATGACTCAAAGGGAAAGCGCGCAGACAGATGCTTACCGACACGAGCGGCAATATACGTCCCGACAGGAGCTAATTATAATGAGGCACCTTTGATCTCTTTAATAAGTGCAAAGACGTCGAGGAACGAAAATAATTCAAAGCAGTCAGAAACATACGACAACAGTCTTTGAAAATAGAAATTACATTTTCTGAAGTCTTCCAAAAAGAAAGGTTCTTAGAATTGTTTTAGATTTTGTTGTGTATTTTTTTCATGGTAAAAAAAAAAAAGAAACAACAATAAGCAAAAACAAAACAGTTAATGTTTTTTTTTCTCTGCCTCCGTTCCAAACTAAAAAAATAAGCAAAATACATCACAAACATACCGATATAGTGAAACCATAAAAATGGAGATTACATAACTAAAGTTGTAGAATTAGCAAAAGGAATTATTTTGTAAAAAGAACTCATCGAAAATACACCCTCCACCTCAAAGAAATTGCGAGTGATAGTAAAATATGTTTTATTACTTGCTCAAATTATGTCATGAATTGTGTAAACATCCTATACATACATACATGTGTGTGTATAAATACATGTACATATATATATATATATATATATATATATATATAATCTAACTACTTCATTTATTCGCATAAATTTAATATACGAAAGTATAGATTTATGCGTAAACTTTAAGTATTTACTTCAAAAGTGCTCAATACGTAGGTAGAGCTAGTTAGTAATTTATAAAATATATATGGCGATTAAGCTACACTGAATATTCTGCGTTTCATCCAACTATAGGATTCGTCAGGCTAACGCCTGTATGTAAGCCTGACGAATCCTATAGTTGGATGAAACGCAGAATATTCAGTGTAGCTTAATCGCCATATATATCACCTTTTTCTTTACCATATTCCCTCTGCTTCACTTTTTTGTTATCAAGTAAGATCTTTGACTTACTTGTTGTTTCATCAAATACTTTTGCATGCAAAATCCGATCCTGCATTTTGCTAATTCCTACCCTCTGATGAGAAGGAAAGTATTTCTTTGAAACTCCGCGGATTAAGGAGTGTCCACTTATCAAGTGTTTCCTTTTCAGATTAAATATGTTTTTAACTCAAAGTGTTTTTAACATGTTTTATTAACTGTTTGCTCGTATATATATATATATATATATATATATATATATATATATATATATATATATATGTGTGTGTGTGTGTGTGTGTGTGTGTGTGTGTGTGTGTGTGTGTGTGTGTACATGTATTAAAGATATTTTGTTATTTTTATTAGCTATATAACCAGGTGCTTATTTGTATTTCATTTTCGCTTCCGAAATGGTGAAGAGGTTATCTGCCCCTTTTTTTATTTTTATTTTTATTTTTTTTTTTTTTATTTTTTTTTTTTTTTTTTGCGTCGCCCTCTTTTTTTCTACAGGATGTATATTTTCTTTAATTTTTTTTATTACTTCATTGATTAAATATTTATTTTATTCAAATATTTTTTTAAAGTGCTTAATACAAAGTAGGTTTATATATATATATATATATATATATATATATATATATATATATATATATATATATATATATATATACATATATATGTATGTATATATATATATACATATATATGTATGTATATATATATACATATATATGTATATATATATGTATATATATATATGTATATGTATATATATGTATATGTATATATATGTATATATACGTATATATATGTATATATATGTATATATGTATATATATGTATATATATGTATATATGCATATATATGTATATATATGTATATATGTATATATATATGCATATATATGTATATATGTATATATATATATGTATATATATATGTATATATGTATATATATATGTATATATGTATATATGTATATATATATGTATATATGTATATATATATGTATATGTATATATGTATATATATGTATATATGTATATATATATGTATATATATATATATATATATATATATATATATATATACCTTCCAAGTTTAAAATATCTAAAAGTAAAAATACTTGAATTTCCACGAGGTTGTTGATAGTGCTAAATGAAAAAAAAACAGCATATTATTTTATTAAATTTTTAGTATCGCTGCGATAAATTTACTATTTATTGTTATCGCTACAATAAATTTACTGTTTCAGTCTTAAACGACATCATCAGGCGACAGTAACCCTTTTGTCTTACTCGAAGCCAGACATCTATTTTATTTTGGTATTTATTTTCAAGCAGAACACGCTTCCGTCCCTTTGCCACTCACAAAAATAAATCAAACTTATTTTGCTCTTTACCTATTCTACTATATTTGAAATTAATAAAAACCTGTACAGTAGGTTTAATTCCTATGAGTGCGCAAGTAGACACGCGGACATCTTTACTATATAGATATAGATTGTTAGTCATTGGTAGCACTGTAAAACGTGTTATTCTAGAGCGTGACCTTTTGACCTTAAAACGTGGATGTTATTTTAAATAAACAAAGCACGAACATGTTTTTTTCAGATGCGGGCATCGCATTTTCATAGCTGTGCCTTTAATCTTGGCCTTGTTCAAAACGAAAAAGAAGAGAAACTGGCTAATCTGCTCTTGATTGTTGGTGTTTTCTTAAGTTAAGAGGACGACTGAGTTCCGAAAAAAGTTGGTTATAGTCAGGATTTTCTGTTCTTTTTTACTTCCGGTTTCTGCTGTCTATTTTGACTGGATAATCAGACATGGATAAGCGAACAAGAAAACCGATCTTAACATAACGAAAGGCGGGCATTTACGCTATCTGAGAGGAAGATAAGCTTTAATCAGAAGGGACTATATTTTTTTTTTTTTACAAACCTGTCACCACTTATCAAGGCCCGGAGGCCACTCGAGGATAAAGGTTAATGAGTGTACGGTGGTCAAAGGTATCATGTCGTAGTCATCGTTTGTAGTGAAAATTTGGTGACTTGGATTACTTAAAGGGTTGGCTCATCAAGAATTTGTTAACGCTGGACTTGAAGACAACCATATTGTAATCAGTTGCAAAGCAGGAAAACGGAACAGAGTTCCACAGGTGTACTTTGTCTATGGAATCTACATTTAGGTTTAGGCATAGATAAAGAGTGGGGGGAATTCGATCTGTTTGCAGAGCAGAAACCGGAAGTCTAAAACAGCAGAGATTCTTTATTATAACAGAAAAGTAAAACACATGCTTCACACATGAAGGTCTAAGGTTCCCACACCACCTTGTTCAATT
>NC_136482.1:145837350-145872350 GCF_053919585.1 Euprymna scolopes
TATTGGGGTAGAGAGGGCTCCCGTAAGCCGTGGTGAAGGCAACCTTTCTTGGAGAAGCAAATCTCTGATTTAAAAAACCATAGAGCGGAAGACCAGTACCCGCATTAAGCTGGTCTGCAGTTTAATTTGTTGCTGGCTATCTTGCTCTTGCTTGTTGCTGGATCTCAACATTTTGAACCGAGAGAGAGACTTAGCTGTCGTACAAAGCTAAGACTCTTTAACATCATATTTGTATAGATACTCCCTCAGACATTTGCGCTCATGGATTTTAAATGTCTGAGGGAGTGGCACTCGTCTGACAAGACGTTGCAATCATCATATATATATATGTATGCATATGGATATATATTTGTATGTATATATATATGTATATGTATATGTATGTATATATATATGTATATATAATGTATGTGCGTGTGTGAAGAGACATATATGTAAAGTTACGTGCCTACAATGATAAACCAGGCACAATAGACCACTTAACAGACAACATTTTATGCGTTATTGCCGAGATACAGCTTGATTTCATGCGTGGAGTTTGTGGAAATTGGAACTTCTAGATTACGCCATATACCTCGGGGACATATGCCCGAAGTTGTACATAAATTATAATTGCCAAAAATTAATTTTTGGAATAAACCACATATTTGTATAATAAAATATTTTTGTGTGATTCAATTTAACTCAAAGTTAGTCGCCTCTATAAAAAAAAAAAAAGATAACTTTATATGTAAAATTATTTGGCTTAGAGCGATATTTCGAGGGTTTATTTTGTTGTTTTTTTTTTACAAAGGGGTCACTAAATATCAAGGCCCAGAGGCCACTCGAGGATAAGGGTTAATATGTGTATTGTAGTCATTGTGAAAGTTGCGTAATAATCGTTTGTAGAAGTAATTTGGTATAATTAGATCATTTATGAAGACGGCTGAACAAGAACTTGAAGATAATGATATTGTAGTCAGCTGGAAAGCAGACCGGCGGAACAGAGTTCCACAGGCGACCAGTTCTAGGGAAGAAACTTTGTTTATGGAATCCATGTTTAAGTTTAGGCAAAGATAGAGAGTCGGGGAATTTATTGATAGTAATGTTGGTTTAACGAATGTTTGTTGTGAAGAATTGGCGAGGGCATAGATTGGAGCTCAGTCGAACACTTGCCATGGAAATAGCGATAGAACAGAGACAGGCTTGCAACGTGTCTTCTGTGGGAGAAGGTTTCGGTCGGTATGGCTTCGTCAGGGGCAGTCGCTTTCCAAATTCTTGGTGTTGCTTTATTATTGCATCTTTTGTTAGTTAATAGTCGAGCACCTTTGTGTGACAGGAAGTCGAGTTTGTGTGCGAAATTTCAATGGCATCCGCTCCAGTTGAATGTCGGTTAAAATTCCCAAGTGAGGCTTGCGTGACATTGTTGGTGGAGAGCGGAAGGCAAAGTGTATGTGGGTGATTGGTATTCGGTGTTGGTACTGATCCGTGAAATGATAGAAAGAACGATGTCCATTGGTTGTAGATAAGAAAACGAGAGGAAACGGGAAGTGGTGAGAAGGGGACGAGTAAAGAGAGACAGTGAGAGAGAGAGAGAGAGAGAGAGAGAGGGGGGGAAGGGGAGAGGGGGATGTATAAGAAAGGCAATGGTGGAGAGAGGAGATAGACAAAACAGAGAAAGTAAGAAAGCAAACGTAATCAGAAAAAGATAGCTGGTCAACCGTAAAGGAAGATACAGTAGAACATGAGATAAACAAAAAGGAAACTACAAACAAAATCACACACACACACACACACACACACACACACACACACACACACATACATACATACATATGTATGTATATGTGTATATATATATATATAAATATATATATATATTTAGTAGAAATGGTAATTAATAAAACCTGAAGAAAGTGCTCAATACTGTTGTAGAGCAAATATGCGTTTTATTTTTTATTACCGTTTTTTTTTTCCTGTTCAGTTACATTTTTGTTTCAGCTACGCGACCGTTTTTTGGCCAAATAAAAAATTTAAATTATAAAAAAGAACCCATTTAATCCTTTTATTTGTTAAACAATGCGGTTAATCTAAAATAAATTATACGTAAATAAACTTCTGGATATATACCGTTGGAGGCTATTTGTATAACTAAACGGCAAATCTACCAACAATTCAATTAGCAATTCACTTTGATTCATTCGGACGGAGTCAAAAATAGGAGGCGTTACTTTTGGAACGCCACTCGTACATCTCAAGATGAAGTATTGTTTTTACATATCGGCGGAGCTGCTTAGAGATCCTTTTCTTGTGTGACAGAGTACAAAATCGACTTCGAAATCTAGCAAATGCTATCCTCTTTTTTACTCTACAGTCTCTATCTTTAAAATTTGCTGTGTAGTTGTACAAATAGCCTCCAACCTTGTAAACACTGGAAAGGAGTGGCTGGTTACTTTTAATGCATCTAAAACCAAGCTTCTCCCTTTACATCATCAACGTTCTGATCCACATCTGGCATCAGTTGAAATGAATGGTTCTCGTCTTGAGGAGGCCTCAAGTTTTGACAAGCTTCTGGGCTTGACCTTTACTCCTGATCTGAAATGGAACTCGTACATCAAATCTGTTGCCAATGCCGCTTGAAAAATGGTGGGATCCTTCTATCGATCCAGTAGATATTTCACTGCTGATGCAATTCTCTATCTATATAAGAGCCAGGTACGTCCAATGATGGAATACTGTTGCCACATCTGGACAAGAGCTGCGAGAAAGGACTTGTCCTGCCTTGATAGAGTTCAAAATAGACTTCGTAGCCTTGTAGGAGATGTCCTTTTCTCTTCCCTGCAACTTCTATCTCACAGAAGAGATGTTGCGAGTTTGTCTCTGCTGTATCGTTATTTTCATGGAAAGTGTTCGACTGAGGTTCAGTCTATGGTATCCCCATCGCTAAACTTTCACAAGAAACACTTTTTTAGCTGAAAACACTATTAATAATTCCCTCCACTCTTTATCTGTGCCTAAACCTAAACGTAGATTCCATAAACAATGCTTCTTTCTTAGAACTGCACGCCTGTGGAATTGTCTTCCGTTTTCCTGCTTTCCAGCTAACTACAATATGGTTGTCTTCAAGTCTAACGTAAACAAGTTCTTGATTAGCCGTTCCACTTGTTCACAAATTTACTGAATTTCCATTTACTAACGATTACTATATAGTCCAATTTCTACTGTATACTCTTTAACCCTTATCCTCGAGTGGCCTCTTGGCCTTGATAAGTGGTGACGCCTATGTAAAAAAAAAATCTTACAGAAGAGACCTTGCTCATCTTCCTTTGCTCTATGGTTACTTTTTTTTTTTTTACACGGTGGTCACCACTTATCAAGGCCCGGAAGCCACTCAGGGATAAAGGTTATTGCAAGTGCAGTACGTTAGTGTGGAGATTTAATGAAGTGTTTACTTAAGAGGGCGGTTCATTTCGAATTTGTTAACGTTGGACTTGAAGACATCCAAGTTGTAGTCGGGAGGTAAGCAGACAGACGGAACAGAGTTCCACAGGCGTGCAGTTCTAAGAAAGAAGCTTTGTTCATGGAATCTACGTTTTGATTTAGGCACAGATAAAGAGTGGGGGAAATTTTTCACAGTGGATTCAGATAGACGGGTGTTTTTCGTGAAAGATTGGCGAGAAGGGGGACTAGAGATTGGAGTTCAGACGAGCACCTTACTTTTATGACAGATGCCCCACTGACTTCGTCGTTTTCCCCACGCCCTGTAAAACATCCACGACAAAAACTCATCTAGCTATAGCCATTGTCAATAAATTCCCTGTCACCCTCTGTGTGCCGAAAACTAAACAGACCTTCCATGGGCAAAGTTTCTTTCACCCTATTGTGAAAAAGCCTCAAGGTTGATCGCTGGGGGGGGGTATCTGCCGGATATAAGCACCGTGGGCAAATTTCTTTCCTTTTTAAAGCTAACGCTAATTATCCGTTTTTATTATAATAGTGATTGTGCTGATTGAGCTTAGAATTGAACAAACAAACAAACGCCGACAAAAATATAGTTTCGCTTTTTGGAAGTCACAAAATTGTACAGAAATGAGAAAGAAAGAACGATGAGAAATAAAGCTACGGAAATAAATGCGTCCACACAGACGAAAACCATCGCTACTTAACCGCGGCCCCCGTTGTGCAAAAGCCTCAAGGGTGGTCGCTGGGAGGGGATGGGGTATCTGCCGGATATAAGCACCGGTGGTAGATTAGCAGACCTCCCAGACAGAAGCTTCGTCGTTTGTATGTAACATATGAGAACAGAGATTGTTATATTGTGCAGGGGGCGAAGCGCGGAAAGGGGTACGTTATCACACACACACACTAAATAAAAACAGCTTTACGGTGTTAGACCAAATGACACCACCCGACCACGCCCGACCATTACGGACGTTCCTTTCAACTCCCCTTCCCAAAGAACAAGGCAACTAGCATGCGCTACAACAAGCGGTTGCCAAAACATAATAAAAGAAAATTTCCTCGCCGACAAACGTAGACAGATGCAGAAATCTGTGATAAAAACTTACTATAACGGTTAGAAAGATCAAACGAGTGTGAAATTGTTTTTAATAAATATTGCTATTTATTAAAAAATAAAATTGAATTTTTTTTTTTCTTAGTAAAATATTCATATATTTTATTTTAATTGGAACTCATTACTGAGATGAGTATTATTTATTAATTTATTTATTGCGGACTATTATCCTCACCTTTTAGTTGTTGTTTCACGATGTTTCGGCCAACTATTCCTCTGGCCTTCGTCAGGTGGTAACGGCGACGGGATACGAACACCGAATCTCCTAACTGCATTCTCAGCATTTGCTGCCATCCATAGTTGTTGGCGTCTCACCACGTTTTGGCTAAGTAAACCTCTGGCCGGCTTTGGGTAGGATTGAAACCGCTACCTTCAGACAATTCTCACCTAGAACCCTAGAGATTCAACGTTTCTATCCACTGCGTCATGGGCCCCGAAGGGGTTTTTTTTTATTATTATTTATTATGTGATCTTCCATGGTCGGGTCTGTAATGATGAGGATAATAGTCCACAATAAATAAATTAATAAATTAAAATATTCATATTCAGGAAATTCGACGGTTGTTCTTTTTGTTTTTGTTTTTTGTTTGTTTGTTTTTTGTTTTTGTTTTTTTATTGGGGGGGTCTTCCTTTTCTTTTTCTTACTCTTATATGCCATATATGTTTGTGTGTTTCTTTTATTCTGGTAAAATATGTTTTTTTAAATTATATTTCACTCTTTGCGCATACCAATTCTTTTTGCTTAGAAGATCAATTTTTTTTTTTTTTACATAGGCATCACCACATTATCAAGGCCCAGAGGCCACTCAAGGATAAGGGTTAAAGAGTGTACAGTAGAAATTGGACAATATAGTAATCATTAGTAATGAAAATTTTGTAAATTTGATAACTTATATGGAACGGCTCATCAAGAACTTATTTACTTTAGACTTGAACACAACCATATTGTAGTCAGCCGGAAAGCAGGAAAACGGAAGACAATTCCACAGGCGTGCAGTTCTAAGAAAGAAGCTTTGTTCATGGAATCTACGATTAGGTTTAGGCACAGATAAAGAGTGGGGGAATTATTGATAGTGTTTACAGCTAGACGAGTGTTTCTTGTGAAAGTTTTGCGAGGGGGGACCATAGATTGAAGCTCAGTCGAACACTTTCCATGAAAATAACGATACATCAGAGACAAACTCGCAACATCTCTTCTGTGAGATAGAGGTTGCAAGGAGGAGAAAAGGACAAGTCTATTTTGAACTCTTTCAAGGCAGGACAAGTCCTTTCTAGCAGCTCCTGCCCAGATGTGGCAACAGTATTCCATCCTTGGACGTACCTGGCTCTTATATAGATAGAGAATAGCATCAGCAGTGAGATATTTACCGGATCGATAGAAAGATCCCACCATTTTTCAAGCGGCCTTGGCAACAGATTTGATGTACGTGTTCCATTTAAGATCAGGAGTAATGGTCAAGCCCAGAAGCTTGTCAAAACTTGAGGCCTCCTGAAGACGAGAGCCATTCATTTCAATTGATGCCAAATGTGGATTAGAATGTTGATGATGTAAAGAGAGAAGCTTGGTTTTAGATGCATTAAAAGTAACCAGCCACTCCTTTCCCCATTGTACTACGTCCTCAAGATCAGAGGAGAGAGAATTGGAGAGAACTTGGTCGTTTACTGTCTTAGATGTGCTACCATAAATGGTAGTGTCGTCAGCATAAATGTCTACAAATGATGTAAGGATGTTATTTGGAAGATAATTAATGTATTTATGTTACATATAACAACAGAAGAGATATAAAAGAATAACTCTACAGTTACATTAGTTCTGTCTGGACTTCGTTACATTAGTTCTGTCTGGACTTCGTCAGATGCAATGAAGATCGTGACTCTTTATATTCGTCGAAAGCGACGAAAGCAAGTTCAATAGTCTAGGTAGTAATGGCAGGCGTACGTCCATCGAAGGAAAGAGGAAGAATTTAATCCTAAGTGCACAGTTTCAACGGTGCAAGGTGGTGGAGGTTCAGTTTTTGGTGGGGAGCGTTATTAGTTTTGGTGTGAGGCGTTATTAGTGCAAAAGGTCCAGGATTTATAGTTCGTTTGCAAGGTCGAATTAATTCAACCAAGTACATTAATATGTGTAGTGAACATTTTCTTCCCGATTTTGGCCGGAATTTGTATGATAATCCCATCTTGATGAAGGATAATAGCTGGGAAAATCAAGAGATTCCTTGAAGATCATGATATTCTGTATTTAGATTAGCCTGCACAATCTCCAGACCTCCATCCTATCGAAAACCTATGGCGTTACTTCAAGCAACAGCTATACAGTGATAAATTTTCAAATCTGGAATAACTTTGGATAAAAATTAAAGAGAAGTGGGATGCCTTTGCACAGGAGTATTGCCGCAGACTAATTCAAGAAAAGCCCAATAGATTGCAGGCTGTCAAATTGCAGAAGACCTATGCGACTAAAGGATAACTAGGTCATTGTGTTCCTGTTGTATTTGTGTTGCATTAATGTTCAAAAATTACAATAAAATTACAATTTTCCATTGTACGGAGTTTCTTTTTGCGTTTTCGATGTGAAGTTATTTTTTAAATTAACATGAACACTGTGATACTTCAATTAAAAGTCAAATATGAACAGGTACAATTATAGAGGAATAATAGGCGAATCAAATGAGATATAGGTTGTTTAAACAATTACATTCAATTTATCTTATATTTGCGGTTTTTGAAAAAATGACAAGTGCAGACGTTCTTTTTGGCGTACCTATGTGTGTGTGTGTGTGTGTGTGTGTGTGTGTGTGTGTGTGTGTGTGTGTGTGTGTGTGTGTGTGTGTGTGTAAAATTTTGAGAACTATTATATTACACTATATGTGTTCTGGAATTACAAACGACATTCATTGAGCTTGGACTTCTTTTACTTTATCTAAAAAAAGTTTCTTGTTTAAGCATAAATTTTTTCTTATTTATATATTTTTTTTATTCCATTACGATTGGTACATATAAACTCATTATTTTCAGTAAATGATAAACCTATATATATATATATATATATATATATATATATATATATATATATATATATATATAGTTCAAACATTTCAAAATACAACCGCTGAGAGACAACGCGCGGATCTTTACAAACAGACTTTTCTTTCTCCAACTTTGCAACATGGAAAGTAAGAAGAAGGGAAAAAAAGAAATAAAACAACATACTGAGGATGGAGTTTTGCTCCGTAATATATTTATTGCTCCGTAATATATTTATGTTATAAATTTCAAACAAGTAAAATATTTACCTATCTATCTATCTATCTATCTATCTATCTCTTGTTTATATCTACAATGTTAGCAAAATAAATTTACTAATATTGTAGATATAAACAAGAGATAGATAGATAGATAGATAGATAGATAGATAGATAGATAGATAGATAGAATTCTTAAATGTTCCTGATATTAAATGACCAGCTGGACAACAATAATAAAAACATGTAAGATCAATTTGGTGAAACAGAAAAGTCGACTCCAGCACGAGCAAGATAATGTCAAAAAAATTAAGTGGGGACAGAAATTTGCATGACAAAAAAAAGTATTGAATTAAACTATTGTGCGGAGAAGACAAAACGAATGCCAAGTCAACCCGGGGGTCGGGGGTCAGGAAAGTAGGCGTGGTACAAAGTGACCTCATCCATCATTGCGAGCGAATTGACCACGTGTCATTGGGGTTGTCTTACTTTTCGCGTCCACTGCCTTCTCATCTGTTATCATCTTCGCTCGACAGAAAAGGGGACAAGGTAAAGGTGCTAATTTACATCCCCTTAATCCTCCTCCTCCTCCTCCTCCTCCTCCTCATCATCATCATCATCATCATCATCCAAATCCCTTTTTTTCTTCTTCTTGTTTTTTACATTTTCATCCCAAACAAGGCACAATGCCAATTTGATGCAGGGGGCTACTATCAGTGATATATGCTACAGGGGTACTATGTAGGGAGTTGGGCAGCAAGATGTCTGTTCACTTTATACTTGAACTTCTGCATGTCATTACAGTTGGGGAAGCAGGCTCCCGGAAGGGCGTTCCAAAGTCTAGTAGTTCTGGGGAAGAAACTATTGGAGTAGTCTCTTACATCTATGGATTTCTACTGTGAAGTGGTGGGATTTAGCTGCTAGTCGTGTTTGCCGGGGGTATTTAGGTCGAGTGGGTACAAGGGCTTGCAGTTCGTCAGAGCATTCACCAGTAAAATACTTGTAGAACAGGCAGAGCGATGCAACATTTCATCGATGGGACAGGGGCTGAAGCTTAGATGACAGTTCAGGATCTATCAGGTTGGCGACTCTCTTTTGAACCCTGTCTAGGAGCGAGAGACTAGTAGCAGATGCACCAGCCCAAATATAACAACAATACTCCATACATGGGCGAATGGTGGCCTTATAGAGGTACAAGATACTTTCAGACGTTAGTAGTTTTCTAGCACGGTAAAAAGAGCCTACCTTCTTTGCAGCGGTCTTGGCAATGCTCTCAATGTAACTGTTTCAACTCATGTTCCCTGTGAACGTTAGACCCTTTATTCGAAATGGGCAGCAGCAGCGGTAGTAGTAGTAGTAGTAGTAGTAGTAGTAGTAGTGCTGTTGTTGCTGATGAAGTTAATGGTGATGGTCGTGTTGGTCGTGGTGGTAAACTGCTCAAGCAAGCTTTTTAATCGGTTTTTGGCCGAAAATTTGGCTACCAAGGAGTCAAAGTTAAAAAAAACTTTTGACCTTTGCGGTCTCTAGCAAACTATTCAACAAATTTGGGGTCTAAATATTTGAAATTTTACATAAAGGGTATTCAGACATGCAGATGATGATGACACGCCAACAAATTATACCAGATTTTCCAGCACTCTCTGCCTCTTTCGACAAACGTCACAAATCATTTTGCTTGATCGCATCTTGTTTCCCGTTGATTTCACGCTGGTAACGAGCGTTGGTCTTCTCTGGAAATTGAGTGGCGACAACCTTGCCAAAATGGCCGAATTGAGCATAAAATAACCAGAAAAGGGTTGATATGCCATAATTTTGCTCGTCAATCCTATGTTCTCCACTCTGATCCAGATAAGTGTCCGCTGGGTTGTACTGGATATATTATAATAACAAATTTCCACGCTATTTGTGCCTAAACCTAAACGTAGATTCCATGAACAAAGCTTCTTTCTTAGAACTGCACGCCTGTGGAACTCTCTTCCATTTGCCTGCTTTCCAGCTGACTACAATCTGATTGTCTTCAAGTCCAACGTAAACAAGTTCTTGATGAGCCGTTCCCCCTAAGTAATCGAATTTACAAAATTCCCACGACTAACGATTACTACGATATTGTCCCCTTGACTACTCAACACTCTTTAACCCTTATCCTCGAGTGGCCTCTGGGCCTTGGTATGTAGTGACTCATTTGTTTACTACGCCATAATCACAACGATTAATGTATCCCCATTAACCCTTTATCCTCGAGTGGCCTCCGGGCCTTGATAAGTAGTGATTCCTGTGTAAAAAAAAAATACATTACAACGTACAAAAGGAGAGAACAACGATGGATGCATGCACAATTCTCGCGGGGAGGGGGGAAGCAAGTGTTATTTCCTCATGGTTCTCCATAGATTCACCAATGACCATCAGGTCGATCAGCCTTGTCTTATGAATTATCTGAGTTTTTGTAGGTTATTTTATGCGTTTTATTTTTATGTTTTGCTGTCCGAAAGGCAAAATAGCAATTTGGATTCGTTTTTATTTCTCATTCATTTATTCCTCATTTTAATGATTTTGTTTATGTCCTGTCAATTCTGAAGTGACCGTGAAAAATACAACCTTTTTTTTTTTTTTCACCGTGCTTGGGTTTGTCAATAGTTCGCTTCCACCCGCACCCCCGTAAGTCTACTTTACAGTCTTTCTTTTTTTTTCTTTCTTTTTTTTTTTTTTTTGTTGATGAAGATTCCCCCTCCCTCTTGCGTTCGTTCATGTTTCCTCTCGCTGCCGTTCGTGTTCAACGCCTCTCCACTAACACCACCGCCACTTCTAAAACCAACCCACGAATCCTGCCAATCAAGCACACACACACACACACACACACACACACACACACACACACACAACCCCCCCCACACACACACCTGCCTTTTGTGTTGTCACTTACTCTTCAATTGTCGGTTGTCTCCCCCTTTCAGCCTCCCTCCATTACATCTACAGCTTTCTGATTCTCCAATCTCTAAGGCGAGGGTTCCTATCTATCAGGGTAGAATACGACGATCTTTCAATTGTTTAATAAGACTATCATATTATAATGGAAAGTTAGTGTCTCTAACAGAAATGACATTTCTCAAATAATTAGGGGATATTTTTTTTTTTTTACACAGTGATCACCACTTATCAAGGCCCGGAAGCCACTCAGGGATAAGGGTTATTGCAAGTACATTACGTTAGTGTGGAGATTTGATGAAGTGTTTACTTAAGGGGGTGGTTCATTAGGAATTTGTTAACATTGGACTTGAACACATCCAAGTTGTAGTCCGGTGGGAAGCAGGCAGACGGAACAGAGTTCCACAGGCGTGCAGTTCTAAGAAAGAAGCTTTGTTCATGGAATCCACGTTTTGATTTAGGCACAGATAAAGAGTGGGGGAAATTTTTCACAGTGGATTCGGCTAGACGGGTGTTTTTCGTGAAAGATTGGCGAGGAGGGACCAGAGATTATTCCTACACATTTTATTCTGTAAGTGGGAAATTAGTCTCCTCTTCCAACTGTCATTGAAAGCAAACACTCATTCCATCCATCCAGCGCGGCCGTAGCCGAGATTGAACTCACTACACGAGTTTGTAGTGTAATTAAAATCTTGTCGGTAGCTGATTACTTGGTGCTTCGCCAGGGCTATGAAGGGTATTTTATATCATGACGCCATTACAAGATAGGGTGCCTACCACGGCTTAAGAGTCTCATCTACCCTCGAGGCGAAATACGTGTCCGTAGATAACTGTTATACATATATAACTGGTGCTTGAAATTTTCATAAGACGTTGAAGTTTTCTCTGGGTATCATTTATTTTATTTTTCCTCCAAACAACGACTCTGCTCTCAGTTTTATATCCTGCACGATTAGATCCTAACGAAATGTTCTTAAAGAATGTGGTTTGTCAACTTCGTCTGTTAAGACTTACTTTCATCTTTTGCGGCCTATCGGTTTCAACCTGGTTTCATCACAAAAGAAAAGCCGCCGATAAAACGTTGGCCGTAAACAAAAAGCGAAAAGAAGAGAAAAAAAATGGTTTCTTTTCTTTTGGATTTCTCGATTATGCGAGAAAGACAAGGCAGAGTTTCACATCAAACATGATTGAATCATATTCAACTATTCACCTGCCCGGACACGTACTGAGACACTGAGACAGTCACTCGCAAACACAAAGGAACTAAGTCAGATATATATTTCTTTTCTTTACTTACATTTAAAGAAAATGTTATTGTATATAATTACTAAGTGCAATCCACCTCTCTCGGCGTGCTCATGCTAGTGAACCGCGCTTCAGCTCTTTAATAACTGGAAACAGTCGTCCTCAATACTTAAAAGCAATCAAAAATATATTGATACTGACAAAACTTTTGTAAACTATAGATTTTTTTAACCATATAGCCACCGCTGATGGGGGCCCAGCGGCCACTCAAGGACCACGCTGATGGGGGCCCAGCGGCCACTCAAGGACCACGCTGAATGGATACCGTGATGGTTGATGATGATAAAAATTAAAAATTAATAAATTTATTTATGAGGGCGGTCAATAAAGAATTTGTTTACGTTGGACTTGAAATATTATAGTCAGTTCTACGAACGAAACTTTGCTTATGGAATTTTCGCTTAGTTTTAGGCACATGTATAAAGTAATTGAAATTTCTTATAGTGGTTGTAGCTAGTCGAGTGTTTGCCGCAAATGACTTCCAGAGGAAAGCATGGAGTGAAGTTCAGTACGGCACTTGCTAAAAAAATAACAATAGAGCAGAGATATGACCGCAACATTTTTTTTCTATGAAAAAGAGGTAGTAGTAGAAAGCGGCATCCCCACTAGATTTTGAAGTCGGTATTGTACTTTGCCCAGCCAGAAAAGGGTACTCTGAACAGCTTCTCACCCAAATGTGGCAAAAGTACTTAAAACTTGCTTGGATCTTATATAGATAGAAGATTACATAAGCAAAGTTATGGGTTTAGAAGTAATCGGTTGAATTAAGAAATATTTATATACAAAAACATTGATACAAATAAAATGATTAGGGTAAGTATGTCCATAAGCACATCTGTATATTAACTTGAATTACGTTTATCAGCACATTTCACCATATCCAGATAATAAGATCGACAGGGTCGCCAAAGACTAAATACAAGAAAATGGAATTGTGAAATATCTGGTGTCGCTCAAGTGATGTTGTAACGGTAAGTTTCCAGAAGGCGACCTTTTAAATAATTGAAATTTGCTAAATTTTTAGGATTCCTACATTTGATAACCCTTAAAATCCGAGAGATCGGGCCATACACAATGACATATATATATTTATATATCTATCTATCTATCTATCTATCTATATATATATATATATATATATATATATATATATATATATATATATATATATATATATATATATATATATATATATATATATATATATTTAAAGTGATGGTTGTGTAGTTCCAACGAGAGAAAAAATATATATTTAAAAGAGTGTAGCCAACAACAATTGTGGGTTTTTTTTAAAGGTTTTCATCATATTTTTATTTTAAAATATTTTTATAACGCGTTTCGAGCTTAGGGTGTGCTCTCTTCAGATATTTTCGTAAAAAGTTTTTCTTTAAAATGGGAGTTTGTGGATATGCCTCCGCTGATATTAAATATGTTTTTCATAGTGGCGCGATGCGTGTGTTCAGTGTTTAGACGTCCTGTCTCCAAGTGTGAGTGTTTTCACTGTGACCGGTCAAAGTTAGTTTCAAAGAGTGTTTTTTAGTCCATATGGTGAAGGTTTTTATGGCTTCTTTAGGGTTCTTTTTTATTTATTAAAGACTTTCTTTCCCCATGTATAGCATACACTCACACACAATTCCATACGCATACATATATATTCATGTACATGTACACATGCACACGCACACAGGCACACACACACATACACACACGTACATACATAGAAATATATGTAGGAGCATACATATATACACATATACATAACCACCTACACACCCACACACGTACTCGCATACATCCACCGCTAACAATTATTTTTATTTTTTTTTTTTTTATTTTATATATATATATATATATATATATATATACACTTTTTTTTTTTTTTTTTTTTTTATAATACTCTGGGTACGAGCAAAAAAGTTGAGTCTGAATACGAAACATCCGACTCCTACATTTTGGCGCCTCTGTCCCCAACTCTTATATTGTTGAGATTTTCAATAACTATAAGAAGTCAAGCTCCAAAATAATTTAATTACAGTTTAAAATCAGAGATAAAACATATTAATGTGTTCCATTGCTTCTTTATAATAAAAAGATGAATATTTCAAAAACCTTAAGCGGTAACTTTATTTTAAATTCTATCGCATATGTTATATAGCTTGAAAAATGTGACCGATCACGCACACGGATCGACAAAGATCATTCACATTAGCGTCTATTCATGTGTAATAATCCATGAGAAATGCTATTCAGCAACCTGTTCGATGAATCGTTTAAACACACGCCTTCTCTAGTGGAGAACTTGAAAGTATAATTTTAAAAAATAGCATCTAACTTTATTAAACAGAATAGTAACAAGTATTATTAGTTGTTTGTCAATAATGGAGACAGTAAATGTCTACTGTTGTAATTATTAGTTAATTTCTACTATCGTTTGGGAAGGTGATTGTATGACGTGCTTCTTTTGTGGGTTCGGAGATGTCTTGTCAGTCCGATGTAAGGAAATTGAATTGTTTTAACACCAAGTTGATACCATTATTTCCTGTATCAGAGCATTTCACCGATAGGAGAGTGTAGAATCTCTACTATTATATAAAAATAACTGCATGCATGTATATGTTTGTGAGTCCGTTCCTTATAGACTCCTAAACAGCTAAACATATACGTTATGTACCTGACAGTGTGTTTAGATAAGTTTTGTATGGGAATGTCTTCCGATAAAAGAACGAGCAGACGATTTTCCGATGAAATCCGACGAAAGAAGGAACAAGCGATTTTCACCAAAGTTAACGCTTTATATAACCTAACATCACAAGTGCATTTGAGGTGTTTTATTATTACACAAGCAGAAAGACCCGGCATATAAAATCAACAGAAGTTTTTTTTAATGACAGGGGCGCGTTCGAAATGAATGTTTCTGTTTAGAGTATAACTGAACCGTGATACTTGACTTTTGCATTTTAAACTTTAACTCAAGCTATTATATAAAAATAAATTATAAAATCAACAAAACGTTCTCTATAATGCTATGTAGACTACAATGCATTGTGGACTAAGTCACTGCGAAGGGGTGGGGGGCATACAAAGATTCTCTTCTGGTGCATCGCGATGTGTCCCCAACTACAACAGGTAATCAATCGACTTGGTTGAAAAATGGGCGATTTTACCGATTTCGATGACAATAAAATATGAGATTGTGAAACATTCGTTGAATCTCGTTAAATCCCGAGCAACGTCGGGTCACCCTTCTAATATATATATATATATATATATATATATATATATATATATATATATATATATATATATATATATATTCTTTGCAGAATGTTTTTAGATGAGACAAGTCATTGGTACCGTCGGTTTCAAACCCGATAATTAGAACCGTTTTAGATCCCCATATCCAGCTCTCTTCAGCCAATACAGAGAGATTCATATGGGTATCTAAAACGGTCCTAATTATCGGGTTTGAAACCGACGGTACCAATGACTTGTCCCATCTAAAAACTTTCTATAAACAAAATATAAATACGCTCTTATTTTAGGATTTTCCTTATAATTGAGCACTCTGCTGGATTTCTTTTTCAAAAAAATATCTAATTATATATATGTGTGTGTGTGTGTGTGTGTGTGTGTGTGTGTGTGTGTGTGTGTGTGTGTGTGTGTGTGTGTGTGTGTGTGTGTGTGTGTGTGTGTGCCTGGTATTCACTTTTAGTGTAATTGACCTAAGAACGTAATCGTTAGTTGGAATGGTACCGTTTTGATGGTGGTGACCAAAAGTCGATCATATTCATGTTTCAATTAAAAACTGCAAAAGGTTTTGAATCCTGATTATTTAGAAAATGGAATACATTCTGAAATCATCTCATTTCTATACTCTAAAATGACTTGCTAAACTCAAACAATCTTGACATTTCTCGACGTTTGATTTCAGCTGTACAAGCTTTGGAAACCGTGTAATTTAAAATATATAACAAATATACAAGCAAAATAAAGATATAATGACTTATTTTCACTCATTAACGGTAAAATCAAAATGTCAAGTTAATTTGTTTATGCAGCAGCTTTTATAGGCATACTTCTTATCCATCAGGTTGACAAGAAAGTTCTTGCGGGTTTTTTTTACTTTTTAAATTCAAATGAACATATCTAAGCTCAAACAAAGATTTATTGATCGAAATAAGCACCATCAGAATCAAAAAATTTTGGCCAACGCAAAACAAGTGTGTTTATACCAGTAACGTAAAAATCTTGCGTTCTGGTGGCGATGAAGTCGCTAAAGGCCTTTTTTGATATCGCTTAGGTTTTTGAAGCATTTCTCACGCAGGAAGTTCTCGAGACGCTAGAAAAAGTGGTAGCCAGTAGGTGAGAGGTCTAAAGAGTATGACGGATAAGGCAGAATTTCGTAACCCAATTCGTTCAAATTCTGCAGGATCGATTTAGCAACATGCGGTCGGGCAGTGTCGTGGAGGAGAATTGGGCCTTTTCTGTTGACTAATGCTGGGTGTTGTTGTCGAAGTTTCTGATGCATTTCATCCATTTGTTGACAGTACTTCACCGCCTGCATTAAAAAAAAACTGTAATGAATGAGATCGGTCGTTTTCCTGAGCATAAAGCAGAAGTGGTGTAAGAAAAACGACAATGTTAAACTTCTTTGGGACATGCGCATACAAGTTAATAAAGTTCTTTAACGTTCACAACCTGACATAATTTTTCTAAACAAAACAAAGTTGCTCAATCAGTGACATAGTATATTCCATCGATAGCAGAGTGCAAGAGAAAAAACATGAAAAAAATAAATACCAAAATATAAAATGAGAATTAGATTATAGAAATGTAAAGAAATCAAGGTGATTACCATTGTAATTGAAATGGTTGGGACCATAACGAAAAGTCACCATAAATGGCTTAATCAGATTGACGAGACAATTTCTTTTCTAATTTTATTAAAGGCTTGTCTGTTAGGAATGGTGAAAGTTTTAGGGTACATCTTGAATGTCTAAAGTCAAAGGAATATAGTAAGGGGCCAAGAAGGATGGATAGACCTCGAAGAGAGAGGGTTAACCAGATCTCCACTGGATGAGTGAGAAAAGAACTGGGACTTTGGAGAAGATTTATGCCACCCAAAATCCATTATAGATGAATGGTCGTTGGCAGAGAAATCAATGGTAAACGGTTGTTGCGATAATGTAAATTTATTTGCAAAGGTTATCGAAAATGGTGGAGAGTAGTAGGAATCCGGGGAAACTTGTTGACACTCAGACTCCAGGGAACATCTCAGGTTCTTCAGGATAAATTTTTGGTGATTGATGGCCTGTGTGAAAACATCTAGTGAGCAAATAATAATAATAATAATAATAATAATAATAATAACAACAACAAATAATAACAACAACAACAAATAATAATAATAATAATAACAACAACAAATAATAATAATAATAATAATAACAAATAATAATAATAATAACAACAACAAATAATAATAACAATAATAATAATAACAAATAATAATAATAATAATGATAATAATACACAAATATAATAAATATGAAAAAGATCAAATAAGTAGCCACTGTGTATAGGCAAGTTTTCAAATTTTTTGCCAACACTCCTCTGCTCATTCTTATTGAAGTGTAGACGGGATGTAAACAAATATCTTTCACTTTCCAAAATCCTAACGCTTTCATCCTAATACTAATTGCCTAACCATAGATCTAAATTAAGTTGGCAGAAAGAACGCATTTCACGATTATACACGCACAAACACACATATATGTGTGTTTGAATGAAATAAGTTTACATATCACTAGGCCACATGTGAAATTATATATATATATATATATATATATATATATATATATATATATATATATATATATATATATATATATATAATCAAATTTTAGTTATTCAATATATTTAAAAATATTATGACATTAAAGGGTTAAATTTCAAATCAAAAGATTTTGTTATTCTATGTAAAACAAAGAATACATTTGAAATATTATAACTCCTTATCCTATAGGATTTCGATGTCTACCATCTCTTCAGAGGAGAAAATATTAGCAAATAGTTATAATGGTTTACACCTTATTTGCTAAAGTCAGTGAGACATGGAAAATCCCAATTAAGTTTTTTTAAGTATTTAAATATCATAGAGTAAGGAAAGTTAATGAAAAGGATATAAAAATTGGTTGTTAGATAATTTTATTCTGAAGAAGTATATATATATATATATATATATATATATATATATATATATATATATATATATATTATATATATATATATATATACAATTACTTCCACAGTCACACAACGTCGCAGCTCACAAGAGCCATGACAGACAACAAACCAGAAGTCCAAAGCTCGAGTTTCGCCCTCATTTAGGCTCGTCAATTGAACACATCCGAACTCGGGAATCTCTTGCATGCGAGGCGAGTATTCTGCTACTTGAGCTACCGGGTAACAGACAAGAAAGTTTATTAACTAACGCAAATTAACTAACGCTAAATCCGACTATGGAATTGAACCTACTTCGTCTCGAACAAATGGTGTGGCCATCCAACCAACGAGAATCCAAGCCGATGTCTCACAAGTAGGAATTTTACACCCGGGTCTCTTGCATGTGAGGCGAGTATTTTTCTACTTGAGCAACCGCGCCACACACAAGAAAGTTTATTAATTAACACAGATCAAGCAAACCCCGGGGAAATTTGACTTATGGAATGAACCTACTTCCTCTCGAACAACAAGTGTGGACAACCAACCATCAAAAACCTAAGGATTAAAGTTGAATTAGAATCTTATTAGATTGTCATTTCAGTAAGGTTAAGGAGGATCACAATAAGTGACAGGAAAATAAGAGGGGAGGTCTTATTTAGATCATGACATTTCAAAGCTAAATGCTTTTCATCAGGAGAGGAAACAATCGGCAGTATAAAAAATTATGGGCGAAATAGATAGCATCGATTTTATATGCATTTTAGGTTAAAAATGGAAAAGTGAGATGCAATAAAAAGAAAAGTGAGGTGAGAGTATTAGAAACATTTAGAAAAAAAAATTTTATCAAGTAAAAATGATAAATGACAAATGTCTAAAAATGTAGAATTTTACAAAGCTAGTCCACAATTGGGAAAGCCGAATCAGTATTTTCGAATTCGAGCAATATTTTTAGATTTGTTAATAAACTTTTGAAAACAATTCTGACAGTTGATATATTAGAAGTCAGGGGTGGGAGGGGTCAGAATTGCTCTAAGGAAAATGATCTCGCCCGGTTATTTTGTGACAATTTGTTTTGTAATCCATTTCATTGCTTTCCTTTTGAAGTTCCTGACTTCCTGATTTTGTTTTTAGTTTTAGGTATCTTCAAAGAACCGCGAACCTGTCAAATCAGGCTAGTGTCGTTCGCGGAAAAAGTTCGTGCGTCCGGAACCAATAATATATAAATTGCGTCGGGTATCTAAAATGTATAAACTGCGCTGCGTACCTAAAATGTATAAATTTCGTTGGGTGCCTAAAATATGTAAATTGCTATCGGTACCTAAAATGTGTAAATTACGTCGGGTACCTAAAATGTGAAATTGCATTGACTACCTAAATAGTATAAATTGCGTCAGGTACCTCAAATGTGTAAATCGCGTTGGATACCTTCGATGTGTAAATTGCATCGGGTACTTAAAATGTATACATTACGTTGGGTATCTAAAGTGTGTAAATTGCGTCGGGTATCTAAAATATTTAAATTGCGTTGGGTATCAAAAATATGTAAATTGCGTCGGGTATCTAAAATATGTAAATTGCGTTGGGTACCTAAAATGTATAAATTGCGTCGGGTATCTAAAATATGTAAATTGCGTCGGGTATCTAAAATATGTAAATTGTGTTGGGTATCTAAAATATGTAAAATGCGTCGGGTATCTAAAATATGTAAATTGCATCGGGTATCTAAAGTGTGTAAATTGCGTCGGGTATCTAAAATATGTAAATTGCGTTGGGTATCTAAAATATGTAAAATACGTCGGGTATCTAAAATATGTAAATTGCATCGGGTATCTAAAATATGTAAATTGCGTCGGGTATCTAAAATATGTAAATTGCGTTGGGTATCCAAAATATGTAAAATACGTCGGGTATCTAAAGTATGTAAATTGCGTCGCGTATCTAAAATATGTAAATTGCGTCGGGTATCTAAAATATGTAAATTGTGTCGGGTATCTAAAATATGTAAATCGCGTCTGGTATCTAAAATGTGTAAATTGCGTCGGGTATCTAAAGTGTTAATTGCGTTGTGTATCTAAAATATGTAAATTGCGTCAGGTATCTAAAATATGTAAATTGCGTTGGGTATCTAAAATATGTAAATTGCGTCGGGTATCTAAAATATGTAAATTGCATCGGGTATCTAAAATATGTAAATTGCGTCGGGTATCTAAAATATGCAAATTGCGTTGGGTATCTAACATATGTAAATTGCGTCGGGTATCTAAAGTGTGTAAATTGCGTTGGGTATCTAAAATATGTAAATTGCATCGGGTATCTAAAATATGTAAATTGCGTCGGGTATCTAACATATGTAAAATACGTCGGGTATCTAAAATATGTAAATTGCATCGGGTATCTAAAATATGTAAATTGTGTCGGGTATCTAAAATATGTAAATCGCGTCTGGTATCTAAAATGTGTAAATTGCGTCGGGTATCTAAAGTGTGTAAATTGCGTTGGGTATCTAAAATATGTAATTTCCGTTGGGTATCTAAAATATGTAAATTGCGTCGGGTATCTAAAATATGTAAATTGTGTCGGGTATCTAAAATATGTAAATCGCGTCTGGTATCTAAAATGTGTAAATTGCGTCGGGTATCTAAAGTGTGTAAATTGCGTTGGGTATCTAAAATATGTAAATTGCGTCAGGTATCTAAAATATTTAAATTGCGTTGGGTATCTAAAATATGTAAATTGCGTCGGGTATCTAAAATATGTAAATTGCGTCAGGTATCTAAAATATGTAAATTGCGTCGGGTATCTAAAATATGTAAATTGCGTCGGGTATCTAAAATATGTAAATTGCGTCAGGTATCTAAAATATGTAAATTGCGTCAGGTATCTAAAATATGTAAATTGCGTCAGGTATCTAAAATATGTAAATTGCGTCGGGTATCTAAAATATGTAAATTGCGTTGGGTATCTAAAATATGTAAATTGCGTTGGGTATCCAAAATATGTAAATTGCATCGGGTATCTAAAATATGTAAATTGCATCGGGTATCTAAAATATGTAAATTGCGTCGGGTATCTAAAATATGTAAATTGCGTTGGGTATCTAAAATATGTAAAATGCGTCGGGTATCTAAAGTGTGTAAATTGCGTTGGGTATCTAAAATATGTAAATTGCATCGGGTATCTTAAATATGTAAATTGCGTCGAGTATCTAAAATATGTAAATTGCGTCGGGTATCTAAAATATGTAAATTGCGTCGGGTATCTAAAGTGTGTAAATTCCGTTGGGTATCTAAAATATGTAAATTGCGTTGGGTATCTAAAATATGTAAAATACGTCGGGTATCTAAAATATGTAAATTGCGTCGGGTATCTAACATATGTAAAATACGTCGGTTATCTAAAATATGTAAATTCCATCGGGTATCTAAAATATGTAAATTGCGTTGAGTATCTAAAATATGTAAATTGCGTCGGGTATCTAAAATATGTAAATTGCGTTGGGTATCTAAAATATGTAAATTACGTCGGGTATCTAAAATATGTAAAATACGTCGGGTATCTAAAATATGTAATTTCCGTTGGGTATCTAAAATATGTAAAATACGTCGGTTATCTAAAGTATGTAAATTGCGTCGGGTATCTAAAATATGTAAATTGCGTCGGGTATCTATAATGTTAAAATTGCGTCGCGTACTAAAAATGTGTAAATGGCGTTTATTACCTAAAATTTATGAACTGCATCGAATACCTAAAATTTATAAATTATAAAAATTGACTAATAACCAAGATTATCTGAAGCATAAAATGTAAGCAAAAAAATGTTACATATTTTATCAAACTAAAATGACAAAAGATGATGTTCTTTTGATTTTTCCTATAGGAGGAACCGTGAAGTAGGACACTACGACGATTTTAACATGAATTTTATATTTCGTTTTTTTTTTTGTTTTGTTTTTTTTTTTTGTTTTTTTGTGTTGGTAGATTTCCATTTCTTTAACTCTGAGTTGTTGCTAGTTGGATCATCCTCGCAGAGTATCTAACTTTTCGTATCTTATACGCCGTTCAAATTTCGCAAAGATATTGGCACTTCATTTAATCTAGCTTTAAATATTTCCCACTCGATGTGGTTAAGTAAAACGCGCACACACCACTTAGAATCGAGAAATATCTTAGAACCAGACCATTCGCCACCAGCGCTCTGAATGAGGAAGCACCTTGCTTTGACAAGCGCCTGGGGTTGTTTTCTCTTCTTAGCTGAAATGAAAGATTTGCGAAGATCGCTGGCAAATGTTTTTTTTTTGCTTTTTTTTTACATAGGAATCATCACTTATCAAGGCCCGGAGACCACTCGAGAATAAGGGTTAATGGGTATACATTAGTCAATGTGATTATTGCGTATTAAATAGTATTAAATATAAGTAGTTGCAATTTTGTGAATTGGATTACTTAGGGGGACGGTTCATCAAGGTTTTGTTTACCTTGGACTTGAAGACTATCAGATTGTAGTCAGCTGGAAAGCAGACAATTGGAAGAGAGTTCCACAGGCGTGCAGTTCTAAGAAAGAAGCTTTGTTCATGGAACTACATTAAGGTTTAGGCACAGATAAAATGTGTGGGAAATTATTGATAGTGATTTTAGCTAGACGAGTGTTTTTTATGAAAGTTTGGTGAGGGGCAACCATAGATTGAAGCTCAGCTGAGCACTTGCAATGAAAATAACGATAAAGCAGACAGGTTACCGATACAGAAGGTATCTCACTTCCGACGCATCCTCTATCTTTATAAAAGCTAAATAGATACTAAGAGTACTCTTGCCACATCTGGCGAGGAGCTACTCAGAGAACCTTTTTCCTGACTCGACAGAGCACAAACCCGGCTTCGAAATCTAGTGGCTAATGTGTTTTTCTTCTCCCATCTACCTCTTTCTCGCATAGACGATACTAGTCTTTCTCTACGCTGTTGTTATTTTCATGGCTAGTGCTTACCAAGAACGGGGCAATCTGGATTGGATCAAATATAAAAATTGCCTCTGTCTAGAAGGACAAAATGGACTAAGTGTAGCATTTAGATTCATACGAGATATTTTTCCATATGAAGCATGAAGAGAGAAAAATGTGAAGATCCTGCAGACACCTGAATACGTTCTCGGGATACGGATACCTTTCAGGAGAAAGAACGAAAGAATTCACAAGACGCAGGTGGGGTTCAATTATTTGATTCCAGGCGCAAAAATAACAGATGGTATTTGACAGATGGTAAATGTGACCTGGAAAGAAGAAAATGAAATATGAAGAAATCGAAGATGGGTTTATTTTCGGTGGGAGTGAGTGTTGAGGCTCGGTTGGGCGGGTCCAACCGTGGGTCAAAACAGCGAAGCAGAACGCAGGCGCAAGAGTTTTGCTCAAACCACCGTCCAAGTGTGAAAAAAAAAAAGATGGACGTGCGTGTACGGACACAAACGCGCACACAAGATCCCGGATGTAAATGAACGTAAGCGCACACACGTGCACAAAACATGCATATTCACAAGCTTTCGAACACACGCGCTAAAAAAAAAAATCACACACTTAGACGCATACGATTACGCACGCACACGTATATACACATTCAAATTTGCACGCATAAAGGCTCACCGGGATCAAAGTTTAGTATCTGTTCTGCAGATGCTGCACATAAGTTAATTGGTCCTTGGTCAATGTAGGGGAAACCCTTCACACTTAGACAATTACTATATATATATATATATATATATATATATATATATATATATATATATATATATATATATTGCTATTTTATTGTCAAAAAAATATTTCCCCATTTTCGCCTTCTTTCGTTTCTCCGTTTGTTTCCAAACGTTTATATTTCGGACTATTTTTCTCTACCACTTTTTCTTTCCACAATCTTTGCCGACCTTTGACCCAGTCACCATTCGACTCGTCTTTCTCGCACACCATTTTCTTCGTTCATCTTTTTAAACGTTTCTACTGTTATCTTAACTGTTTTTATATTGTTATTCCCTGAACCGTTTTCCTGACTGATTTTGTTATCATCGCTGTTTCTTTTCTCCTTCTATTTTTTCTTTCATTAAATGAACATTGCTTTTCCATGTACATCAATACATTTCTTTTGAGAGTTAAAACAAAGATAGTGGGTAATCGTTTCTTCGTCTTTTCAAACAAAACTTGCTATTCCTTTTCCACGTTAATGTTGTTCTATCGCGCTCGGGGGTAAAGAAGTGCTCCAGAATAGTGATGGGACGATTCCAATATTTTTCCCGATTCCAATACAATTACCGATTCCGATTCTTTTTAAATCTCTAAATATATAACTATGAAATTTTCATTTTTTCCCGATTATCGTAAAAACATTAAATGTGCTGATATTTTCCTAAACTGAAAATACATTTGGAGGGGGGGTGATCTATCGATTATAGTTTTACTGGTAGTTTATAATCAATAAATATTTCATCAACATTACCAGCAATTGATTTAAACGAAATCAAATAAAAAAGACAAAAGAATCGTTTTCTTGGAATCGGAAAATAGGCACACATTTTTTCTGATTTTGATACCTCCAAATGTTACGATTTTTTCCGATTCTCAATTCTGATTAATCGTCCCAACACTACTTTAGAGCAGTTACCTACATAGGAACAGTACTTCTTTGTAAGGGTCTTCAGAACACATTACAGGGTGACTGCTTCCCTGCAGACTACAATAGTCGTCTTCAAATCCAACCTCAACAGGTACTCGTTGCGAACCGTCCCATAAGTAATGCAATTTAGTAGTAGTAGTAGTAGTAGTAGTAGTAATTGGTCCTGGATATGACCTTAAACTATATCCGATGGTGAGGCCCCAGCTTGCGGGCTTTGGTGAGTGTGGAGCCCCCCTTAATTGCTATTGCTCCCCGGGCCACTCTGACCCGAAGTGGTAGCTCCTGTTAGGGTTCCAACAATGGGTTAAATAGAAACTGACTTTAAAAAAGATATATTAAAAATATTTTCTTTCAAATCACTGGATTCGGCATTAAATAACCTGAAAAAGGGTTGATATGTTATAAAACAAAAACAACCAATAATAATAATAATAATAATAATAATAATAATAATAATAATATATACTTTTCGACTGATTATCCAGTTAATGCTTATTCTTGAGTATCTCTTGGCTTTGATCAGTAGTGTCCGAAAGTAAAATTAAAAAAAAAAAAAAATCATAAAAACGATAGATGTTTTTACATGTGTCCTCGCACCTCTCTCTGCAGTTTTGTCGGAGGTTCGGTCAGTCGCCTTTCAGTTTAGAATCGCTTTTTTTTTCTTTGTTTTTTTGTTTGTTTGTTTGTTTTTTTTGAGTTTTTTTTTTGTTTTTTTTTTTTGCGCTAAACATGTAAGAGAAGAAAGTGTGAGCCCTAGGAAGAAGCCCCTTGATTGCTGAGAAGTTCGGCTGGCGTAAAATGAAACAAAAACATAAATTAAATATGCGATTCTTAAATATTAGGAGGTAGATGGCGTTCTTGAGCTGTGGTGATGGCAATACGTCGGGGAACGGAAAGAGGGAGTAGGCTCTGTCGGTAAAACAAACCGGATAAAGGGAGCACGTGGGCCATGTACTAGGTGTGTCAGAATCTTTTGAGAATTTTTGACACCCCTAACACAAAACTGCGAATAAAATATTTAAAAAAACCTCATAATTTCTCTTTTTAAAGCGAGTTGTTTATTTTCTTTATGGAATATACTTCCAAAATAAACTATTAAAGTTGTTTAAAAAATAATAGAAATATTAATTTTTTTATTTTTTAAAAGACATTGTTTACAAAGTGCCTGCGCGCATTCACGCAGCCATTTTTTCTACGTAATGAAATCAATTGAATTTTACGAGTTAAATTTTTTCAATTTTTTCACTTTAAAAATCTATCAAAATTTTTCTATTGGTTCAATTTTTACGATATTTTCAGGTACAATGTGAAATGTTATGCTTTTCCAATAAACTGAATATAATATTCTAGACACGCGTTTTTTAATTCCCCCTGTTTTGAAATGTCTATTCAAATGAAAATAATTTTCTCACCTCAAATTTATGTATCACAAATTGAAGATAAAAGATCAATAAATAAAATAAGCTAATTTAAAACAAAAAAGGACAGTTATTTGCATATTTACCTGTAAAGTCCAAAGTTTTAAACCTTTTTTTTAAACACGTTGATTCTTTTTATTTGTTTTTGTTTTTTAGTGAAACCTTATAATCTTGTTATATTATCCAGAAAATTGCGTACAATTACGACAATCTTTTCTATTTCATTCGATGTTTTGTTAGATATTTAAAAAAAAAAAATCACTCCATAAAGAAGAAATTAAATATATTAAGTCAAAAACTCATGTATTTCTTTGATTTCTATAAAAAAAAATCGAAAATTCGTCGAGTGATTTGCGTTTAATCGGCGAAAACTGATGAGTGAAATGTGATAATTTTTAACGTACGGTAACCCATATCGACCAACTTCATTGACTTAAAATATCTAATTAATTACAAAGGGGAGATAAATTAAATGTTTGTTTCTTCATGTTACTATTAAGATTACTTTTGACATGTATTTAGTCTAATGTGTTATTTTTACGTTTTGGAAATAATTAATGTCCCTTTGAGGCCTCCGTATTTGACAATTTGAAAAGTCGAAGCAACACCACTTTGTCTAATGGCGGATAACGAATTGCGAAAATACGATTTTCTGGGACCTTGCTTTATTTTTATTTTATTTAAAAAAAAATTTGTGTGAATGGAATACATGGAATATGAATATGGACAATTCTTATAAATGAAGAATGGAAGCACCCATTGCTTAATTTTTTTATATGTAAGTGATTTTTTGGCATTTATATATATTTATTAGATTTTGATTAAGTTAAAATTCGTTGAATTTCGTGAAATCATTTTTAAAGAAAACTGATGAAAAAAATATGTTTTTTTTCATTAAACCTTTCATTATTTTAAAATTTTGTCTTTGCTCATTTTATTGGGAAAAAATTAGGGTTTGAAATTACATTTTCATATTGACTATAAGCTTCAAAACAGAGAGAGTCTATATAATCAAATGTTTATTCACTAGTTTGTAATAGCAGCACTGCTAGCCATGTACAGCAATCTTATAGTAATGGTGTCACAAAAAAAAAACACCCGCTTCCAATTTGTCATGAGCCAGCACGGACGTACTAAGGCATGGGAATGCTCATGTCAGTACGTAACATGGTCTAACCTGAAATAGCAAAACAATAATCTATCTATCTATCTATATATGTCTGTCTGTCTGTCCTTTGTCATTATAACTCTCCCTTTCTCTATATATCATTTATTCCAGTGAGACCCGACGTTGCTCGGGAATAAATGAGAATCTACAAATGTTTCGCTCTCCCATATTTTATCGTCATTGAAATCGGTAAAATCGCCCATTTTCAATCCTCCCCACCATAACTTAGTTCACAATACGTCATAGTTTACATTGCATTGTAGAGAACCTACTGTGGATTTTATAAATTTATTTCATATAATGGCTTGAATTAAAGTTTAAAATGCAAATATCAAGTATCATGGTTCAATTGTGCTTTAAACAGAAACATTCATTTCGAACACATCCCTGTCATATCTAAAAACTTGCTGTTGATTTTATATGCCGGGCCTTCCTACTTGTGCGGTGATGATGGCTTGTATTTGTAGTTTAAAATGCAAAAGTCAAGTAGCATTGTTAAATTGTGCTCTAAACAGAAGCATCCATTTTGAACGCACTCCTGTTGTATGAAAGAACCCACTGTTGATTTTATATGCAGGGCCTTTCTTCTTGTGCAGTAATAACATTTCTCAAATGCACTTGTAATATTATGCTGTATAAGGCGTTAACTTTAGTAAAAATCGCCTGTTCTTTCTTTCATTGGATTATTTCGATAACCGATTACTGATACTTATCGAATCAGCCTATCAAATAACACTGTGTGAATTTGTTTTTAAATCTACCCAGCAATTTTGGAGTCCATAGGGAACGAACTCTCATACAACCAGATAAATTCCTTTTTATATACTATCAAAGATACACGTTTCTACCTATCCTTCTGTGTTTCTGTTTATACGGGGTTTTTTTTCGTATTATCATTTCTCTCTCTCTCTCTCTCTCTCTCTCTCTCTCTCTCTCTCTCTCTCTCTCTCTCTCTCTCTCTCTCTCTTTGAATATTTCATTCTTTCATTCCTTCCAACAACTCAAAAGCAGAAGAAACACTAACTGCATCCGTCGTTTATTTGCTGTTGGATTTGTTCTAACACATAAATCTATCAGTCCTCCCTGGGTCGGCAATATTTATGTAACGATGTGCCGTGCGGTGAAGAACTTTCCGCTCCGTAAGAGACCACACAAGTCACCAGTGTGCAAGCCTTACCCCAACGAAATCTTTTATCGAGAGCCACTTGAGCAAAGTAAAAAATTATGAAAACAATAACAAAAACTACAAAGAAAACTTGAAAGAGCTAAGCGGAAAGGTTGTAACATGTTGCCCTCGACAGAGCCATAAAACCTCGAAAGAGATTGTTTTGTTATTCTCTTTTATGTAAAAACAAAGACACACAGAGAAGCCAAGCTTGACAATAATATATATATATATATATATATATATATATATATATATATATATATATTAGATATATATTATATACATACATATATATACACATATATATACATATATATATATATAAATATATATACATATATATATGTATGCACACATATATACATGTATATACATATATATGTGTGTATACATATATATATATATGTATGCATGTATATATATATGTGTGTGTATATATATGTATATATGTGTGTATATATATAGATATGTGTGTTTATATATATAGATATGTGTGTATATATATGTGTGTGTGTCTGTATATATGTGTATGTATATATCTATGTGTATATATCTATATGTGTATATATCTATATGTGTATATATGTGTATATATGTGTGTATATATATGTATATATATATGTATATATATGTGTGCATATATATATGTGTATATATGTGTATATATATATGTGTGTATATATATATGTATATATATGTGTGCATATATATATATGTGTATATATGTGTATATATATGTGTGTATATATATATATATGTATATATGTGTGTATATATATATACATATATATATACATATATATATATATATATATATATATATATATATATATATATATATATATATATATATATATATATTATATAATTATTTTGGAGCTCGACTTCTTATAGTTATTGAAAATCTCAACAATATAAGAGTTGGGGACAGAGGCGGCAAAATGTAGGAGTCGGATGTTTCGTATTCAGACTCAACTTTTTTACTCATACCCAGAGTATTATATATATATATATATATATATATATATATATATATATGTATATATATATATATATATATATATATATATATATATATATATATATATATATATATATATATATATATATATATATATTCTTCTGTAGTGAGGCGCGTTAGCCCATCATTTCTCATGGGTAATCGTAAAAATTGCACACACTTTTTTTTAGCCATACAGTTTACTAATGAAGAATTTGCGAATCTTATTTGCTTGTAATCGTTCACACTGTATGACATCACAAATGGGAAATTGACTTGATTTTTGAAAAGAGAAACATGGGAAAAGAAGAGATGCAGAGGGTGGAAGAGAGAGAAAGAGAAAAAAAAAGAAAGGAGGAAAGGGAGAAAGGGGATAAAAGAATGATCGTTCCTATGCACAATGCCCCCCCACAGGACAGACTTAGACACCAGCGTCGTTTTTTAATGTGGAGAAATGTCTCAGTTGTGAAGGATTTCTCCTCCACTGACAGAGAACAAGAAATTGAAGTGTAGATCTGAAGAACAGATGGTATTTATTTGCTCCCCCACCGAGCAAATTAGGCACAAGGCCGATTTCTAATGTGAGGAGTGAAGGGGAAATGGGGACCAACTCCCCGGGGAGCAGGGGAGCCGGATAGTGACAATTGGCACGAAGGGCCGCCCCCACATTGACCAAGGTCCCATATGTGGAGCTGCCTTCACATATGGTCCCCGCTTGCAGCACCTGCCGGAACAGATACTACACTTTGATCCTGGCCCCGAAGGCCAAGATAAAAGAATGATCGGCTTAGTCATTTCAACAGCTACAATCTACCTTTTATGTCGCCATCCATTTTTAAGTAAATATATTCTTGCTAAAAATATGATTAATATTAAATGCAAAAGCTAAGAAATTAGATATTTACTAATGTAATAATATATACTAGCGGGACCTGTGGAAATTCCACAAAAGAGTCATTCATATGTAATATATTGATACCTTGATATTATTGTAGTTTTTTTTGTTAAAGCTATAAAAGTATTTACCTTTGCTAGTACGAATGCCCAGCAAAGCCCAGTCGTAAAGTACGCTTAAATATGATATTTTAATTCTTGCGGATTTCATATATATTGTTATAGAGCTAAGGTTCTATCTATTTTTATATATAATGAAGTTGCGATTTTAAAAAAAAAAAAAAAAAAAAAAAACAGATATATATCCATATTACTTGGGTGCATTATCTTGAATTGAAACCGAAATAAAAACTTATGAAAAAAAAAAAAAATATATATATATATATATATATAACTTGAGTTCCTTCAGCCATAATCGAAACCGAAACCAAAACTTATGAAGAATTTTTGATAAAATTATTTATAAAAAAAAAAATAGATTACTGGACTGCCATCAGTTATAATCGAAACCGAAATCAAAACTTATGAAGAATTCTTACTAAAATTATTTATGACAAGAAATGGAAGTACATAACAATTAAACGACCCGGATGTAAGCGTGATACAAAAAATAACACACACGTTATCGGATAAATATATAGATAACTAAATAACTAGTATACTAGTATACATATGCACATTCTTGGTTTAAAGTGGAATAGTTTTGTCCCGTATACATATGTCTTAAATAAGGTCAAAACAAACAGTATTGCTACTATTGTTATTAAGAACTAGATCCATTGAGTGGGTCATCTTGTCCGGCTTTATGACTATCGACTCCTAAAACAATTGTTTTATGGTGAGTTCCTTCTTGTCAAAAGACCCCAGCACAAGCCCCCCAAAAAACGTTTTCGTGATAGCATCAAGGAGAGTCTAGTGAGATTTCAGGTTCTTGTTGGGTGCTCCTAGCGTATGATTGCAAGCAGTGGAGGGCACTGATATACAGGGGCGCAGAACACTTTGAAGTAGCCAAGATAGACTGAGCGAAGCTCAAGAGAGCATGTCGGAAACGCCAAACCTTGCCACCCAATCATGTAGATCTTTGGATCTATGAGTTTTGTGACCGGGATCTGTTGTCTCAGGCAGGACTTGCTTTGAAATGATATTTTCTTTTTATGTTCAATATCATACGCAATGTCAACAATCCATAAAAAAATTATTACTAACCTCTTATATTGACTTAATAAAAAATCAAATAAAAGACGTGATTAAATACATAGAGAGAAGGGACAAAAAATGAGAAACAAATTTAACGGGTGATGTCGTAAACGGAAGGTTAGCAGCCCAGACACCATCAATTTTGTTAACTCTCTCTATATAACCTAATAAGATGGCATGCGGACGATATTTCCGCTATGATTTATGAAGGTGTCAACGACGAAAAAGTTGCTATGGTAATCAACAGCCAATCAGAAGAAACCGTCTCTCACGTTCCTTACTAATTCTGAGGACTTTTGAACATCAGTAATTTTGTTATAACTTTTGTTGGTTGGTTGGTTGTTTTTGTTTTACGGCATATCAACCCTTTTCAGGTTATTTAATGCCGAATCCGGTGATTTTGAAGAAAATTTTTTTAAATAGAATATATTTGTTTTTTGCAAGTCGGTTTCTATTTAACCCATAGTTGGGACCCTAACAGGTAATACCACTCCGGGTCAGAGTGGACCTGGGAGAAATGGCAATTAAAGGGTGGCTCCACACTCCCCAGAGCCCGCAAGCTGGGGCATCACCATCGGATATAGTTTAAGGTCATATCCAGGACCTTAAACTAGATTAGAAGAAAAATAAATATCTCTTCAGTCTCGAAGAATTTTCCTCCTCTGAATGAAGGCAAAACGTATACTACACGTCCATCTTATTCGTATTGTTTAGATTCTTCGGACTACTGTTCTTATCGTGAGTGTAACTTTCACAACGTTTCGGTCGATGTAACCTTCGACCTTCTTCAGGTATATCTTATCGAACTCGCGAAATCTGGAGGGAATTTCGCACGGAATCCTTTATGTACCTCACGAGGGTAGCATGCTATCGTTCCGTCAGTGATGACTGGTTAGAGGTTCTAAGTGATTCGCAGTTTTATTTTTCGGTCGCCCACACTGAGGATTGAACCATCAACCTTCCAGAGAATATCACTTTTATCATTGATATTTTCCAACTACTCAAACTATTGAATCGCGGGTTCGTGAAGACTGAATAATACGAATAACCTCATCTCAAAAATTCTGAAACGTTGATCTTCGTTCAAAAGTTGAACTCCGTGTTTCTTTGTTTCAATATAAATGAACATAGCTCTTACTACTAGTTACAACTGTTCAGGACAATATTACAATGCACATGAAAGCTTACGTGAATGACTACTGGAGAGAACTTGGATGCCTACTAGACATTATCCTCAAGTGTCTAAGGTTTATCTGAACGAAAATTGAAAATTTTTATTTCAAAATATAGCTGAGAAAGTGAGCTATGAACTGTAAAAATTGTTTGAAATTTGGTTAGATTTCAGGTTCTTGTTGACAGTTGGGTGTCCCTAGCGTATGATCGCAATCAGTGGAGGGCATTACGTGTATAATTACATTTATGTACATGTACGTGGACGATTACATTTACTTCTCCACGAGTAGAGAAATAAATGTAATTATCCACGTACAGCTGTTTCGTCGTATCAGAGAGAGGAGGCTTGAAATCAATAATTATCGTGTATTCATCTCGCATAAAAAGGCCAGCTATATTTCGACTCAGACTCGGCCCGCCGAATCATTTATGTCATTGTCATTTTTCTTTCGTTACCTTTTAATATTCTAACCAGCAATCCGAGCGATAATTAAACCGGCGAGACGTCTATTTTTAATATTTTTATATCATCGACCATAAACATTAAAAAAAAAATGTAAATGAATGAACAAAAAAGTAAATTGCTTGTTGGAGCATAACGAAACGGTAAATGTACGTGCAAGATCAACACTTCTTTTTTTTTTTTTTTTTTTTTTTTAAACTCCCTGGCTTTCGATATCGTTTCATCATTTGATATCCTTACTAGTGATGGGACGATTCCGATACAATTACCGATTCTCTTCTTTATTTCCGATTCTGATACAATTACCGATTTCGATTTTTTTTTTTTTTTTTTAATTTCTAAATATACAGTTGTTTTTTATGGGGAGGGGGGCGGATGGCCGCCAAACCCATGTTATATGTGCATATAGTTCCGCAAACGCAAAACGTACACTTGTTGAGGGGGGGGGGGGTAATCTATAGACTTTACTTTTACTTTACAATCAATAAATATCTATTATTTCATCGTTAATACAAACCGTAGAAAACTAAGTTTTAAATAAAAAAAAAGGAAAACAATAACAAGAATCGTTTTTGACATCGAAAAATAGACATACATTTTTCCGATTCCGATACCGATTCCGATACCGATAACCCAGAAAGTTCCGCTTATTTTACTCTCGATTTCGATTCCGACCAATCGTCTGATCACTAAACTTTACGCTTCAGTTACGAAATACATTACCGAACGAATCCTTTTATTCACGAACAGTGCGTTACTCGATCTGGAAAAATCCCGTACCAAACTCCAGTCTCTGTCCCATCAACACAGTGTTTCGTCCCTCTCTTTTACAAATATTTCCACGGAATGTGCTCCGATGTACCTCATTTAACGTAAATACCCCAGATGCACCTGACTATCAGCAAAATTCCAACTCTTTCACTCTAACGGTTCCTAGATACCGGAAGATTTTATACTCTGATGGCATTCTTCTTCAGACCGCTTATCTTTGGACTTCCCCTCCTGCTCTCGATTTTTCCGTCAATATCAATATGCAAAAATTAAAATGTGATGGGAAGATTTTTTTTTTTTTTTTTTGCCCTACCTATGAATCTACAACTCCTTTTTTTTTTTTTTTTTTTTTTTTTTTTGCCCTACCTATGAATCTACAACTCCTGCTTTCTACTGATCCAACAGCATCCTCAAAATGCAAATCCGGACGGTTCAAATGAACAGCTCAATGAAGTTTCCAGCCACGGTTATCATCTTTGGTGAACTTTCAAATGAGGGCTACATCATGCCACCTCAATGGCTTTGGACTTGGCCTTTTGGTCAAGATCAAAGTGTAGTATCTGTTCCGGCAGATGGTGCACTTAAGATAATTTGTACCAGTCAATGGAGGGGAAACCCTCTATACTGGGGCAATTATTATTTTTGGTAACCAGAGTGCCCCCTTTTTGCCTACTTTTAGGGGAGCTGGTTTTTACCTCACATTAAAAACGGCCTTGTGCCTAATTTGCTCAGTGGGGGAGCAAATAAATACCATCTGTTCTGGCAGATGCTGCACTTGGGATAGTTTGTACCAGTCAATGGAGGGGAAACCCTCTATACTGGGACAATTATTATTTTTGGTAACCA
>NC_136482.1:145877350-145894850 GCF_053919585.1 Euprymna scolopes
TGAACCCTATAAGATTGTTTAGAAAGCTATTCTTAACATGGTGAGGTAAGGGGAGGGGTTTGTTAACTATTCTGTATTTTAACCTCATAATTTAATAAATTAATTAATAAAAATTAGTACAAAGCTTAGCAAACCACACTAGTAAGCAGTGCAAAATAGGAAGTCTTTCTATTAGGAACCAAATCTGACTGGACCCTGTGTACGTTTTTGTTTTTGTCTTTTTGTTTTTTTTGTTTTTTGTTTTTTTTACAAAGGAGTTACCACTTATCAAGTCCCGGAGGCCACTCGAGTATAAGGGTTAATGAATATACAGTAATCAATGGGATAATATCCTAGTAATCGTTAATAGATGAAATTTGGTAATTTGGATTTGGTAAATTTGGTAAATTTGGTGGTTCATCAAGAATTTGTTTACGTTGGACTTGAAGACGACCAAATTGTGGTTAGTTGGAAAGCAAGCAAACGGAACAGAGTTCCAAATACGTGCAGTTCTAAAAAAGAAGCTTTGTTCATGGAATCTACGTTTAGGTTTAGGATAGTGGTTTCAACTAGACGAGTGTTATTCGTGAAAGTTTGGCGAGGGGGGGCATAGATGGGAGCTCAGACGAGCACTTGCCATGACCATTTACATATATGATAGTTTATCTTTCTTGTTGTCTCTTGGTCTTACTGGGGCCCAGGACAAGAATTCATCTAGTCCGGTGGAGTATCCAGTTTACTTGAGATAACATTGCTTATTGGGAAGATGCATCATTCCTTGTAAATCATATAGAGGCGATCTTATTTGAGCTGCAAATACCATGTGATTTCGAATATTTAGTCAGGGTTTACTTATCGGGAAAGTATCCTCATGCCAGGTTGTTCTGACAAACCCCAGTACAGATAAACCTTAGACACTTGAGGATAATGTCTAGTAGGCATTCAAGTTCTCTCGAGTAGTCATTCACGTAAGCTTTCATGCGCATTGTCATATTGTCCTGAACAGTTGTAATTAGTAGTGAGAGCTATGTTCATTTATATTGAAACAAAGAAACACGGAGTTCAACTTTTGAACGAAGATCAACGTTTCAGAATTTTTGAGATGAGTTTATTCGTATTATTCAGTCTTCACGAACCCGTGATTCAATAGTTTGAGTAGTTGGAAAATATCAATGATAAAAGTGATATTCTCTTGAAGGTTGATGGTTCAATCCTCAGTGTAGGCGACCGAAAAATAAAACTGCGAATCACTCAGAACCTCTAACCAGTCATCACTGACGGAACGATAGCATGCTACCCTCGTGAGGTACATAAAGGATTCCGTGCGAAATTCCCTCCAGATTTCGTGAGTTCGATAAGATATACCTGAAGAAGGTCGAAGGTTACATCGACCGAAACGTTGTGAAAGTTACACTCACGATAAGAACAGTAGTCCGAAGAATCTAAACAATACGAATAAGATGAACGTGTAGTATACGTTTTGCCTTCATTCAGAAGAGGAAAATTCTTCAAGACTGAAGAGATATTTATTTTTCTTCTAATCTAGTTTAAGGTCCTGGATATGACCTTAAACTATATCCAGTGGTGATGCCCCTGCTTGCGGGCTCTAGGGAGTGTGGAGCCACCCTTTAATTGCCATTTCTCCCAGGTCCACTCAGACCCGTAGTGGTAGTACCTGTTAGGATCCCAACTATGGGTTAAATAGAAACCGACTTGAAAACAACAAATATATTCTATTAAAAAACAATTTTCTTCAAAATCTTTGGATTCGGCATTAAATAACCCGGAAAGGGTTGATATGCCGTAAAACAAAAACAACCAACCAAATCTAATCTAGTTTATCCTTTCGGAAAAATATATTTTCTTCACATTTAAAACCTACCTAATGTCTAACTTCAATCTTGCTGGGAAAGAGTATTTTAAATATGAATGTCGTGCAGAGATTTTAACAACTGTAAAATAGACAAAAGAAGAAACACTATTTTCGTTTCAACCTCATCGGTTACAATATGAATGAAGGCATAAACTTTTAACGTCTGCCGTAGATGTAAAGCAAACAATAGCCCCATCCCCCAACCGACAACAGTGCCTAGGCGAAAGGTAACTTTATCACCTGTTCGACTTTCTCCTTTTTATGCCCAATTCGCAACTCTTTAAAACTATTTTCCACGAAAGATCGTTTCGTTTGCTATTCCAAATTAATCCATTCACACCACAACATAACTATATAAGTCTCCACATATAATCGGAAGATGACACGTTCAAATTAGTCATAACTCGTCACAATAAAACCACTTCTCAAAAACAAAGCCTGGGAAAATGGACAATAATAACTCAACAAGACAGCAAGAAAATTACTGTCGGACTAATTGTCGGTGGTTTAGTTCGATCGTATTCCTGTGGATTATCTCCTCATTCGAAAGGGCTTGATTAATTGTAGGTCCCCTGTGGCACACCTACCAGGAAATGCCAACAGCTATTGTTGTATATTCGATAGATGACTGGATGTTCCTCTGCTCATTAAACTGAGTCTATGTTTAACCTGGCCAGGAAACAGTAAGCTAGTAATTTCTTAGTAATTTCTATGGAGGTTTTTTACTGTTTTCATAAACTCGTTTTATTCCCCGTAGACAGTTGGTTCTCAATTACGAGACCACATGCTGGCCATTTCATGATTCTTTCAAATTTGATAACAATAGATACAAGATATTCCTTTATTGTGTTGACAGTCAGTAAAGGTGTTTACAATTCTTATCAGAGACAATGGCTTCCTTTTATAAACAGAGCATGAGATTTTACTTTACCAAGTCAATATATGCAGTCAACGCCCCAGAGATTCGAAGTGAACCTCGTGTGATGATGCTATCTAGAACAGTCAAAAACGTAATCACCCATTTCTCTGTTGTTGTTGTTGTTGTTGTTGTTGTTGTTGTTGTTGTTGCTGTTGTTGTTGTTGTTGCTGCTGCTGCTGCTGCTGCTGCTGGTGTCCTTTGTATATATCAGTAGTATACAAGAACAAAAAGATACATTTAATTATGTATACCGTTTGGTATAGGTGAAAGAAGTTAGATCGTGTTTTACTGAAGAAAATGAACATTATAAAGTTCTTTGGTTCCCAGCAAGTCTGTCAGCAGTTATCATTAGGCGAAGATCGTTGATGCTTGAATGCCCACTGGACAGAGATAGAAGAAAGAGAAGGGGAGAGACGTCTTTCCTCGTTGCTTCCAGGGTTCTCCCTGCTTACGTGATTCCGGAAGAGGATGAAGCGTATTTTTTTACAACCTGCTCCAGCGTAGTATAAACACCCCCAACCTCTTCATGTTAAGAACTGCATCCTCGAAACCCGTTCCTAACATGGGGAGGTTGGGGGTGTTTATTCCGAAAGCCGTTCTTAACATGGAGGTGTTAGGGGTGTTTATACTACACTGGGGCAAGTCGTGAAAAAATACCAGGATGAAGTAGTTCTTTAAGGAGCAAATGAAATTAATGCGAAGTTAGCGTGTAACCAAATCGCCCAGCAAGGACATTAATCCGCGAGAGAAACTAAGACTTTATTCATAACTTCTATATCTGTTCCGGTTTTTTTTTTTTTTTTTTTTTTGTTAAGTAAGTCAAACTTCTGCATAAAGCTCACGGAGATCGAGCCCCAGGATTGTAAGATCTGTATAAAAAAGACCTACTGCAGGTTTTACCCCAAACACCGAAAGCAGCACGACTCGTGTGTTGCGTATAAAACCAGGGAAGGTTTAGCCAAGATCACTTAAAGAAATGATACATAAGCAACGATTTCCATTAATTTGCGGTCTCGTACCACACAAGTCTTTTCTTGATTATATATATATATATATATATATATATATATATATATATATATATATATATATATATATTTGTCGTCCACATACAGCACTGTTTCGTTGTATCACAACTCATCAGTGCGGCTAGACATGCACCTTTCCCCAAGCCGTGGATCGAATCTACAACCGTCGAGTTGAAAGTCGGCTGTTCTAACCATCGAGCTGTAAATATTTCTCCTCTAGTGTGTATTAAATCTACACCGGCCTATCGCTTACAGTGCTCAAACAATAAGTTTGCTTAAAAACAAATTAATAGTGCGCTTCGCTTAACATATATATATATATATATATATATATATATATATATATAGAGAGAGAGAGAGAGAGAGAGAGAGAGAGAGAGAGTCATCCACATACAGTACTGTTTCGCTGTTTCACAGCTCATCACTGCGGCTAGATAAGCAAGTACCTCAATCCAGGATCGAAACCCGATCGCCTAAACGACAGTCGGAGCTTCTAACTAATATGGCTTTGCACGTAACACATGAGTTGAGCTGCTATGCGGGCAGTGAATTGACAATGTTTTGACATTGTCCAAAGTACCTAAGCTCAATTTGTTTACACAAATACATACGCTAATGGTAATTTGTATATCACTTCCCAAATGCTGAATCTAAGATAGGGAGCATTATAATAATCTACATACAGTACTGTTTCGCTGTTTCATATGTATATATATATATATATATATATATATAGAGAGAGAGAGAGAGAGAGAGAGAGAGAGAGAGAGAGAAAGAGAGAGAGAGGGGGGGCGAGAGAGAGAAGGGGGGGAAGAAAGAGGCAAAAACGACCAGAAAACGGCGGATCTTGATGTCGACTCCGGCTAACTACTAACCAGAAGACTGTTAATCGGATAACTCTTACGCTGCCACGTTCCACTCACTCTGTGAGGAAGTGTTGAACTTTGGAGGAACCCTGGTGTTGTTGCTGAGCGAATCGTATCCATCTACAGAGTCTACAGAAATCGTATCTCAAAATGACCTGGTCCACATGACGCTCCCCTCGCTATCCAAGGCAGTTGTTACACCGGCATGATTCCTTGGTTATACCTCGGGTACAAAGAGTAGCTAGACCAAGCAGTTGGAGTAGGTTTGACCCAGAATACACAAAGGGATATCGGTTTCCCATGTCCAAAAGTTATGCTTACTCTAGGGAGTGTCTGAAACACTCTTGCTTGGCAAACGTGTAGACTGAGACTCCTAGAAGACAAGCGCTCCTGATGCTGACTCTGCCTGATCACCCTAATACTAATGTATTCCTCCTGCTTCAACACGTTGAGGAAAGTTTGGGGTTTTAGTAGTTGGTGTTGTTTCAGAGATAATCGGTCTTCTGTACAAAGCAAACAGAAACTGCGCTTAGCATTGCCTAGTATGCATGAAGCCCTCCTCGTTTGTCGTAACTATTCGTAATATCTGAAAGATTACAGATTTTACCTACTTTTTCACGACTTTTATGTCCACTTACAAAGATATATTTATACTAAACCTTATATCCAGAATCCTTATTCCAATTTTGATCAGAATCTATCATGTGATCGTGATTCTAGTAAAGATTTCACATTTATGATTTAAGTTAACTGGAAAGAAAATTGAAATGACTACGGATACAATACAGTGAAAATCTAAAATATTTTTAAACATTGGGTTGTGTTCACATTATGCCTACTGAAAGCCTTTCAAATATTCCAAGGAAACCGAAAAGTTCGGAAGTAATTGATGCCTTTTGTTAAAATGTAGAAAATCGGAGGTATCTGAATTTTCATGAGAGGGTTCCTTTTCCTTCGCATTTCTTTACATAAAACTATATTAACTAAATATAGCCCAAATGACGACCCGTAACGCAAAGCAGCTGTGTTTAAAAATGCATAATGATCGGTTTATTAAATTTGGAGTTCATACTATATATACAAATGTATAAATATATATATGGTACAAAGCTTTGTTGAAATTCAGAGACTTACATTTTTTTCTTTTTTGTAATGTTTGTTTATTTCATCTTCATTTCATTACAGCCGTTTCGTTAATGGGATGGAAATTTTATGATTTTATTTGTTCATAAAAATGTTCTTTCTCACCAACTCGTCAGAGTTGATTTCCATCCGATGTTACCAACAAAAAGTAAATTTTGTACATGATAAACATAGATAGATAGATAGATAGATAGATAGATAGATAGATACGTATATATATAAACACACACACACATAGATAGATATGCTATGTTCGGTCATAAAATACGCTTAAATATGAGATTTTAATTCGTCCAGATTTCGTATATATTATAGAATCGTGATTTCAAAAGTAAAAATAAATGTATTTGGGTGCCATCAGTTAGAATCGAAACCGAAAATGAAACTGTAGCATTCAAAGTTGGTCACGTTACCACTGTACAAACGTGACACGAATATGAATTGATTACACATTTAAAATTAAAAATAAACTTTAATGTACAAAATGTATAACAATTCTTTAAATTTTGACCCATTTTTGACCCTATGAAAACTAATTTAACCAGCTAAAGACACATAAAAGAACGGTCCGTAAAAAAATCAATCATTTGAGGCCGCTTGCGCCACTCTGCGACTTTCAGTTTCGGAGGAGATAGAGTTTGAAAATATATAAACAGACACACATATAGTCTTTTATATATTAGATTTCTCTTGGCCTGTCTGTCTGTCCGTTACATTTTTCTCTGAAATTACTGTCAAATCTGGCTGGTATTTGGTATGTAATGATAATTAAATATTATGGTATCCGTTCGATGTACAGTTATGCAACAAATGGGATTAGTGCGCAATGCTAAAATGAGCACAAACTTAATTCTATTCAACCATCAAGTTGGCATAAAGCATTCATTCTAAGTCAACGTGCTAAAACTTTTACTCGTTTTAATAGGGTAAAAAAGTCTACGTGCTTATATTTCTTTGTGTGTGTGTGTGTGTGTGTGTGTGTGTGTGTGTGTGTGTGTGTGTGTGTGTGTGTGTGTGTGTAAGGGAGGTGGTGTCTGAATAACACAGCTGAGGAGCCACGAGACATGTTTTAATCTTTTATGAACCACATCGAATAGAAGCAAAACATTCTCACAAATTCGCAACAGTTGCATACAGTTGTTTCGGCCTTGCTCAATTTTATGCGAATAAAAACTGCTTTTTAGTAAATTTGTGAGACTTTCACGAATGTTGGTTGAAAGATTTTAAGAAAACGAATCCCGAATTTGCTTTTATTTGTGTCACCTGGTTTTGTTTAATTTTTTTTTTAATCGTATCCCCCCCTTCTTTTCGCTTTTCTTTTCAATCCTTACGTATTCATTCATATATATATATATATATAAATATATATATATATATATATATATATATAAATATATATATATATATATATATATATATTCTTGTTCCTCTTTTTTAATGGACCACGAGAAAATAATGTGTATCTTTCCGACACAGAAAAATCTGCAGTTTTTTTATTTTTATTCGTATTTAGAATAGTTTTTGTTTGTTTGTTTGTTTGTTTTTTTGTTTGTTTGTTTTTTGTTTGTTTTTTTGTTTTGGGTTTTTTTTTTGTTTTTTTTTTTTTTTTTGCTCTTGTGAAACATTTGATTCTATAAAGTATTGTAATTGTTGCGTGCACTCTCATTTATTCCTTTCATCATAGATTTGTACATATTTAATGTTAGCAATACAATATTGTACATTGCAAACCAGAAAGGGACATTAAATACTAATGATAATAGAAAAATGGCCGTTGCTTGGTCGTCGTATGTAATATTTCCATAAAAACCTTAATTTTCTATTCATTTTTTTTTCTATTTGTAGGTAAGCGAACTTGACCTAAAAAGGATCTATGGTGAGAAGTATTTTTCTTCTTCTTCTTCTTCTTCTTCTTCTTCTTCTTCTTCTTCTTCTTCTTCTTCTTCTTCTTCTTCTTCTTCTTGGTTTCCTTTTATTTATTTTTCTTTCTTTGTGGGCCATTCGACCTTCTCATTCTCTCCCACCTCCAAATCCTCCTACTCCCTCTACGCAATCGAATTATTATTTTTTTTTCTTTTGATAAGTTTTTCTTTAATAAACTCGTATCATAGCCGTTAAGGATTTCAAACATTATGCTTCTCGAAAATTTCAGCTTACTAAATATCGATTGATAACTAGTTATGTTGTGTCTTAATTAGTTTAGGAGTGACTACTGTACATCCAAATATATGAACATATCAACTTAGATATATATGCGGCCTTTTGCAGGATTAAGGAAGGGGCTGCAAAATGCCGCATATATATATATATATATATATATATATATATATATATATATATATATATATATATATATATATATATACATCAGAAGTACCCGTCGTTGACTGGGTTCTAAAATAGACTACATTTTTCATATTTCTATATTTTAGGGGCCAGGCGAATACACAGACCCTCACAACTTTAATGAACTACCACTGTTCAAAATGTAACGTACCCATTTTGGATCCTTGATACCTCTTCTATCGCTGTATGTGGTCACTTAGAAGTCTATTTGTGCGCGCGCACACACACATACACATTCTACTTTATTATATAGATTACTACTATAATTTTTTCACCGGGAATTTCTTATATATATATATATATATATATATATATATATATATATATATATATATATATATATATATATATATATATACAAGCACTCTGATTGAACACGACTGAGTTATTCTTTTTTCCGATCTTTTTGGATATCTTTTCCGTTTGATAAGCGGTCTTTTTAATTGCAGCTGGCATATAATATATAATGGCGCCCAAAAGTTGTTGTTCGGCCATATTCTTCTCAAGCGCTTCCTACTGGTGCATTCGATTATCATCAGGATCGATTGTTGTTGTTATCTTTTTTTCTTTTTCTTTTCCTTTGAGGCTTGGTGTATTAAAAAAAAAATTTAATTTGTTTATGAAGGTTGTGCAGGAGGGTTCGGAGACGAATTTTATTATTATTTTTTTCGGTTTTCCTTATTTTATAGTCTATTTATTTAGTTTCTTGTTAGTTATTAAATACTGTTAATATATTTGTCCCGGTATTAAATGAGATCCGGTTAAAAGGGGGCTGTTTTTTTATAAGTATGGCTTCTAATAATTTTAGTCATCGTGTGCACCCACCTTCATAACCAAAAATATAAAAATAAAAAAATTATAAATACGCCATTCATCTTTGAATTAGGATTCTACTGAAACATGTACGCACATATGTAACCAATAATGTTTGTATAAATAAACAGACTATATACCAGTTCTGTCCTCCATTAAACACTCTTTAATAATCACGCGGGTTTTATTGGATTTACTGCTAGGAAACCAATATATATATATATATATATATATATATATACATATACATATATATGTATGTAGAGTTAGTTAGCCACATACAGTAGTTTCGCTGTTCCAGAGCTCATCAGTGCGGCTAGACAGGCAACTACCTCAAGCCAGAATTGAAACCCGACCGTCTGTACGACAGTCAAGGCTTCTAACCACTACGCTATCGGTTGCTGCTGTGCGAGTCGTGAGTTTAACGATGTTTTGACATCGTCCGAAATACCTAAGTTCGATTTATTTACACAAAGAACATCGCTTATACGCTAATGGTAATTCCTGTATCACTTCTCAATATGCTCAACTCAAGATGAGGAACATTATAGTCATCCACATACAGTACTATTTCACAGCTCATGTGCCCGGCGTTGCCCAGCGTTGCCCGGGTGTTTGGAGGTGTATGTTGAGCAAAAAAAAAGTAGTAGTAGGAAGGCAGGCTCGAACCCGTACCGCGAAGGAGGAAAAGAATGGGAAAAAACATGATGTCTTTGCTGTTACAACAACCGCCAAAACGGAAGTGACGTAGGTTTTAATTAAGGCTAGACAATCGAAAGGAGAAGATGACTTTCAAAAATATCGGCGAAAAAAGCGACCCCCCCTGTAGAAAAGTGCCCAGTTGAGGATGAAGAAATTAATGTTTTTAGCCAATTTTTCGATATTTGTCGTCTGAAATGTCGAACTTAAAAACGATACTGATCTTGTAAAAATCCGTTGCGTCTGTCGACAGTTTTAGGCAAGCATACATACATACAAACATACGTACATACATACATACATTTATATATTGGTAGCTCAAATTTACGATCTAAACAGATTAAAAAGCTTGCCTTATCTCTGAATGCCCTTTATATAAAATTTCAAGTGTTTAGACCAGAAATTGTCTGAGTAATTTGGTAGAGACCGCAAAGGTAGATTTTTTTTTTTTTAACTTTGACCCCTATTATGATCCCTTAACATTTATTGTTTGGGGCTCAAATCAAGTTATTAAGTTAGATTCATGTCCAATGAACCTATATCTAAAATTCAAAGTGTGTAGACCCCAAATTGTCGGAGGAGTTTGGTAGAGTTCTCAAAGGTCAAATCTTTGAACTTTGACCCCTTAATCGCCAAATTTCTGACCAAAAACCGATCACATCAATTTTCCCAAATCTCAGTACCCTGTATATCAAATTTCGAGTCTGTAGACTAAAAATTGAGTTATTGCGCAGGGAAATGTACATACACAGACACATACAAACAGACACTTTCGCTCGCTCGCTCTCTTTCTATCTATTTATCTATCTATATCTATATCACATATTCCACGGTGGATTCCTACCAGTATTTTTCTTAATGTTAGAGTTTAGAGCGATTATAGAGACTCTAAAGATGACAGACATCTTTTTGTCGTTTTAACTTTAGCGCTCAGAAGTACTTGGGCTTCAAATTTTATAAACGCTTTAAAATAAGTTGAAATACAAAATAAACTTACCTTAAACTTAAAGAGTAACTTATCTTGCTTTTGGTAACATTTATTTGCATATTCATTTTTTGACCACTTTTTCGGTGTGTTGTCTTTAGTAAAAAAAATAAATAAATACCCCATATTCCCTCTTATACGTTTTCTTAATTTCTTTGGGTTCGTTTTACTATACACATAGATTCGAAAAAGTTGTCAAAAAACAAATATATAACAAATAAATGTCATCAAAGGCAATATAAGTTACTTTTCTACCTAACTGGATAATTTTTTTTAGTGTTTTTATTTAATGTAACGTGCTTATTCGGCTCGAAAAACATACAGTGTTTACCGATGTATTTGAAAAATGCAAATGGCGGCAAGCTTGCTGTTGAACACGGTAAGTTTGGGAAAACGAGTTTAAACAAAAAAAAAGATACAAAATACTGTTAGAAAATGTCTCAATATATGTTACCGTGACATAGGCGAACATATATTCGGTGGGTTTCTAACAGTATATTGTATAATTAGTTTGTTTGAACTCATTTTTTCCAAACATACCGTGTTCAAAAGGGACCATGCCGCCATTTTCTTTTTAAAAATATCTATACACACTGTATGATTTTCGAACCGATTACACGATTGAGTAAAACCAGAAAAACTTTTCCAGATAGGTAGAAGAGTAATTTATCTCGCCTTTGATAACATTTATTTGTTTTTGTGACTACTTTTTCGAATCTATGTATATGGTAATACAACCCCATTTCTTTTTCAGTTGAATTACTTTCCTTGTTAATTCTTTCTCCGTCTATTGATTTTTTTTTCCTCTGTCTCCCACTCTCATTAAATCTCCTCTTTCATTCCCCCCCCTCTCTTCACAGCTAATGATTTATTTCTCCTTCAACCGAATTGTTTCTTCCTTTTCTTTCATAGTCGTTATGCATTTGAATAGTCTTATTTTTTATTCTATTTTCTCTCATTTTTCTTTCTTACGGGTTTTTTTTTATTTTGTTTGTTTGTTTGTTTGTTTGTTTGTTATTTTACGCTATTATTTTAATGTATTTTTAAAAGATCAATGGATTTTCCAGCGAAAACTTCCCACGTCCTAGACACCTTTCATTTGTATTCATTGCAAGAGATTCCTTTGAAGACTCGGAGAAAGAACACATTCACACACAACAAAATAAATAAATAAAAGAATTAAGCAAAGTACAGGGAGCACAATGAAAACCCATGCGATTGTGTCGATGGCCTCCGTACAAAGCAGTTAAATTAAACTAATAAATTCAGATCAGCGTTTTTTTCTTTTTTTTTTTTTTTTTTCAGGTCAAACGAATAGATATCTATCTCTGAAGCGCCGACAAAGATCGGTTGTATTGCAGGTGGTTGTGGCGAGGTCAATTTTTTTTTAAGGTGGGAAAGGAGAGAAAGAAAGAAATAGGTGGGGGTAGATATAAAAACCACGCTAGCGAATGTTACCGAAAAAACGAAACAGGGAACCAACTCTTATTTCACGAAATGCAAGGCTCGTTTAAGCTCCAGCTCCACTCTATGGCCAAACTTTCACGAGAAACACTCGTCTCGCTGAAATTTCCCCCACACTTTATCTGTGCCTAAACCAAAACGTAGATTCCATGAACAAAGCTTCACAAAACTGTGGAACTCTGTTCCGTTTGCCTGCTTTCCAACTGACTACAATATGGTTGTCTTCAAGTTCAACATAAACAAGTTCTTGATGAGTCGTTCCCTTGCGTAATTGAATTTACCATATTTCCACTACTAACGATTACTACGATATTGTCACATTGACTACCGTACACTCATTAACCCTTTATACTCGAGCGGCTTCCGGGCCTTGATAAATCGTGACTCTTTTGTAAAAAAAAAAATTAACAGAAAAAAAAACGTGGACGTATCAGTTTCAAATTGCAATGGTTCACTACGAAGCAAATCCGTTAAAAAATGTTTTCGAACTTTAACTGTATCGCATGACCCCCATGGACTTTGAAAGCACGTGAAATAAAAAAGGGGCTAATGTTTCGGTCATAAGGGCCATACAGAGATGATTTAAACCGTTTGACTTTGAAATAGACTGCATGTCGATATAAGAGTGTACAATAAGTCCACTTTCCAAGACTTTACCTTCTTTCTTCAAAAAGGGGTTAGATTTAACGTGGAACTGCCAACAGGGCTGCTGAGGAATTTTTGATGAGCAAGAGTGTAAACGCTTTTTGTATTCTGCCTTTTCAATCATCACCTGCCGACTTTGTGTTACATTTATACGCGGTGGGAGGAGGTAAAAATCTACAACGATGTTTTCTTATATATAATCTACTTGATTTGGTATTGAGCACTCTTGGATTCAATGTATACCACTAATCAAAGTTACTACAAATTGACAAGTTTAGTAATAGCCTTCATTCTATAAAGGTATGAGAAAAGTGCTATAGTTAGTATTATCTATTAATAAATTTACGAATGAATTTATATATATTGATGCTCTTTGTGTAAACAAATTGAGCTTAGGTATTTGGACAATGTCAAAACATTAGTAATTCACTGCCCACATAGCAGCAGCCGAATAGCGCACCGGTTAGAAGCTCCGACTGTCATATGGGCGGTCGGTTTTTGATCTTGGCTTGAGGTAGTTGCTTGTCACGCCGCACTGGTTAGGTGTGAAACAGTACTGAATGTGGATGACTATGTATATATGTATGTATATTAGATATGTTTATTTGTTCACTAGCAGAGAGACCTGACGTTGCCCGGGATTGGATGATGATCAACGAATGTTTCACATAACCAATTTTTTTTTTATTGTTATTGAAATTGGGAAAACTACCCGTTTTTTGATTTGTTTTGTTTTCAATTAAATCTACTGATTGTCTGCTCTAGTTGGAGAGCCATCGCGGTGCGCTAGGGGGGAGCTTCACATGCCTCCCTGCAATGACTTAGTCCACAATACATTATAATCTACATTGCACTGTAGAGAACCTAATTTTGATTTTATAAAATTATCATTTATATATAATGGTTTGAATTAAAGTTTAAGATGCAAAAGTCAAGTATTAGGGTTCAATTGAGCTTTAAACAGAAATATTCATTTCGAACGCGCCCCTTTCATATAAAAAAAAGATTACAGTTGATTTTATATCCAGGGCCTTTCTGCTTGTGTTGTAATAAAAATTCTCAAATACACTTGTAATGTTAGGCTATAATAAGGTGTTAACTTTGTTCAAAATCGCCCGTTCCTTTTTTCATCCGATTATTTCAATTATCGATTATCGATGCTTATCGAAGATCTTCCGATACACAACCGATCTAAGAGCACTGCCAGTTACATAAAGTACGTTTGCATGAAATTTCATAAAAATTGGCTCAGCCTTTGCGGAGTGTATAGAGTACGAACTCACACACACACACACACACACAAAGTTCATTTTATATAGATAGATAGATAGATAGATAGATAGATAGATAGATAGATAGATAGATAGATATGTACAGACTACACTCCTAAACGGGGTTGTTTTACTATATACATAGATTCAAAAAAATTGTCAAATTGGAAAATGCTTACTCGGTTTGAAAAGCGAGTAATGTTGAAGACTGACGGCGAAGAAGAAAAATGGCCGCGATGTCTTTGAAGATTCAATAGTCACTTCAAAATAAGAAATAAAACAGAATATTGTTAGAAACCCACTCAATAAATGTCACTCTAACATTTACTGGGTCGGTTTCTAACACCATTTTGTTTTGTTTCTTATTTTGAAGTGATTATTGAAGACATCGCAGCCATTTTTCTTCTTCGCCGTCAGTCTTCAACATTACTCATTTTTCGAACCGAATAAACATGTTACATTAAATAAAAACACTAAAAACTTATATAGTTAGATAGAAAAGTAACTTATCTTGCCTTTGATAACATTTATTTGTTATATTTTTTTGTTTTTTGACAACTTTTTCGAATCCATGTGTATAGCAAAACATACACACCCTAAACTAATTAACCGATCATCGTAAAATTTTGGACAAACTTGTTAGGTGTAATTTTAGATATTTTCTAGAATCAAAATTATATAGTGGATCAAAATGAGTATAATGATTCTGGTCAAAATGTTTGGCAAGATTTTGTCTTTGATCTTCGTAAATGGGAGAGAAATTATGTAAGATTGTTTTTGCATCGAAGAAAGGGGGTAATGGGATATTTAAAAAAAATAAATAAATAAAAAAAAGAAAGAAAAAAAGAAAGAATGCGTAAAATAAGAGAGAAAAAGGTTTATAAAGTTGGCAGAAAAGATCATTTCTGAATCTCTTAGATCGTTTTTCAGGCGACATAATCGTGGATTTACATCGATCGATCCCTCCGTTCAGTATCGAAAAACAAAGGATACCCACTATACGGGCAGCTGCGCGTGTAATTGTGTGGCAAAGGTTGCGCAATTCCCAATCACACCTCTCCTGAATCGGCACCGCTTGAGTCTAGTGGCAAGAAGTTCAGGACGACTGGAAACGGTAAATTTTTACGACGTGCCCCAGCGTATTATAAACACTCCAACCTCCCCATGTGAAGAACGGCTTTCGGACTAAACACCCCCAACCTCGAAAGCCGCTTTTGACATGGGGATGTTCGGGATGTTTATTCCGAAAGCCGTTGTTAACATGGGGTGGTTGAGGGTGTTTATACTACGCTGGGGCAGGTCGTAAAAAATACTCTGGAAACAATGCTGAGATAAGCGGAGGAAAGCACATACAGCACCTGGAAGTCCCAAATGGTCCCCCATCTGGTACTGGCCAGGCTCATCGTTGCTTAACTTCGTGATCTGATGGGAACCGGTCTGTCAAACGTGATTATGCCGTCGGTTTACAAGACTTACAATATTCGTTTGAAAGTAAATTCGTTTGTAGAGATTCTCTATTGACCCTCGTACGTACCACCGAGTCGACCCTAACCCCCACCGTCGTCGGTTTTTTATGAACGGCGATTATCTGAGCATTATCAACAGATTATCGTCTCCAAACAAGTTAGGAAGGATAAGCTGAAAAGCCCATCAAATCGCATTAGGGATACAAATTAGTCTCCCTTTGCTGTTGTTGTTGTTGTTGTTGCTGCTGCTGCTGCTGCTGCTGCTGCTGCTGCTGCTGCTGCTGCTGCTTATGCTGCTGCTGTCTAAATAACAACAACGAATACTTCTATTTTACTGATGTTGGTTTGCGTCGGGCCAACAAGCCGAGCCTCAAAGATAAACAAAGGTTTTAAAAGTATCAGCGCCACTTCAAAATTGTTATCGATGGCAAACATGAGAGAAACGACTTATTTCAATGAAGGAGTTTCCGTTATCAGGCGCCAATCAGCATTGTGAAGCGACAAACTCACTTTGTAATATGTGAGAAAAAACTCGATAGGGCCGTTGTCGGTAGATCAAAGAAGGAGGTATCTTACAATGTCACTATGAAAGAGTTGAAAAACGTGAACGAACTCCTTTGTAATTACAACAAATATTTGAATATTGAACGTTTATCTACATAAACGTTCAACTTATTTATAGAGAAAGCGGAATTACTGAAATGTTTCCCTTTCTTAGAGAACAAGTGTTTTTTTTTTAACTTTACACGCCAATAGTTTTTTTTTAACTTTACACGCCAATAGTTTTTTTTTTTTTTTTAACTTTACACATTAATACAGTTTTTCTTTTAACTTAACACGCTAATACATTTTTTAAACTTTACACGCTAATGCAAATGTAATGTAAACGTTACACAATAATACAATGTTTTTAATTTACTATACATTTTTTTTAACTTTACGTAATATTACATATTTTTATACTTTACATACGAATAGTTTTTTAACGTTATACACGATTACAGTTTTTTTAACTTTACACACTAATAGTTTTTTCTTAAACTTTACACACTAATACAGTTTGTTTAACTTTACACACTAATATCGATTTTAAAACGTTACACACGAATACAGTTTTATTACTTTACACACTAATATAGTTTTTTTAACTTTACACACGAATACAGATTTTTAACTTTACACACGAATACAGATTTTTTTTAACTTTACACACGAATACAGATTTTTTTAACTTACACACTAATACAGATTTTTATAACTTTACACACTAATAGTTTTTTTTCAACTTTACACAAAAATAGAGTTTTATAAACTTTATACACTAATACAGTTTTTTTTTTTTTCAAATTTCACATTAATACATTTTTTAACTTTACACACGAATACAATTTTTCAACTTTATACACTAATACACTTTTATCATCTTTACACACTAATACAATGTTTCAAATTTACACACTAAGACAGTTTTTTTAGTCGCGTGCAAGCGACTCTATAAATCCGTCGGTCGGTCGGTCCGTCTGTCGGTCTGTCGGTTACACTTTTGTGCTTGGCCTTTTTGGTAAAGATCTAAGATGCTGTTCTTAGTTTTTTAAGTCTTTCTTGGACTTTTGGCTAAGATCAAAGTGTAGTATCTGTTAGTCCCCATTTCCCCTTCACTCCTCACATTAAAAATCGGCCTTGTGCCTAATTTGCTCGGTGGGGGAGCAAATAAATACGTTTTTCTTGGCCTTTTGGCCAAGATCAAAGTGTAGTATCTGTCCTTACTACATGCTTTACCTATGTTTGTAACTTTGTGATATAAAGTGGGGGATCACTTTTTTGTAATTATTTAATGTAAAATGATCACGCACTTTACAACTAGTCAGTCTCAAAGCCATTCAAGTCATTCTCCAGATCATTCAAGTTGTTTTTGAAGGATTCCAGTTATTTTTTAAGCATTAAAGTCATTCTTAAGGTCATTCAATTCATCCTTAAGTTCATTCTAAGTCATTTACTTTATA